>NW_020230246.1:922500-1462434 GCF_003227715.2 Harpegnathos saltator
AGAGCGAACGCTCTTGGTGCAGCTTATCGTTGAGATTATCGAAAAAAAAATCCTTCGTCAGAATCATTTAAAAATTCGTTGTCCATTATCCTTTTTTTCCTTTATATACTTTCAGTTTGAAAGCGCGACATCACAAGTAAATTGTAATGGGACAAAAGTAAGTATTGCAGGTTATGTTTAGTTTATTCTGCGCATCATGTTCTAAAAACTTATTGCACTTTTGTGCATTAGTTCAGAAGTGCAGCGAAAACGAACGGATTTAAGGTAACATTTCCTCCTCAAGGAAGCTTGTGACTTCCCTTGAGATAAGGGAACCAGTAAGGCTCCTTGTTTGGTCAAGGAAGGTTTATAAAATGTAAAATGAGGAATAAGGAATCCTTATTTCTCAAGGAGGGACTATGAATACGGTTATTAGACTCGCGGAGCGACTGCCAAAGTAGGATTTTATGTCAAAAGATGCTGTTTGAAGGTGAAACGGAGCAGATTATAACTAAAATCGAAAAGCGGTTTGTTTATTTACGTATCTATTCACAAGATTAATACCCTTTGATATTAGGAGTTTGATTTAGTTTTGAGGGTCTCGCAAGAGGTAGCACTAATGTCAGTTTTGTTAAAGACGTTCCAATCACAGCTATTGTTTCTTAATGCTTCAATATTAATCCATGATATTTAGTCGTTTGCTAACAATACACGCAGTAAAAATCGTGTTAATAACATCTTAAAAATGGAGCTTCCTAAAGAGCACTTTCGACATGCGTTGCTTTTGTTTTTTAATCAGAAGAAAACGGCCGCTGGAGGTTATAGAATTCTGATAGAAACTTATGGTGATGTTGCTCCACCAATTAAGACATGTGAATATCAGTTTAGACGAATCAAAAGTGGTGATTTCAATGTTAACGACAAAGATCGCTCGGAACAATCAAAAAAGTTTGAAGATGCAAATTTGCAAGCATTATTAGACGAAAATTTGCTTCAGAATTTGCCAGAGCATTAAATGTTGATCGTACAACAGTTACTAAACGTTTATATGATATGAGAAAGTTCACAAAGAAGTAAAATGGGTTCCATATCAATTATCGTAGAATATCATTGCGAACCGGTTGAACATTTGCATCTCGTTGACCGCTAACAAAAAGTGAAGAGTTTTTTGTGTCGAATATTACTGAGAATGAAAAACAGATCTATTTCGATAATCCCTAACGGAAAGAATCATGGTTTGATCTAGGCCAAAGTAGATGTTAGCAACATCTACTTTGAGACGCGATATTCATGGTTCAAAAGTATTGCTGTGTATTTGGTGGGATTAAGAAGGTATTACGTACTAGGAACTGTTAAATTCGAATGGAACTGTCACCGTTGATCGTTATCGACAACAATTATATAAATTGAAGCGAGCATTGGACCAAAAACGATCACCAATTGTGAGTAAACGAAGCAGTCATCCTTCTTCTCGGCAATGCTCTACCTCGTGTTGCATTATCAATGAAACAAAGGCTATTAGAGCTGGAATGGAAAGTCTTACCGTGCTCTGCATATTTTCCAGACATTGTTCCGATTATCACTTATCTCAGTCGATGCAACATGCTTTAGAGGATACGCACTTTTACAATTTTGAACAAGTGTAAAAATTTGTTGAAAATTGGATCAACCCCAAAGACGAATCTTTTTATCGTCGCGAAATTCATCTCTTTCCAGATAGATGGGAAAAAGTTGTTGAAAACGAAATGTTTTGATTAAGATATTCGTTCATTATCTTGTATAAGTAAATCAGTTTTTGAGAAAATATTCTCAAAACGAAATCACGTTCTAAATATGTCACAGAAGAGAGAGTAGAAAAATCAATTACAATTATATTCCCTAAAGTTCGTAAAATGCATAATAATTAGATTTACACGCTTTAGGTCGAGAGAACACATCGAAAAATGCTCGAAAGCGTTAGTTAAATTATTAAATAGACACATAGGCTTAGAGTAACATCACACGTTCCCAACGCGCATAATACAAAGCAGTAAAATTCTAATTGTCGACTAAGGAATAGTACTATTTGATATATGGGAAGCTTTTCACAGTGTAACCCGACGTTTGAAGTTAAAGTCCGAGGCTTCGAACGATTCGATTTGGAAGCTTCGAGTCTTCAAACTCTATTCGAATATTTAAGATATCGAAGTTCTTAGAGTTTATTTTGCGAAACACAAGATTTTGTGCAATCGATATCGCTTGAATATTCGAATGTTTACATGTTCTTACATGTACAACTTTCATTATTCGAATATAATGGTAGCTTGAGAAAATCAAAGGTTCGAAGAACGGAAGCTCTCCAGATATAATTCACAGTCCTATTTTCGACAGGTCGAAACAGAAGGGATACATTTTTTTTGCTTATTTCATTCAACGTTTTTGGATGGGAAAGACAGAAAAATCCTGAAACGAGACGGTACACTCCTACATATGGCGCGGTTAGTCATTTACACGTACGTTTCATATTTGTATTACACGGCGCGCAACCTATACTCGCTTTGACGTCACGCCGCACACAGACGCATGCACATGTACGCGCGCGTACAAGCCAACCGGCGATATTTACGGCGATATGAACTAGCGTGGGGAAAAAAGAAAAGAATAGAGAGAAAGCGAGCAAGGGCGAGAGAGAGAGAGAGAGATAGAGAGAGAGAGAGAGAGAGAGAGAGAGGAAGAGAGAAAGAAAAAATAATATCGCGCGAGTGACATCGCGCGGCCGCAAAACCGTCGAGGCTCGTAATGATTTTTTGCGCGACGACTTGGAGCTGTATATCGCGTAAAAGCGCGCGCGGGTGGATACGCTCGCGACAAAGATGACAGAGAGAGAGAGAGACGTCACTTCGTTTACGACGCGATATCTGCCGTCACTCGTCCTCGTCCTCGTCATCGTCGTCGTCGTCGTCGTCGTCGTCGTCGTCGTCGTCATCGTCAGGATACGAACGTCGGTCTCGCGTACGACGGCATGAGCGATGCTTTATTATGAGGCTCATAGGTGAGATAACGAGCGCACCGGGGCTACGGCGGAACCAAGCCGAAGAGAAACACGCTTTCCCACTTGCCACGTGTCGTGCGGAGCCAATCTCGCGCGAAGGTGCGCACAACGCGCGCGGTTTTCACGATCCGCATAAAAATAGATTTTGCAACGGTGTTTTTCCACCGCGCGACGCGATGCCCATTATCCCGCGTTAACGAGCGCGCCGCAGCACCAATGACTCGTTATCGCACATCGCTCTCTCCACGTTCACGAATTTATAGAAAAATCTCCCGGGGCGGAAGGGGATCTCTCCCTCCCTCTCCCCCCCTCTCTCTCTCTCTCTCTCCCTCTCCTTCTTACCTCTGACGTGATACGAGAGAAAAGAAATGGCAGCAGTTTCGTGTAATTTTCCATCGGAACGTAGCACACGTATCGAGAAGAACGTGCGCTCCTGATTAATAACCGTTCGGTTTCTCATAATGCCCGAAAACGGAAGCTTTCCGCCGCGCGGAGCGATGTTTCTCGTTAGTTATCAACCGCATACCGTTGCGCGACTATGAGCGTGAAGGGATTAATTGGGATGAAATTAGCATCTCTCACTTGCGCGATTCGTTCCACTTACGCTCAACAAACTTCAATTTAGGTGTACAAATGAATAATCCAAAATTTTCAACTAAATTCCAGGTTTATTTTGAAAGGTAGTAAAACAAATTTGTCAATCAAAATATTCGCCGTTGTTTTCTATAAGTTTAAGCCATCTTTCAGGCAGCTGATGAATTCCATGTCGGAAGAATGTTGTGTCTTTGGACATGATAAAGTCGGCCGGTTATTTTCAGATTCCATTCACTGATTTGAAGTGCGTATCGGACAAGGCATGTTGCATCGACCGGAACAAATGGTAATCGGTAGGAGCGATGTCTGATGAATATGTCGGGTGCTGCAAGACGTTCCAGCCAAGACTCATTATGATGTCTTTTGTCGTAGAAGCAATATGTGCCCTAGCATTATCATGCAACAATTTTACAGGACGTTCTCCTTTGCCACTATACGGGCGTTTTCGTTCTAATTCTTGACTCAAACGGGTTAATTGGTGTTGGTAGCGAACCGTGGTAATTGTTTCATTCAATTTTAGTAGCTCATAATACATCACGCTATCCCACCAAATGCAAAGCAGAATCTTCTTTCCGAAGTGTTTTGGCTTTGCGACCGATGTTGATGGTTCGCCGGTATTTACCCATGATTTTCTGCGTTTCGGATTGTCACAGAGTATCCACTTTTCATCGCCCGTAACAATTTTCCACAAAGAAGACTTTTTACGCTGCTTATTAGCAGAGGAGAGAAAGACACATTGCCACTCATTGGTTTTTATTGGCTTCAGCGAGTTCATGCGAAACCCATTTTCCTTTTTTCTGAATCTTTCTCATCTCATGTAGGCGTTTAGAAATAGTTTGTTGCGTTACTCCTATCTGCTCTGCAAGCTCTTTTTGCGTCTGTGCTGAATTCTCAGCTAGCAGTTGTTCCAAATCATTGTTACCGCATTTTCGAGGGCCTTCAGAACGTTCTTTGTCACTCAGACTGAAATCGCCGCTTTTAAACCGTCTAAGTCAAAATGCACACACAGGCGTTATATCGTACGATACAACGCCTTCGCCTAGAAAGGAACAAATTCGCATTCGCATGCTTTTGCAGTATTCTTTCCTTGTTGGAGTTTGTAAGGAATGCAGTGTCGGATATACACCTTATCTGTTGCCACTTTTGACTGCACTGAACTGAATAATTTTTGAGGTTATGTTGAGCCTTCCGCCATACTAAATGTAATTTTTAAGAGCAATATATCAACACACTACATAACTGTAAAAGAACGGGAAAATTTTATTATTTGAAACTTAATTTCTTAGTCGCTTAAAAAAGTTTGGATTATTTATACACTTAATACAAAGGAATTTAAAGAAAAACAAGTAACAGAGGAAGAGCGAGAGCCAGAGAGCGAAGGAGACGACGAGAGGGGCAGAAAAATGAAAGGAAAAAAATGCCCATGAACCCGAAACGGCCATCGACGGTGCGTGCGACGTACAGCGACGTAGCGATTTAAATTGGGGGATGTGCGATTGCGATCGTTCGGATTTTGTTCGAAGCAGACAAAGGCGATCGTATGCAACCGACAGCTAAACCGATAAAACGATGCCGCTTTCATTGATTAGAGCCCCGGCGTAGCCTATGGCGCGCGCGGCACATCCGAATCGAGCTGCAAACTCGCGAAACCGCGAACGCTCTTCGTCACCATCGCTTGCGTACGCTCGGGTTACGCGCGTCGCCGTTGTATCGCATGGCTGTTGCGTGTGATGCAGTTTCAACATATGTCACAACACGTGGTGCGCGCGCGCGCGTATGATGCGTATGAAGCCTCCAGTACGCGCCGGGCCAGCGCCACACGCAGGAGTGATAGAAATTGAATTGCGGTGGGGCGTAATTGAAACGTATCAACGGCGCACAAGGGGACTTCAATTGCGAGCGCCTTTAATGTCTTGCCGGCGGATCGAGAGAGGAGACTCGTCGCGCCTGTCGAGCCGAGCCGCGGAAATGCGGCGCGCCCTGTCGAGGACGGATACCCCCCTCCCCCCTCCTCTTCGACCCCTTGAATATCGCCTGGTTTATCTTCACGATATTTCTTTGTTTGCTCGTCCCTTTCCCTCCCTTCTCTTCACCCCGCCGCCCTTCCGGCAGAATACACTCGTACACAGCGTGTGTTACCGCTTTTGAGCGCGATTGCCTGGCGTTTTCTCTGCTCTCGAAACGCAACCAACCTGATTGCTCGGTGTACACGAAGTTACACGCGAAAGTAGCGGCAAAGGGAGAGAGAGAGAGAGAGAGAGAGAGAGAGAGAGAGAGAGAGAGAGAGAGAGAGAGAGAGAGAGGAAAGGAGAGGAGAAAAAATCGTCATCCATCGATATTGGCTACTCCATGTCGACCACTCTCGAAACGTCGGATAATACTTGTTATTCCAAGATTGATACGAACTCAGAATACTCGGTGGAAATCAAGCGCGCTGATACGCGCTCGCACTTCCTGTAATTTATATGCATGAGCACGACGCTGCGATTCCCGCGGTCCAATCGTGCCACGAAAATATTCGATATTATGTGTTTGATGAAGTTCGACGGATAGATTATCTCGTCTCCGGGGGCATGCAAATCCGAGAAATATATATTCCCGTGACTAATGCTCTCTACTTGCGCTTTCGCGTAAGTTATATTATCCGCGGAAAGTACCGCGGAAGCAGCTTTTTTCTCGTTCGAAGAGTTGCCTCTTGCATTGTTCGTTAACGCCCGGAGAACAGCAGCGATATATCGAGACGAATGGCTCTCCCGAGATGAATAGCTCGTTAACAATCATCCATTCGGCGCGTTACAAGCGTCGCTACCGCTCGCACAATATCGTTAACGAGTGTAAGACGCTGCAGTTATCATCCGGCGAGTTGCTCTCTCAGCTTTCCCAGAATATTCCGTGAAGCAAATTAAGGCTGACTCTCACTGCCAGCCGATGTAGTGGCGAATAATCAATTCTCAGGCAAAATATTTTTCAACGCTTTATATGGAGATTTTCTCATAGTATCCATCATCGTTACATCTCAATCGCTTCGATGCAACTGAAATTTGTTGGAACGTTGACGAATTGCTGCCCGTCGTCCAGACGAATAGTGAGAATCAACCTTTACGCGGCGATTAGATACTTGTGTGTGCATAGTAAGCTGAAGAATTAAAAACTCCAAAAACCAAACGATACAAAATGAAAGTTTTACATAAACTAAAAAGAATAATTCTGTCCCACCAGCATTCGTCCTTCTGTTTATACAGAATATAAAAAAAAAGGTTCAGGACTTTACGAGCAGATAGTACTTACAAAATGCAGGACAAAAGTCCTAATAAAGATGGATTCAAAATTAAAATTGTCGGAATTATGAGCAGTTATTTATTTTAATTAAAGCGAATGACTTAATCGCTTCTGGTGCTTTTGTATTCTCTGACATAATTCGTCTCTGTCATTTATCGGTGAAAAGTATCATGCTTTAAAGGTACCTTTAAAAAAAGTCTCTTTGCTTTTGTTTGGAATATAGACAAACACTTGTTTTCTTCCCATTTATACACACGCTTCATCAAGCAATTAGTCACATATCCGCGTGAACAGCGAACAGTTGCACAGAGTTATTACAAAGTTTTCGTATTACTCCAATCAAGAAAAGTAGAAATATATTTCATGTATGGCTACAAGGCTACTAGGAGTAAGTAAGTCACTTGCTTTAATTAAAATAAATAATAAAAATTAAATTAAAATAAATAATCGTTCATAATTCCGACAATATTAATTTTTCGACTCTTGTTTATTAGGATCTTTTTCCTCTGTTTTATGATTACTATTTGCTCTTAAGGTCCTGAACTTCTTTTCTTCAAATAAATTCTTTTCTCTGAATATGTTTCATATTTAAAACTGGTACGTTTTGAATTTCTTTGCTTCCATTTCGACGATCTCGTAGAACCGCATACCTGTGAACCTTATTTAGCAAGCTTTACAGCTTCAGAATCACTTACGTTTGGTTGCAAAATGGTTTAGATACAATAAAGTAAAATGTTCATCAAACTATCACGATTGTGAGGCATATTGAGCTAGTCGGTTATGATAGAAATCCAAATGGCAGGGTATCATCAGACATCATCACAATTGCAATGGAGGATTCAGGAAAAACGTACGACTTTTTATTACATTTGTACCTATCAGATAAGAGGATATCGGAAAGATGGATGGGCCTGCGGCTCTCGATTCATCGGTCGGTATAACGGGCGTTTGCGAGGACGGTTTGGAGAGAAAAATCTACAGCTTTAATGGAAGCTCCATTACACAGTCACGGAATCGCCCAGCATGCGCGTCGGTGTTCCGCGCTTAAGGTTGCCAGATGTCCTCTTTTGGGAAGGATTATCCTTCTTCCTAGTAAAAATTTTCATATTTTGCAAAGGTGCTATTTATCCTTTTCTACCGCGTCAAAGGAATTTTTTTGCTTGTCAGATATGCTGCCATAGTGACCTATCATAGTCGTTATCTATAGTAGTAACATTTTTGTTGCTCTTCTATTGGATGTTCGGCGTTTGCTTTTATCGATGGTATACAAGTTGTTTAAAAAAAAACAGGTTTCAGGACAGGTCAGGTAGTACTCACAAAATGGAGGAAAAACATATGAGTCGAAAGATTAATATTGTCAGAGTTATGAACAATTATTTATTTTAATCAAAATAAGTAATATTTTAATCAAAATAAAATCTACTCGCTTCTGATGCTTTTGTATTCTCTAATGTAATTTGTCTATGCATTTATCGGTGAAAAGAATATCACGCTTTAAAGGAATCTCGAAAAAAGATCTCTTCGCTCTTGCTCGGAATGTAAATAAATCGATTTTCTTCCCATTTATACGCAGGCTTTACTAAGGAATACAAAATGCCTGCCAAATATTATAGTTAGAACAAAATTTTTTAAGGATTCCTTTAAAAAAAAAGCATGGTACTTTTTACCGATAAGTAATATAAACAAATTACATCAAAGAATACAAAAGCACCAGAAAGGATTAAGTCACTCGCTTTAATTAAAATAAATTTTTATTAAAATAAATAATCGTTCATAATTCCAACATTATTAATTTTTAACCCAAGTTTATTAGGACTTTTGTCCTCCATTTTGTAAGTATTATCTCCCCTTAAAGTCCTCTATTTTTTTTAGATACTCTGTATAAGAGCACGAGTGCTGGTCGGACAGAATTATTCTTTATGTATTAGTTTTAGTTTATGCAAAAACTTTATTTTCGAAAAAAGTTCGTAATTCTATGATACAAAGATGTGAAGTGTGTGTAGAAATAAAAGGACATGTAGAAAATCTTCGGTAAACCTTATAAGCATCAGAAGCAAGTAAATCACTTACTTTAATTAAAATGAATAATTCATAACTCCTATAATTCATTACTCCGACAATATTAATTTTCCGATTCATATTCATTAAGACATTCTTCCTACATTTTGTAAGTACTATCTGGTCTTAAAGTCCTGAACTCTTTCTTTTTAACAATCTGTAAAATTAACGTTAAAATTAACATTTAGAAAGATGACAGACGCGTTACATCGGACGACCTTCTTCTTTTGCTCATCAAAATTTTCGGCCGTTCTTCCTTACCAACTTACGAATCTGGCAACCCTGTCCACGCTAGACTGCCTCCTCACCTGCAGAACAGGTATTCTCGAGAGACATCCAAGATGTATCTCGGGCATAGGCTCAAGATGTGCGACATAAACAAGGCACCGCCATAACACAAGCGAAACCTTCGCTTACGATAAAATGTCATTACAACGAGAAACTAACATGACCGATAGAAAACGCCGTCACGGTCAATCCTGATGTTCGCATGTCCTGGGCACCGATTGGATCCAATTCGCTGCTGGTGAAATTTAAAACAAGACGTCCGAAGCAAAATTGGGGCAAAATTGCATTACTCGCTTGATCATCCTGGCAATCCTCGCAACCCCAAGACGCGTAAAATCTTCGCTCAAGTGCACCCATCGCAGCTCCGTGCGACTCTCAGGGGATCCGGGACATGTAGATCTCGGGCAGGCTTGTAGCTTGCGGCCAGCAGCGGCACACATATTCACATGCAATTACATCCACAGTCTCATACCTCCTCTCCCCTCCTAGTGCACTCATCATGCTTCTTCGTGCTTCTTTCAGGGGACCAACATTTATACAGAGTACGACAGTCTACCTGTCTGGCCTGAACATCAGGTGTTGCTTCATTTACCCATCGTCCGCTGATGACTGCTCATCAGTTACTTTCTCGTCACAATTACTATCCTCCGCCATCGCGGCCCGAATTTCATTATACAGAGCTTCTGCTGACTCGTAAACTCATTTCCTCAGGGATCTGTCCCTCCGATCTCACGTTTAATATTGGGAAGGTACCGGCTGGGCCGCTCGATTCATCGATCGTACAACGATCGTTTGCGAGAACGGATGGAGAGTAAGTCCACAAAAAAAAAGAAAAAGCTTTCATGGGAACTCCATTACACAGTCACGGAATCGCTCGACGCGCGCACGCGCACGAGCGTCCTAGTTGATACCCCACACTAGGCTGCTCCCTCACCCTCAGTGATACTCTTGAGAGGCATCCGAGGCATATCTTGGGCACAGGCCCGAGACATACGATGTAAACAAGGCGCCGCCAAAACACAAGCAAAACCTTATTCGTGGGAAAGTGCTATTACGACGGTAGACTAACATGACTTATAGAAGGCGCCGTCAAGTATAATAAAGGGCCAACATTTACAACGTGTGCTATCCATGGACTTATATACATAGATTGAGCGCGCAAGAAGCTGCGAAGACTACATCTGAAAAGGATGGCTTCTACTATAGGCATTCGATCTTTATCTAACTTCGCTCCTATTAGAGAAAGCTAGACAAAGATAGCGTGACAAAGATGTGTGTGAACAGTGAAAGGAAAATATAGCTGCCCTTTATATTTTGTCTTCAAACTTCTCATAAGAGAACATAATCTTGGCTGGATTTAAGTGTTCGATTGTTCATAAACGTATAAAATTTATTGGGCTGAATAGCAAAACGATCGTTGTTTTGTTAATTACTATGTAAAGTAATGAGATATTGACGAGATAAAATTGGCCAATCGATAAGACGGGAGGAGCTCTATAGCCATAATTTCAAAATGGTCGAATTTGTAACTGTCTTTTAGCAATATCGGATATAAATAGAAATGGAGTAGGAGAGCAACGAGCGGCGTGAAGCTAGACTGCGTGCTTATATTCTCTGATTGACCAATTTCATCTTGTATTAATATGTCGATATTTTACATGATAGTTTACAACATTTTTTTTTATTAATGTATGAATATATAAATATATTACAACTAGTTAATAGAGAGAGAGGGAGAGAGAGAGACTAACAAGCAGTTTTTCTTTAACATAACCTAACTTACCTACATACTAATGTTATAGCTAAGAGATCAGTTCAATAATAGTCTTTAGGCTCTGTCAGTTTAAATCACTTTAGTAGCGTGATTGTTTACAAAGTAGCAAAAATTTTGATATTTAGTTTAACGAGTTTTACATGTACATGAGCGGTCAAACATATAAATCCAAACATCCTATATAAATCTATGGTATTGTTATATTGACTGATATAATTGATATATTGACTGATATAATTTATATTGACTGATATAATTGATATAATTGATTATAGTGTAGAAGTTCCTCATAATTTTTCCAAATGTAGCATAGATTCCGATTAGAATGCCTAACTTTGCTTTAACATTGATTTTCTCAATTATGATATCATTTAAAAATCTTATTCTCATCCCAAATATGGCTTCTCTGCTTGAGATCGAATTAGTAACATTATGAGCACTCGTTCTTCTTTTCGATCGGCGACTTGAGTATATTTTCATGGTGTTAAAACAGAACATTTTATATTTTTTATTAAATATTCTATTATATTATTATGAATAATCTATTATATTTAATTGAATAAAATATAGAATAAAATTGTAATATAAAATGAAAGCAGGAAAGTATAATGAAAAAAATTTGGGATTTTCGTTTAACATTAATATTTTTGTTAAAATTTTATATTTAAAATGAAAATGTAATATGTATTGTGTTATACGAAAGACATTTTTAATTTATTAGAAAAAGAACAAAATATTATATTTAATAGAATAAAATATAGAATAAAATTGTAATATAAAATGAAAGCTAAAAAGAATAATGAGAAAAATTTGCGGTTTCCGTTTAACGTTAAAATTTTTGTTAAAATTTTACATTTAAAATAAAAATGTAATATATATTGTGTTACATGAAAGACATTTATAATTTATATTAGAAGGAGAGCAAAATATTTGAAACAGTTTAAGCTACAGATTTACGCTCTTTGAATATTTGAATATTTGTATATATTTGTATAAAATGTATGTAAATACTCAAAGCGTTTCAGATATTTTATTCAGAAATTTTGTAAATATAAAACAGAAATAAAATCACATTGATTTAAACATATGTTTGAAACATTACGCTTCTAGTCTTTGTAAATTTCCAAATCAGAATCTATAATTTTTTGGGGAAATCACACATAACATACAGAATGGGTCTCAATTGAAATTCAGAATATTTTTTATTTAGTGGTTTTCAATCGAGATATTTTGATGCTTCCTATTTCATTGTCCCTGAACCGTCTTGAACGTACAACGTGCACTTGGTTGCAAGACCAACCAAGACAAACACGGCATAATTTTGTACGCGTTTTAAGCAGCCATGCGTTCGCGCTCTTAACCAAAGTGCCGACCTACTTTACCGGTGGCGCTTCTCCGCGCGCGCAGCTCCAAATTACACATCGGCCGTATTTCGGGGTTTCGCAACCCGATAACACGCCGCAGCTCGCCGGGGTGCTCTGCGTCGAGCGATTGTACTGCGAAATTCTCGAACTCGGAAAATCTCGGTGAAAAGTTTATCGCTACGGCGTACACACAACAACACGGATACGACGGAGGGCCCGCTGCGTCGTGCGGAAATTTCAGCGGATAGCTCTATTATGTTGTACACGCGCTTCATAATTTATCTAACGTCGTTGTGATAATAGCAACGCTGCCAACGCGATCCATAACGCGGAAGGGCGGGCGATTGATTCGGCTGATTGTAAACCAGGACGCTTTGACGACCTGATGATCGCGCGCATGCGCACGCGTTCTCGCCTTAGTTTACCCGGGGATCGAGAGAAATATTTCGTTTGTGTTATTTTCTCGCTTCGCCGTCGAGGCGAATGACGATGGCGCATGCAGGCGCGACAAAGGAGACAAAAGGGAGGACGGAATGCATACACGCGGCGCTGCATGTAGTTTGTTTGAAGGGAAGTGTGTTCGATATGTGCGAGCTCTCTCACGCTCTCTCACGTATTTGCGCGCGCGCGGGCACGACTCTGTTAGTATCGTTGCACAGGAAGAGGAAAAGAGTCGTACGCCGTTGACCGGACCAGGTCGAATCTACGCAAATACGACGCGGACAATGAAAGTTATAGCGCTCAAATTTGGATGGTTGATTTTTATTCGTACCGCTCAACTCCTCCCCCGCTCCCTCTCTCACGGACTTTCGCTCCAACTTTTTCTCGTTACGCCGCCGTATGATTGCGAAGCGCGACGATGACGACCTATTGTACCACTTTCCGCTCCCGCGCGACTGCGAAAATGTATCTGCCTTGTGTGTGTTCTCTTTCGGCGCAATTTTTTAATCCTCGGTGTTAAATATTTTGCTGACGAAATTTCTCTATTACAACTGGACACCGATAATTGTCGATCGACAACTTCTCGCTCACCAGTTTACCAGTTTAATATGATCCCGAAAAGCGAGCCATACGGTCCTTGGAGCAAGGAAACGTAGTGGTATTCCACGCTGATGAAAAAGCGTTTGCGAATAATCTGCTCTCGGTGTGCTCGGCAGAGAAAATGAAATATTACGCGTTATGCAATTTCGCGAATAGATTCCGCGTTCGCCGACGGAACGATCGTCCAAAAAGACGCGGCAGCGATAGAAGCAGCAGAAAGCGCGTGGAGATGGAACTCCACGTAGCGAAGGGGAGGAAGAAAGAGCTACGGTACGGTAGTCTTTCGACCTCGTAATTCGTTTGATCCTGCCTCAGAGACAAACCGCCGTCTTTCTGCGTCCCTCCGGCCCTCCAACGCGACGTCTACGCTCTTGCATTGTAATCCAGCTCCCTACAACTGCGTCTTCTTTTTCTTCAGCTCTCCCCCGTTTGCGACAATTTTCGCCTGCCGCCTCCGTGCGCTTCCGCCGTTTCTTCCGTCTCGTCGCTTTCATCATTCGCATCGTATGCATCTCTCGTGCTGGACAAATCGCGGCTGGCGATGGCTGCGACGTCTTGAAGAGACGATCATGTGCATTTTTGCAGAATGGAAAATGTAATTCCGCGTGTACAGGATGTAATATCAACATACAGGTCAATGTAACGGATTGCCTGCTCCTATTCGGACGATAATGCAGAGATTGCCAAAAAAATGATTCGTTGACTTTATCGATAATGATATTTACAGTGCTCCCAGTTACGACGAGTGCAATTAACTTTGCACCGTGATCGTTATGACAGGAGTCGGGCCTCATTGAATTAAAAAAGAAGTTTAAAAAATGTAACTGAGAAATAAATATTACGGATTTAAGCAGAGTAAATAAGAGTAATAGTTAAGAAGATAAATAATACAACATATTTTCTGGTTTTGCATAATTTCTTAATTGCTTTCTTACGTTGAGGAGTTCGATAGAAATTCGAGATTAGAAAGAACGGTATAGAAATATTTAGAAGTTTTATATATTATATTCCATTCATATTTCTACAAAAAATCGCTTCCGATTGATGACAACCTTATTGATATCCCGATTGATATCAAACCCTATTTTCGATAAAAGAAGTGTCAAGATACTGTGATGTACCGAAAATACGTATGTCGCTTGATAGTTGTCGTTGATTAAGTTGCTAGAACTAGAGATGTGCGAACTATTCGAATTCGAATCGAATCGAATCGAATGTAATGTAATTCGATTCGATTTGAATCCAAATCCTTATGATTCGAATCCGAATAATTCAAAAATTTCGAATCGCAAAGATTCAAATACGAATCAAGTACATTATCGTTTGCGTGCATCAGCTACAAAACGGGCCATCTGGGTCTGTACGCCTGAACCCTTAACTTGTAATTAATTTAACTTATAATCAATAACTTAATTATAAATTATAAAATAAAATTATAAATTACTTTAAATATTTAAATATATATTTTAATTTAAGATGATATCACAATATCAATATTCCTTTTCATATTAAAATCTTCCATCATTATTTGCATGTTTAATAATCATGTTAAATTTTTTAATGATTCGATTCGATTTCATTCGATGCGATTCGAATTCGAGTGAAATTTCATAGATTCGATTCGATTCGAATTCGAATTAAAAAAATGAGATTCGATTCGACATAAAAATTCTTGATTCGCACATCTCTAGTTGCATCCAATATTTATACTGCATTTCTGATTTCTATCGAACTTTTTAACGCAAGAAAGAAATTAGGAAATTATGTGAAACAAAAAAATATGTTGCATTATTTGTCTCCTGAACTATTGCTTTATTTACTCTTATTTATTCTGCTTAACTCCGTAATGTTTATTTCGCAATGTCGCATTTTTTAAACATCTTTTTTAATTCAGTGAAACTTGACTCCTGTCACAAACGGTCGATAAATTGTCATAACGATCACGGTGCAAAATTTTTAATTGCACTCGTCATAACTGGAAGCACTGCAAATATCATTACCAACAAAGTCAACGAGTGACTTTCTCGACAACTTCTGCATTATTGTCTGAACAGGGGCAGGCAACACGTCATATTGACCTATATGTTGATGTTACATCCTGTATATGTGAGAGTGTCGATGCGCGAACGTGCGACACGATTTCGAAATTTCGTAACAGTTTCGAGATCGCGCGCGGAATATTTTGTAAATCGGTCTGTCAGCGATATCGTTTCTTTCTTTCTCTCTCCCTCTCCTTCTCTACCCCTATGTCACTCGCGACAAGGAGGAAAATTCGGTGCGGAAACGTCGCACGCGAACTATGATTTCAACTTCATAATACCGTCATCGCCGCGCAGTTATTTATCACTAAGTAAATTGTGTACGATTGCGCGCGCCGACATCACTGCTCTCGTCATTAAATCTGCGGTTTTTGGTTTACTCACATGCGTCCTCGTTATCGCCCGTTAGTGCTTCGCAGAATTTTCCATTTCGCTGAAATGAAAATGGTATTACCGAAGCGTGGAAATGAAGGGGAAAAAATGAAAGGGGAAAGAAAGAAAAAAAAACGAAATAACAGACATTCGTTGGTACACCGCGAATATTATTTTGCGGTTTCGGTATTGCGTGACGCTGGTAATATCCGAGGCGTGCGATAAACTATTCCCGGCGAATTTTGATTAAATCCCACACATTAACAAAGTTTTCGCTACTGTGCAGAAATACGAAACTATTAGAATCGTTGGAAATTCACGTAATTAGCGTGTATTTGAATTTCGCCATTCTCAGACTCGCGAATGCTCGAGGGTTTTATGATGTAATTTATGAACAGACCTTTTTCTGCACGCAATGCTTTTAATTCATAACGCGTTCAATGTTTTCGCGTGCTCCCCGCAATATTTCCTTGTTATGCTCTTCTTTAACGTGAAAAATTACATTTTAATACTTAACTCGCCCTTTTCCAACATCACAACTTTATTTTCATCGTCCAAATGTTTCATAATTAAAACCGTGCATTTCACTTCACTCTCTCTCTCTCTCTCTCTCTTCCCTCCCCCTCTCCCCCCTCTCCCCTCCTTTTCTCTCTCCCTCTCCCCCTCCCCTCCCTCTCCTCCTCCCCATCCCCTCCCCCTTCTCTCTTTCTCTCTCTCTTGTTCGGTATCGAATCGGCCGATCGTGTAACGCGTCTCGGCATTCACGAGTTTACACACACGTGTGCACACACTCGTAATTATTTACACAACGATACCCGATAGAGTCCTATGCGCCACGGACTAGACACGTTAAATGTAAAAGTCGAACGGAAAGAGAAGACGAGCAACAGAGGGGAAAAGAGAGAGAACACACATTCTATACTTTCGCGTTTGACGCCCCAGTAAATACAACCGTTGCGCCCTGAATTCGAAAGCAAACTGTCAGCGCCAATGCAGAGTATAAACCGGCATTGGACGTACGTCCCGATAAGAACTCGATTCTCCGCTCGGCGAATCGATTTTCGTGCGAGTCCTTATACAAATAATTTCGAGCGTCGCTATGTCAATGCGTCGACACATCTTGATGAATCGTTGGCGCACGTAAACTGGCGACGGACGTTGATGGACAGAGCTTGATCGTTCGAGTTATGAGGATTAATGCGGCCGGGTGAGACAGAGAGAGATTTATTCGTTTATAAAATAAGGACAAATATGATACATACGCATCCTAGGCTGGCATGTCGATAAAAAGTCGATAAAAAATCTGTCGAATTATCTGTCGAAAATAAAAGTTGAAATCATGTGGAAATCAACGACCGATTTGACATATTTTATTTTATAATATCTGGAAGATATTATCTAGAAGTTGACGATCTAGCCGTTATTCAACTTATATTACACTCAAGTCGAATTAATATATTTATATATTGACTCGACTTGGATATGATACTGACTAGATGCATCAATAATTTCGGCGAAGCGAAAAAGTAAGTACGAAAAGCAAAAGGTAATGCTTCTATTCGTGGTGGATTTTTATAAAATTGGTTGCTGAAATCAATGCAATTGTAGTAAGTTTGTAGATTTTTGCGCGTGGTTTTTGCATATGTGTATTTGTGCCGCCCATTGAAATACATTTCTTGAAACAATCAAAGAATTATTTCTTTAAATGTCCATATTACTCAACAGACATTTAAACTCTTAAAAGATTGCATTTTTTTTTAAATATGTAAACTCTTAATATTTTATTCAATCGTTTAATCTCTCTTAATTCTTATAAATTTTATACTGTGCATAAATTCTTCTTGACTCTTATAACATTTGACTTATGCTTTGAGATATAAAGTTATTCGACGAATATTCATCGAATTTAACTCCCACATTGTTTGAAGCGTCATAAAATGTGCATCAAAATCACGCTGATGCAAAATTTGCTAGTGCTTACTTTGCTCTCAATAAATTTTGCAATTGTTACGATGATTAAATTCCCAGAGTCTTTATACGTGACGAGTTAAAATGTCTAAAATTAAATTAAATTAATTAAATTCAGTAGATATACACAGGGTGGCTCACGTAAAGTGTGACAACCCACAAGCTCTAAAAATATCGTATAAAAAAATTGTTTATAACAAAGTTTCATGTACTCAAGAGGTTTTTCTAACTATATAAACAAAAGTTTGCCCCTACTCTCTACTGAAGGGGAATGGGGGGGGGGAACTCCGTAATTTCAAATAGGACCTCCTATAAGATGTTACACATTTAGATTCTACAAATAAACTTTATCTGGAACATTTCTTTAAAAAATACTTCTACCAAAAGTTACAAACATTTAAAGTACTGTAAAGTACATTCAAACTAAAGTGATAAGACCATAAATCAAATAAAAGACCTTACAGTTTTTCACATCTTTTATTTTATTAAATGTTCAAACTGTTAACCGCTCACATTTAAACACTTATTTATTCTTTTTATAAAATTTTCTCTAACTCTAAACAATATTTCTGGGGTCACGCTAACGCAAGCTTCACGTATTCTTCGTTTTAAATCTTCTTGTGTTATATTTCAACAAACAACAAACAATTGTTTGATATGACAGATATTTTTAGAGCTTTTTAGTTGTCACACTTTACATGGGCCATCCCGTATATATATATATAATATAAAAATTCAAGATATAATTTACATATCGACTATACTTTGGCAACACCATATTAATAAAATGCGAATCTGTTGTTAATAAAGCGTCGATGTCAAAGAATCAAAATGAACGGCCAAAAAAGTCATTCGATTATCGATATCGATTCGATCACCAACTTGTGAACCTAGAATATATCCCGACTCTCGTGTGAAACCGATGCATTTTATGATCTATGCCTCTGATTATCTAACGCGCGAGACGACTTCTTTGGAATTCTGATGACGTTAGGGACATCCCATTTCATGCATACATATAATATATTCATACATATGAGGACAACTTTTCTTATTCGTCATAATTATAACAGTGGCAAGTTTATCGTTCGTTAGTTTGTTATAACACGTACTTTTAATGCGTTTTCAGAGTTTTTCTAATTCCGTGGTCAGAGAATCTGTTTTTATTAATAAGTTTTATAATCGACTAAAATGAGGTTTTGAGAGATATCAAACTATAGTTAAATATTATATTTGCTCGTTTTAGTTACACTTTGTTTCTACTTGGTGTTAGATCATATAGTAATTAATAAAAAATTAGTTATATGGTATATATGTAATTAAGTATTATTAATTATTATTTTTATTCTCTTTGGATGAATTATTATTTTTAATTTATTATTCGTATTTTTAAAGCTTTAAATGAGTAGATAGCATTATTCGTATACTTAAAGTTTAAAGAAAAGGTTCATTATTTTAAAAGCAGATAATATTCACAAAATGGAGAGAAAAAGTCTTGATAAACATTGGTCGAAGAATCGACATATTATCGGAGTTATGAACAATTATTTATTTTGATTAAAGTAAGTGACTCGCTTCTATTACACGGCTATATATGACACACATTTCTGCTATTTCTTTCTGCTATTTCTTGATTAAAGTAATGCAATGTCATTCTTATCGTATCGTGGAAACTTTGTGATAGCTTTCTACAACTGTTCACTGTTCACGAAGATATATGACTAACAATTGTTTGGAGTGAAGCGTATGCATAAATGGGAAGAAAATAGATGTTTGTCTACATTCCGAGTAAAAGAGAAGAGACTTTTTTTATAAGGATTTCTTTAGAACATAGTACTTTTTATTGATGGATGACATAGATAAATTACGTCAGAGAATATAAAAGCACCAAAAACGATCAAGTCACTTGTTTTGATAAAAATAAATAATTGCTCACAACTCTGACAATATTAATTTTTCGACTTATATTTTTTACAACTTTTTTCCTCCATTTTGTAAGCATTATGTGCTGTTAAAGTCTTGAATCCTTTTTTTAAAACACCCCGTATATATCATGTAGACTCCAATTTCTACTTCTCTCTTTTTAAAGCTGTTGTTTATTCTTTTTCTTCTTGTATCGTTTACTAATATGTAAGTCGTTAATGAAATAGATATCATATCCACATAAAAGCCGGCTTGATTAATTTGATTCAGCGTCTCAAATCTTATCACTTGATTCCTCTCCTTCCCTCAAACTCAAACATCCGAATATATATCCGTCTCATTTCAAGTGCCGAAAGTGTTACCGACAAACTTGGCAATCCCATCAGCGTTTAAGATGAATGTTCCAGTTAGTGGAACCAAATCTTACATGTATATGTGTGTGTGTGTGTGTGTGTGTGTGTGTATAAAAAGATTTTAATTTATTTATAATATTTTCTCAAAAATGATTAAATTCATTTGGTGGCATAGTGATTTAGTTTTATTTTTTATTGACCGTTTAACTTTGAAGAAGTTAGAGAATAATGGCACAAATCTAACAAATACACATCTGATAAGAATTATTAACTTTCAAGATGTCGTCGAGTAACTGTTCGAGCAATTGTCGCTGTCAGCAGCACGCTTGCGATGTAAAATTTAGAATGAAAACACACGTGTTTTTAGGATAAGCATGAAGCCGTGTTATTTATTTCAAGGGAAACGAGCACAATTACCGCAGATTGGGACAACATTCGTCTTATCTGTCTCTCTGGGAGCTCACTCCGGTGTATTATAGAGTTCACCGACCCTTAGCTCTTCGCGGGCCCTCGCGTTAGAGCGCCGGTGCCCCGGTACCGAAGTTAGCAGCATTGCGTAGGCATTCGACGTCAGGCCTAGATATTCACGCGCGAATGTTTCGCATTCTGAATTGAAAGCCGTCGATTACCCGTCGTATCATGGCTCGTCGGGGTCGATTATGCGATGCCATGCACGACTGCCTCCTGTTAATGCTCCGATCTTGCAGTCCGTCAGCGGCGTAGCCCTCTCAAAGCACGCACGTTACAAATTACAGGCGCCTCGACGCCCGGTGCCCTCATGTCGCGACGTAAAATTATGATCTCCCCCTCACCTCCAATTAAGCCGGCCGCCCACACTCGCTCCCTGTCGGCACTCGATCTTCTGAAAAGCACGGCGGACGCTCCCTCTCTCGCTCTCGTGACGTCAACACGCCGCGGCTCTCAGTTTTGTTTGTCCCGAGATTTCCCCTACGCGCATATTTCACCGCGTGGAGGAGACGACGCGAGTCGTCGGGGCGTCGAATCGTTGCAACGCTATATATTCTTCGTCGTGACGTAATTGATTATAGTTAAGTCTCGTGCTCTTCAGGGATCCACTCTCAGATTGATTAAACGGATAATCGTTGATTGAAATTTCGCAGAGAAGTAACCACGGAGCGCCTCACCCGAATGTGACGCAATCCCCAATGTGACATCTCCGCTATATGTATTTGTTATTCTTGTCAGCTGAAAATAAAACCCTCGCGGTTTTCTCTCTCTTTAGGAACTCGGTACGGATCGCGGTACTTTTACCATGTAGGATGCCTCGTATTTCGCGCTTTCTATTTACATAGCGCTGTTTTTCTCTTTTTTCTTTTTTTGCGAGAGAATTCGACTTTTTTTTCTAGCAAAAATGTCCAAGCTTTTCGACAGTTTTCGAGATACAAACGAGCAGAAAAGCGGAGTTTCTTGCGAGCTAAGTTTCGGGTGACTAAATGGATAATCTTGAGTGTACTTCATTTTGATGGGATTTTAATCAGAAGTTCGCTTCAAGGATATATTAAGTCGAAGATTGAAAAAGCCCTGGAAATAGTGACTTTCCTCGACATTTTCGATAAAAGAATTATTAAAACTTTTTATAAGCAAATAATGGGAACGAATTGTAGGACACTCTGTACTCGCGTATCTTCCGTTTGCTTAAATATCCGAGCTAATGTACATTTATTCCGTTCTTATTTTGAAAACTTTCCGTTTTACTTCGGATGTGCTGAGAGATGAAGACCCTCCTCAGAGCTGAAGGATTTCTCTTTACATTATTTTCGAGAGGATTAGCTCCTACAATTTTCCCAGATATAATTGGCAACTATTCGAGTCGGAAATGACAGCGGAATAATGCGAGTTTCTCATAGTTTACAACTCGGAGGAGGCGAATCGATAGGTGTGCATCTCACCGACATACTCCTGTCGGCTAGAAATTGCTCCACGCTATACAGGCACTGTACTTCAGAATGAATGATCCATGTGTAGCAAACAGTGCTAACAACGAGGAACACAAACAGACCTGAGGTTGCCTACGGATTGGATCGCTAGATTTCGTTGCGTCGAAAGAGAGAGAGAGAGAGAGAGAGAGAGAGAGAGAGAGAGAGAGATTAGTCATTCCAATCAGGTTCAATTATAAGCGAACTGCTCGAGCGGATTAGATCGATCGGCGTCATCATCATCGCGCCTCGATGAGCAGGAAATACCCGGGGCGGGAAGAATGGAGCTCGACCGGTTCGCCGCGATACTAATTCGAGTTCGATGTTTCAGTTATTTGATTTTTTTTCTCCTCTTTAATAATCGTCTCGCTGTTTATTGACTGGTTTAATTATTTTCCTCCTCGGTTCTTCAAATCAACACGCATGTCGACATATTGTTAGCCGAATGTGCGCGAAAACAGGATCAGCCCAATCGATTTTAGCGCGGGGCGCTGTTCCCGATGCGAGGTACGCCGGTTCGCTGTAAATAATGACGCGCGCGGTTTCGCGACAGGTCGACACGTCATGTATCAATTTCATAGGTTTGTAATCGGCGTTCTTCGCGCGTTTATATTTTAATTAATCTATTAATCGATTCAAAGCATCGTTGAAGTTGCACGAGAAAGAATGCGTTGTCCACGACAAACAAACAATGTCAGCGGTCGACGTTGGGAGTAAGAATTCGTGTTATTTTCTATCGTGGGGGAAGAGGGCGCTGTAGCGTCATCGGGATCTCTGATTGATGTTATAAAACTCATTTGCCTTGCAACATGATTCTAGATGACGATCGCATCAATACGGCCCGATAATTGCCGCCATTTAATTTGCTCGGTCAATCACTGTAATGGCAGCTAATTGTGAAGCATTGCAGAGAGCTGACCCAGTTGAGTGTTATTTGCGCTCCCTCGCACACAGCGGAATAACTGAAGTATCGGTTCTTTTTTATTTCCCTCTTTTCCCCTCTTTTTTTCTTTTCTTTTTTGTTTTACCTGTGAACCGAAATGAATTCTCGCGTTTCTCGTCGTAGCGCAAACTCATCGGCACGTAATTAACAGTTTGTCCGATGCGATGAATTTTCATCAAATAAATTAACGGTAAACGCGATATCGCGTATATTTTCAAGCGCATTATCTCTCGTTAATCGAAATTCACGATTTGATTATGAAATACTCTGCCTCTCAAATCGACTAAATCTTCCGAAAAGGAAGATATTACCTCGAATATCTTCGCCGACCTCTTGCTTTTCACGTTCCGTTGAATAATCTCCGTGATGCGCGGCTAACACATTCCTTAGCATCCCGAAACTTTTTTACTTTTACCGACACCGGGAAAGCAATACCTCGCGTTCGAACTCGGCATATTTGAAAACTCCTCTTGTCCTAGAATGCAACTATTCGCAACTGGACAGGGTATACAACATAAGAGAACTTTGGACTTCACCGCAGGGAGATGTAATATTTCTCCGTATATTTTAAATAGTGAAAAGTCGAGCAAATATACTGAGAAAAAAGATTTTGTTGGATTGACAAAACACCAGTAACCGCGACAAACAGTTTGTTAAGGCAGCAAATCACTTCGTTGTGGTAACAAATGATTCGTTATTTATGATTTGTTGCTCCAACCAACAATTTTATAACGGGAACAAATGGTATTGTTATGTTAATCTAACAAATCATAAATTTTCTATTTGTTGGCAATACAGAATATGGACAAAGGTGAATTAGAAATTGTGTATAAGCAAATCAGTTATATTAACTCTTCTTCATCAACGTATAATATATAGCAAAATACGTCAAATACTTGATGAAATCACACATGCAATGCTACACTAGCGCGTATCAATAATTAATTTGATGATTTTGAAATTTCCGAATGTCGGTAAGTTAACAAAAGTCAGGGCGCTATTATAACAATATATTCTTGAGATTAAATAGAATAGATAAGTCCAGTACCACTTTTTCTTTCGACAAATGGTTAGCGAGATATCGTGAGTTAAATATTGAAAAAGTTATCAAGTTTTCCTTAAATATCTCAAAAAATATTAGACAACTAAAAAATTGTTTCAGACAAAAGTTGTTCAAATTAATTGGTAAAAAAAGACAGTGTAACAAGAAATTGAGGTTTTTGTTTAAAAAAAATAATGATCAGTGAATATCTCGAAAGTGGTGCCATTTGTAAATAAAATAGTATAGTTGTTTTGTGTCCCCTTTGAAATCATACAACTTTTGTTCGAAACATTTTTGTTGAAAATGCTTCGTTGAAGAATTATCGAGATACGTTTTTTAAAATGGGACACCCTATATACGAGAGTTCTGAATATGGACCACAAAAGAGTCACATATATGTACATATTAAGACGTTGTTATTTTTTTTACTAAATGTTGTACATCCAACAAATATATGTGATTTGCATCTCCAGCGATGTATACTTGCTAAAATTGCAAATAACGAAAAATTGTTGCGGTAACTATTTGATTTGTTCCCCGTATAATTATCAAATAGCAAACATTCAGTTGTTATGATAACAGAAATCTTTTCCTCAGTGTAGTGAGATATATTCGAATAAGTGGCATACAAAAACAAATAGAAGCATCTATCGAGAAGTTAAACACGAAAATGTCGAGTAATAGCAGGCGTGCAGAGAAAAATATCGTTTTATTGCTAAAAAAAGCGATTACTCCGTTTTCTTACCTTTTTTATGTAATTGTAGTCTTTGATAAAGAATGTCTTCTTGATAATAATCTTAAAATATATTCATCCCAGATTTTAGAAAAGTCCTTATCATATATTTAAGAGAAAAATTTTCTCTTCAAACATATTATAAAACATCTTATATAAAACATCTTATATAAAACTATATAAGAAGTAAACCTCGAAATTTTGTTTTAATTTAATATTCTTGTTTTTTTTAACGTATTAAACTCATTAGGACTTGAGATATATTTTGTGTAAATTTAATGTTTATAATGAAGAATGTGATAGATTTGTAAATATTGACAATATATAAACTTATAAAATATTTGAAACTAGTAACATATTTACTAAATATTTAAATGTCCAGTATATATTTTTCTGTGTAAGTGTAGTCAGATTAAAGATTGCAACATTTTTTCGTGATGAATTTCGTAATACATCCATGTCCGATAGAAAAATGTATTTTTTATTTGTAAGAATTTTTCAAAAAACACAAATTCTTCTATTAAATACGGGATGCGTTGCAAACATTCATTGAAGGAAAAAAAATATTACAAATTTCAATCTGATTGAATAAGATCCGCTTATAAAACAGTTTAAATACGTTTTTTTTACGTTGCAATTGCGAGAGAGAAATTGCTTCCGGGCTTACATAGTAATGGATTATGACAGCAGCTGAAGTGAATATTGGTCTTTTATTATACTATTATCTCTGATGGACAAGAATATAATAAAGATACCTACGTTTACATTGAACCTTTTGCTGCAATTACAATGTCATTTCCGTTCCTGTGATAAGAAACCTGAATAAAATTAACAGTTTAAAATAAAACATTGTTATCCGAATTTGTATTTTTTTTATAAAAGAAATGATAATCAGAATGATATCAGAAAGTTAGGCCAAGTAACAATAATTCTTGCCAAGATATCTGTGCAAGCTTATAAATAGTAATTTGCAATCGTGACTACTTGACGCGCTTTTAATTTTATAAGAAAAAATATGTTCGAACTGTTTCGCAGATGAATGTACGACGAACTTGAAGCCGACCGCCGCGAAAGCACTCAACGAGTCCTATGTATACAATCTATGCTCGCCTTATCAAATACTCCGATCTAATCGCGGAACGGGAACTTTTATCGAGTACAAAAGAGGCATCATTACCGATGAATAGGATCCTGCACGTGCAAACCAACATCGGTCGATTTCTCCCACGTCCATTCTCATCTTGGCTCTTACTTCTCTCATTCTTCTTCGATGACTTTAGAGACGGTGCGATCTCTTTTGTATTTTCCTAACTAAGATCGCCAATAATAGAGCGAGGATCGAGAAGTCCTGAGGCAATAGGCCCCTTTTTCAATGGCGAGCATAGCGATGTCGTTATTTGACTTGTTCACAACTTCACACTTCTGCCTTGCTGCCACTTCTTAACTCTCGTTAAGACCGAGGAAAATACAGCGCCAAATTCGCGGCAAGGTGTCGCAGACTTCATTAATTAAGAAGGAACGTCGGTGAGCGAGCGAGCAAGCGATGAGCGTCGCTCGTAGTTCGCGTCATACGTGAGTGCAAATGATAGCGACTGAGACAATGTTAAGTGCGATAGCACACGAAATGTATGAAGAGGTATTAAAATATCTCCGAAATTATGTTAATGATTTTGTCGAATTATGATGATGATGATGATTATTGCTGACCATGTTCGTACGAATTCAATTTGTGCGTGTTATTACGATGCAATCAATTTTGCATTTTTCTTTAATTACTCTTTTAAAACGAACGAAAGTTCGAAAAAATGTTTTTCATTGAATTGATAAAAGCAATATTTCATCAATAATCATTGAGCACTCATTGATTTTCAGTGGAAACACTCATACTTTGCCGCTTCGTCTTATATGTCGCTAATTTTGGCCAGTGAAAGTAAGATTTTACCGCAAAATCTGTAATACAGAAATTTATTGTACAGAGTGTCCCACTTTAAATGCCCCATGTAAATATCTCGAAAAATATGGAAGATACGGAAAATGTTTTAGACAAAAGTTGTATCGTTTCCAGGGGAACATAAAACAACTATATTATTTTGTTTATAGATGACATCACTTTAATTATTGACTGATCATTACTTTTCTTAAACGGAAATTCCAATTTTTTATTATATCATCTTTTTCTACCAATTAATTTGAACCACTTTCGTCTGAAATATTTTTTTATTTGCCTAGTATTTTTTGAGATATTTAAGGAAAATTTGATAATTTTTCCAATATTTAACTTACTATATCTCGCTAACTATTTGTCGGAAGAAAAAATGATACTAGATCTTTTTACTCTACTCAGTCTCAAGAATATATTGTTACAATAGTGTCCTAACTTTTGTTAACTTATCAATTTTTGGGAATTTCAAAATCATCAAATACCATTTCTTTCCATTTTCGAGATATTTGCCTGGCACATTTAAAATGAGACATCCTGTATACTGCACACTGAGAAAAAAATAATCTATAAAATAAAAAAATATTTATTCTGCGGGTACTAATATTTAAATCCTTTTTTATTTAGATAAAAGATACATTGGTTTTCATGAAAAGCTACGGTTTTAAGAAAATATATATCTTTTTATTTAAAAAAGAAAGTTTTCTCAGCATAAGAATAGTACAAGGCTGCGTTCCGAAGTGCTGATAGTATTGACGGTATTGCTACGGAAATCAGCGTGTCCAAAATCATCAGTAAATAGTCAACAACGCGGAAAAATGGGACGCATCTGTAGTATCGTGCAGTGATTGGCAAAGTAATATAACCTATCTGAGTGTAAAGATTGAAAGTAAATTTAGAATTATAGTCAACTCTTAACACCAATTTTATTTGGTGCATAAAGTATCGCAAATTTTATCGAAGATAATTTTCAGAGTTTTATTTTTACTTCTGTCAATTAACGTGTATTTTACTGATATTTTACTTCTTATTTATATAAGTTTAACATAAATGTGTGGAATTAGCCGGAAGTCAGTAATTGTTTAGAACTTATTTTTGTAAAAAAGGCAGTAAGTTTGATTATTCCGCAGTGGTTACTGAAAAAATCTCGAAACGCGCGAACAGCACTGTTTAGTATCATTAGCGCATTTCGAAACGCAGCCTGAGTAAATATGTTACTAATAGTCACTGCGATAGCAGCACTGAATATATATTTTTTATTTGTCAAATAAGTTTTTTCTTAGTGTACACCAGTCCAGCATTTTGTGAAGATGGAATTAACGTACCACTATTAACTAGTCCTTCTAGCGTAGAAATGTGCGAATCAAGAATTTTTATGTCGAATCGAATCGAATCTCATTTTTTTAATTCGAATTTGAATCGAATCGAATCTATGAAATTTCACTCGAATTCGAATCGAATCGAATGAAATCGGATCGAATCATTAAATCAAAAAAATTTAACATGACTATTAAGAATGCAAATAATGATGGAAGATTTTAATATGAAAGAGAATATTGATGTTGTAATATCATCTTAAAGTAAAATATATATTTAAATAATTAAAGTAATTTATAATTAAGTTATTAATTATAAGTTAATTTAATTACAAGTTAAGGATTTAGACATACAGATCCAGATGGCCCGTTTTGTAGCTGATGTACGCAAACGATAATGTATTTGATTCCTATTCGAATTATTCGGATTCGAATCATAGGAATTCGAATTCGAATAGTTCGCACATCTCTATTCTATTCTAGCGAAAGTTTATCGATCGCAGTTATAAGTATAGCAGTTTAGTTAAATATAGCATATTTCAATGGAGAATATTGCACCGATTGCACTTCAGAGAATACGTCGTTCTAGAGGAACGCGTAAACAGATAGCTCTCGAGCATGCCTTTGATTTAATTACATCGCACTATTTCACTATCGACAGCTCCGTGTTTGAGGGCGCGGTGAAGCGCGTGATAACTCCTGTTGTCTGACGGTGACGACTGACGATAAGGCTCTGTTAATTATAATGTCGGACACACGGAAACTCGAATTTCGCGATCACGCTTTCACAGTACTCCCCGCGACACGGAGAACTACACGTCCAGCGTTGTGAGCGAACAGGATCCCGAACTAGGATTCGCCGGCACACGTCGTACACACCGAGCCGGAAACGCCGGCTATCGTCGGGGATTGACCTCGACTTGAACATCGCTCGAAATGCAAATTTCGGTTTACAACTACGCAACGGCTTGAGATGCTCTCGGATTATGTTCTCTGATGTGTGTTCGAGAACGCCTCGACGTGGCACGACATCGGATCTCGGTTAGTCCGATTTTCCGAGAAGGTGACACAGCGCTTGCTATACTTGTAGTCCAGTTATAATATATTACCGGATATGTATGTGTGTGTGTATGCGTAATATCCCTTTGCAATTTTATTATACACTGCTCAAAAGAATTATGGCATAGATAATTTATTGCCGAAAATTGGCCAACTTTGACTGGCGATTACTTCGCGAGAAATTATTGTAGACTAATGACTTTTTTTCAAAATGAAGCTTAAAGTTTCTACTTTAAGAATGTATGTCCATTTTTTACATATGATGCACCCCTATCTGTAACCCCTGTAACCCCTGACATCTGAGGGCATATTTGGTATACTGAAAATTGCAAAGTTTGACGGAATGCTCGGACGTGGACAATTTTTTTTCGAGGACGTCGTTTGCATCTTCATAAAGTTCAAATCTTCCCCTTCAATTTGAAAAAAAAATTGTAGCGATTCCATTTTTTTAATAAAATAATTGTCCATTTTTAATAATAAAAAATGGACATGCATTCTTAAAGTAGAAACTTCAAGCTTCATTTTGAAAAAAAAATCATTAGTCTACAATAATTTTTCGCGAAGTAATCGCCAATTAAAGTTGGCCAATTTTCGGCAATAAATTATTTATGCCATAATTCTTTTGAGCAGTGTATATTATGTTGTCGTCTATATTTTTTGTAATGTTTTACGTCAGCTTCGTTCTATATTATTTTATTTATGTGGCTTATTTTTATTAATCCCATATACAATGTAAATATTTACATCATGTAAATATTCATCGCAATTTTTCTTTTTGTTACTTTAAATTTCTATTTTCCTTCATTCTTTTTTTCTACCAATACCTGTTATGATATTTTATTATAATTAGCTAGTTATTTTTTTATTTACAGGATATTCAGGAATGCCAGGAAAATTTTCAGAAAAATCTTTCTCGCATTGGTTTAAAATTGATAGTTAATAAGAAATATTTTTATGCTGTCAGGTTGTCCTTGGAAGGTTTTGAAGGGCATGCTCTTTTGAAATTTTCTTTTTGATATGTTTCTACTTTCTACAGTTTCTACAGTTTCTACGGTTTCGAAAAGAAGATGGAAAAATACTTTTTTCTTATTTTTTATTTCTGGGATTTTTGTTTAATTTTATAAACGTTTTGAATTAAGAGACATAAACGTCTTCAAAATTTGAAAGAAAATAAACAAACTCCTAAAAAAAAATCGGAATGATTCGAAAAAATTTTTTTTAATTTCAGGAGGATTTAGAGGGGATATGTAACATTTTTAACAATTTCAAATCAGTTTGGAGAAAATTTCCTTAAGCTTTTAAACACCTTGTATAAATTGTTTGTTTTTACATCATATCCTATAATAAATATTTCTTTCTCTTTTTCTCTCTTTCTCTCTCTAGACACACACACATGTATACAAAAGATGTAGCATTTAAATTGAGACACCTAAAGATACAAAGTAAATATAAATATACATATATAAATATATAAAATAAAATAAATATATAAATATATATAAAATGTAATATAAAACATATAAAAAATTAAAGCGAAATGGAAAGAAATGTTTTAAACAAATATTGCAGAGTTTTAATGTGAAATATGATGATGGTGCTGTTGGTTTGATTTTCGCACGAGTAGAATGTCAAGATAAAATGAAAGTCAACTTTATATTTTTTAATAGAACCCTAATTTTTTAAATACTTCTAAATACGTTTGTAGTTTTTCTCAAGGCAATGATTACACACTCAAGACTATTGGAAATCGAATGACAGAAACAGAGTTTAAATAATTAAATCAAATTTTTAATTTTAATTTAGTTGAATAATTTCAATTTAGTTGAGTTTAATTTATTAAACGCTCGAAATATGAGAGATGACCGTCAATTTCGACACATTTTTAACGTTGAGTGAAACATTGATGAATGTTTAACAAAGTATTTCTGTTAATATTATGATACTTCTAACGTATTTTTTCATATTGTTTGGAATAATCGGTACACTTTTTGATATACCTTTTCTTTGAGAAATCCCCATAAAAAAAGAAACTTGAGATATTATTTGGTGAATAGATAGACCAATGAGCTGTTTCTTCTCGTGTTATTTATATATTATTGTAATCTTTGTCTTGAGTTATGAATAAATTTTTAGAAGATGGAAAGCTTCATGAACTCTGCTTCGATCTTTGACCTCGAGTGATCTTCAACGTATAGTCATTGAATTCATCATGAAAAAGCCTACAAGCGTAGATGTTTAAAAAATTAGGGTTCCATTAAAAGATATAAAGTTGACTTTCATTTCACCTTGATACTTCACCGGAAGATCAAACCAATACATATCACATGTCCTTTTTGAAATTCCTACAATCCTTTTGTCTGAAACATTTCTTTTCATTTTGCTTTATTTTTCATATAATATATTTAGCGCTATTTAAATGCTGCATCCTGCATATATACAGGTAGAAAAAGAAATCCAGACATTTATAAGATTGATAATAGTCATTGTACTAAATAAAAAGTGCTTAAACACAAGTCGAAAAATCGACCATTTCAGAGTTATAAACGTTTCTCGCTTGTGGTAGCGCAAGTTATTTATGTGCTTCCATTGATCACGCACGATGTGTATATGATGTCCTTTCTCTCTTTCTCTTTTTTCCTTCCTTATCAATTGCTCTCACGTCGGGCAAACGCGAGGTACGGTGGAAACGGATAATGGCTCTATTTAGACAAGGGGTAGGAACCTCGTGAAAACTCTGATGCGGACGACATTTTCGTATTATATAAATCAGCGAAACGATTATTATCGTTAGTAGTTATTATTGCTGTGGTTTTCTGCGTACTTGAATAAACAGCGATTCGATGGATATGATTCAATCAAACGTATCTAATGAAGTGTACGCATTGTCATTATTGTTTATCGCATATTGTGTTTTCGCGCGCGGCGCATTATGCGTACGAGAAAATTTACATTTAAATGCACTCTGACGTATTGAAATTGGTCGCGTTACGCATGACCAATTATATACGCCGGTATTTTAATGCGCGAGATCGTGTATATCCTCGTGTAATGCTCGTTTTTTCTCGTCCGACTGGCGCACAAGCGAGCTATGCGAGGAGGGCGATCCAATGGTCGAATATCGAAGCGTCGCGACGGCTCGATGGAATGATTTCCATTAGCCCGCTTGCTTGCCGTATTCGCTAATGACCCTTGCCTAATGATGTAATCTATTAACAGGCGTACGGCCGACGCAGCGAAATCCGTCTCTCTGTACGTTCATACGTAAATAGTTGGCATCCGTGTGCTGGGATGTATGTTACTTATCGGATTGTTCCGGATAGTTTCGAGAGTGCCTGATTTTGGTTCTCGGACTGATGTCACGTTCTCCCAGCCGAGTCAATGTACTGTCGTCGACATAGTTGAAACGCGATATGCGTTCTGCCAGCGGATTCGGAACTACACGCAAAACTGCTTTTCGCAGGGGCTGTAACGTGTTACGGTACGCCATTTTCGCGTGCAGGAGAAACACGTAGCTAATAACCGCACGGAATTCCTATCGAGCGTCGTACTATTATTATTGTCCGGTGAACAGGAGACAGCGAAAATTTCGCCTCTTCGGCGATCGCGTTAGGTATGTGAGCGTTAGATGTAATAGTGAGGAAAAAGCTACGAGGATTGCTCGATAGAGTTAGGGAGAAGCAACGATACAATTACAAGTGGAACGGTTACGACGCTGCGAGATAGTCAAAAGCATATAGAAGTGGTCGAAATTTACTGAGGAGAGAAATGGTGTTGGCGAAGGATAGTAGAAGACCACGTTATTCTTAGCGAGGGACGGCTAGCACATAACTGGCGGTCAGGACGGACCAGCGAGGGATGCTTTGCTGGTTTAATGAAGAAAGCTATCCGAGAAATGCTAAAGGAGATTGTTAAGTGCTATTCATTTGCTTTCTGCAATATTGAGATTTTATTTATTTTTTTTTTTTATTAAAGCCTACGTTCGATTGTTAGACGAATATTTCTTGGTGACTAACACGAAATATAAGCTAAAAATTTGTAAAACGGAAATTATAAAGAATACACAACTAGTGTGACTTTTATTTTGTCGAAATAATTTAAAAAGCGTGAGAGGGGTAAAGAGATTTTGTAAGAATTTACTGGAAATGTGCGAATCGAGGATTTTCTCTGTCGAATCGAATCGGATCGAATTGAATTGTCGAAATTCCATCTGAATTGAACCAAATTGGATTGAATCGTCGAAAAATCGTCTTTTAATTAACAATATGATTGATAACATGAAATATAGGAATTAATCAGTTTGGATATTATTGAATATTTTTCAGATTTGCAACATACGCTGTGTATCCATCTGCCATGAAAAAGAAATTCTTTACTAATATTAGAATTCCATTATTCCTTCTTAATTATTTAATTTTATGTCAATTGAGAGGCCAAGAGTTGCGAAAAATACCATCTCAGCCAGGTCATTTTTTGAGCAGAAGATATTCAAATTTCTGCAAATCGAGATCTTTGAATAGTTCATATTCGAACAAGGATAAGGATTTTACCTGTTCGATTCCAATTCGGATAATTCGCATATTACTCTGGTACTTGGGTAAAAAATTCGGTTCGCCTTGGACGGAAAGCTTCATTGTTGCATTTAATGGAAACAGATGATTCATCGGCCAAATAATATAGCCATTGTTTAACACTAGAAAGATCAAGGCAACCAATTTGGCTCCTCGCGAAATTCAAACTGCTATAACTTTTTTCAACTTTGCTTCCACGTGATATCCTTTTGTGGCCTTTCATCATTTTTCACGTTCTTAATTTTGAAAACAATTTTTCAATTATGTAAGATAGTTGAATTTTCATTTAATTGTCTATCTAGAAGGACCGTTGGAGCCAATTTGGCTCCCTTATATCTGATATTGCATTCTCATATGTTTTACGGGTTTATATACAAGTTTTATGACTTTAAATAGATAAATAAATATTTTTATGTGTATCTATCTATTTGTTCGCTTGAGAAACAATTATATACGAGTACGTATATACATACGTACACATGGAAATGCATTTATAGCATCTCGCCGTTGGCCAGTTCATACTTTTTATATTTTGGATTTTGCTGCTATAAATGCATAGATTATATACAAGGAAGTTATGTGTAAAAAAATATTAAGAAGAATCTTTTTAGAAAATCTCGCGGAAGAGTTGAGTGTCCCCAATATATTGTCCAAAGACAAAAGCCTCAAAATTTTGATTCAATCGGAGAAAAAATTGAATCCGACGATGCTTCAGACAAGCGACCATTTTGTCAAATAAAAAAGAAATTGCAATAAGACCACAAAGTTGGAAAATATCGTTTGTATAAAAAATTCGTGTGCGGTAAATGTACAAAGAAGATTATGTACAAATGTTGTTTTCTGTAGCTGTCATAATGGCGTTGTATTTCACGTTTAGTCTTTCACCAAAGACTAAAAAGAAAATTCAATATAATATAACTAACAATTTTTTTATTCAATAAATTAGTAATATTATTGTTAAAACATTATTTATTATTGTTAAATTTTATAATTACCTATATATTTAATTTCTTTCTATTTGTTTTTTACAAAGAAAAGATATGCTTGGAGCCAAATTGGCTCCTACGGTCTTTCTAAGAGAGTCATCAAATCCGGTTCTAGTGTTAATCAAACCAAAGTTATTATTTAGTCAAATAATAGTTGATTTTTCGTCGATGTACCGATAGTATTCGTACATCTTTATCGTCAAAAGTGGTCTATTTATTGTCGAAGAAAACAGTAAATCGAAACGAGTTCTTTTTTTCCATTGATTCAGGCGGAGCATTAAATATATACGAAAAACCCGTGTCAGCGCTATGCAATATTACCTGTCTCTTTTTCATCTGTGCGGAGATCTCGTATACAGAGGCTGAGAATCCACGACACCGGAAATTCATTGGCGACCCGGCGACCGAGCGCAAAAGACACGGAGTCCCGCGCGCGCGGGCGCGCGAGATGGGAAGTACAATGCTCGTGAATTTAAAACCATCCAAGATGGCGTCCTAATTAGAAGCCACGCGACTTAAATATGAATGTCGAGCGAGAGCAGTACACGGACGTAAGAAGGAACGGGCAAGAAGAGCCGGCGGGTTACGTAATTCATAGTGTGTCGGACTTCCTCCCTCCCTGTGTCTCCCCTTTGCCCTAAATGGAAGATAAGACCGCTGTTGTTTATTATGGATAAACGTACGTGGAGGCATCCAAATCTGCAGCTTTCCGCGGTTCTTTTTTATTCATGAGCAGCGCGGAGTTGAGCGCTGTAGTTTTAGAGCGCAAAGAATACGCGAGAATTATGTATGCGCGTGGCAAATGTGTAATACTCTCACGGAGGTATTTTCACGTCGGAGCAAAGAAATTGGTAGTTGCAATTGTTCGACAAATAAATAAAGTTTCGCGGGAATTTCTCTAACACGCTTTATATTTATGGCGAACGTAATCTGCCTTTACTACCAAGATCAGATGAGTCTTGTGATCCTTATTTCTCGCGGGAGAGGGAGGGGCGGAAAACTCGACGCCATAACGCGGCGAAATGTTTAGGAAGGCTCGGTGGAATCTCTGATTTCAGCGGAGGAGAAGAGTATCCACTAAAACCCGCGTCCCCAGGCCGTGCGCGAATGTCTCCAAAACTCGTAAAATGGCGAGATAGGGTGAGCGGCGATAGGCACGTGGCCCGAAATTCCCCGGGACGCAGTTTGCAAATGCCTATCGAAATAACCCCTGGCGTGCGGCCCCGAATAGAATTCCCCACGCTGGATCGAATGGTCGCGAATCAAAGAAAACAACATCAACACAGTCAGACGTGACACCGCTACGTACAACGATATACGAATACAGCGCGCATGCAAATGTGACATGTATCGTACGACCTCAATTTTCGGTTTCTCACTCGCTCGCAATAACCAATCTAAACTCCCGACTTTGTAAAAAAAAACATTAGTTTTCGCGTTAACGACTGATTGAACTTTGAACGATAACGTGCAAAGAATGTATTATTAAAGGATTACAATCGAATGTACAGAGCGGAAAGGGTAATGAAAGCCAATCATAAGCCCAGTTCGCATTTATTAAAAATATATTGTGCGATATGAATCAATTTGTTGCTGGGACGTTTCGGCCGTACATTGCAATTATCTTCAGTCGAAATTACAAATTATAAAGTACTAAATGTCGTAATCGGTCTCGTAACACGTGTGATGCATATAAATAAGAAATTATACTCAATTGCAAACTCGCTGACGGGAGCGCAGGTTATTTTAATGCCGATCATCAATTCGGATAGATTGGCTCTTCTGAAAGTTGGGGGAAGCGGGGATGGAAAACCGCACATTCAAGTTCTGCAAGAAAATTTATTCCGTTTTTATCTTTTGACGTTCTGCTTCTCCGTATGACTGCTTCGCATTCAGCTGCAGTTGCTTCCGGTCGTGTTCATCTTCTTTCATCGTTATTTGCGATCAATTATATTTTATCTCTATCAGAATAAATCTTCTTGGAAAAATCTGAATATATAGTTTTCCACTCCCTTTTTCCTCGACTTTTGAAAACGCATCCGTCCGGAAATGATGGGCGTTAACTTCATGTAATACTATTTATCTATAGAGCCTTGATTATTTGTTTTTTTATGTTTTTAGAAATTCTTCTTTATATATATTAGATCCATTTTGCAAATTATAACACATTCAGTACCTTATAATTTCTAATTTCGGATGAAGATGCATATAATATATGGTAGAAACATTCTGGCAATACAAACTGGCTCGTATTTATTACGTGTATAGTATATTTTTAATAAATGCAAATTAGATTTGCAATTGGTTCTTATATTTTTTTACTCTTGTATTTTTCATTTTAACCAAAGAGCTTTATAATCTTTTATTCAAAGAATTGTATTTTGCTTCATTACTGGTACGTGTATATAATTTACTGATTCCCTTTTTATTGTATTTTTATTTTATTTTATATTATTCTTATCCGTCCCAATTTAAGGTGCCAATCTTGATTTTTGCATTAACATTAATCAAGTTAGGCCAAGACAGCGAGGCGTTCTTGCTGACGTCTCGCATTTCGCATACGTTTGTTTGGTTTGTTTTAATGTAAACAATAGTTATGTATCACATTCGCACGAAATTGTTATTATTAGGAGTACAAATTAGTTCGGTCCGTTTTTTTGTATTAAAAAATGTATTTATTTCAAAACAAAATGAATGAACAGATCAATTAAAGTATTTTCCATCGCTGGCTACGACTTTCTCCCATTTCTCAGGCAATTTTCGAATTCCATCTCGAAAAAATGACTCGTCTTTTGAGGCGATCCAAGTTTGGAGCCAATTTTCGATTTCTGCGAAAGAAGTGAACCGGTGACCTGCCAAATCGTGCTGCATCCTTCGGAACAACCAGTAATCAGAAGGAGCAATGTCCGGAGAATACGGCGGGTGCGGTAAAACATCCCATTTGAGCGTTTCCAAATATTTTTTTACGACTTTTGCGACATGAGGCCGAGCGTTGTCATGAAGAAGAATAACTTTATCATGTCTTTGCTCGTATTCCGGCCGTTTTTCTCGCAATGCACGGCTCAAACGAATCAATTGTAGCCGATACCTATCGCCCGTAATGGGATCTCCAGGTTTCAGTAGCTCATAGTAAATAACACCCTTTCGGTCCTACCAGATACAGAGCATGATCTTCGAACCATGTATGTTCGGCTTTGGTGTTGATGTTGAGGTCGATGGCAACAATTGACCGGGCTTGGCGTAGTATTTTTTCTTCTTGGGGTTGTCGTAGAATATCTACTTCTCATCTCCAGTTACAATCCGATGCAAAAAACCTTTTCTTTGTTGCCTTTGAATCAGCTGCTCGCAAGTGAAAAATCGCCTCTCAACGTCTCTCGGTTTCAGTTCATAAAGCACCCAAATTCCTTGTTTTTGAACAAATCCCATGTCTCTCAATCGTACGGAAACGGCTTGTTGAGTCACTCCCAATGATTCTGCAAGCTCCTCTTGCGTTTGACTCTGATCTTCTTCGAGTAATGCCTCTAATTCTTTGTCCTCGAATTTTTTTGGCTGTCCAGAGCGAGGCTTGTCTTCGACGCTGAAATCTCCATCCTTGAAACGTCGAAACCATTCCCTACATGATTTATCATGTTGGAGCAGCGTCACCATAAACTTCAACAAGCATTCGATGGGCTTCAGCTGCACTTTCCTTCCAATTAAAGCAGAAAATTAAAACCTCCCGCAAATGCTGCTTGGTTAACACGAAATTCGACATTTTCAACACTGTAAAAGCAAGGTTTTCGTATGAAACTCAAAGCGATATAAACTGAATATTATTGGCAGATGTCTAACCTCTCTGAAACCGTTAAAATCGGCAGTCACTATGAACCATTCATAACAGCCGGAGCCATCTTTCGAAAACGGACCGAACTAATTTGTACACCCAATATTTATAAAAGTTGACAAAACGACACGTAGCACTGGAATCGTCACAAGTCGGTATGGAATATTTGACGAAAGGATGTTTCGGAAATATTTTTTCACAGACAACGTTCGTGTGCCGCGTGATTAAACGCGCCGCAAAACAACGTAAAAAGCAGGAAGGAAGAAGAAACTCAGCGTTCCGCTTTATTGCACAGCTGAGATTATTTCGGCGTGTGTACACGAGATATGTTTTCACGTGTGCATCGTCGCACACGGTATTACAAATTCAAATGTAGCACTCATATTGTCAGAGTTATGTTCCCCAGTGGTGACTTGTCATGGAGTCGACGTTTCAGGACGCGCGACCGTAACCCCTTGTACCGATATGTAAATACGGTCGATGGAGATCTCGGGAAAGTCTCATCGGAACTGCGCGTGGAACAGTGGACCGTATCATCTGGCGATTGAAATGCAGATCCTGATGTAGATTAATGACATCCCGAAGTAGATGCGTGCTCGTCGATCCGTCCGCCCGCCGCGTTTGCCTACTCTGATAGGAATGATATAACGATCGCAGCCCCCCAGCTTGCCCACAAGACGATATACGCGAACTTCGCGTCGCGTCGTCACGATATATTAGGGGTGTGATTTAATTTTGAGGGGTTTTCCTTTCCAAAAACTGGTTTACTCAAGCAAGATAATGAACGAATACCTTAGTCAAAATATTTTCCTTCGTTTTCTACAACCTTTTCCCATCTTTCTGGCAAAAGATGGATTCCGCGATGATAAAAAGATTCTTCTTTAGAGTTCTAATTTAGATCCAATTTTTAACAAATTTTCGCACTTGTTCCAAATTATGAAAATGTGTATCTTCTAGAGCATGTTGCATCGACCGGAACAAGTGATAATCGGATGGAGCAATGCGCAGAGTGCGATAAGACTTCCCATTCCAGCTCTAATTTGCTTCACTTACAATGCAACATGAAAGTTGAGCATTGTCGTGAAGAAGGATCACTTTATGTCGTTTACTCGCAATTGGTAATCGTTTTTCGTCCAATGCTCATTTCAATTTGTATAATTGTTGTCGATAACGATCAGCGGTGACAGTTTCGTTCGGATTTAACAGTTTATAGTGTACAACACCTTCTTGATCTCACCAGATACATACATAGCAATACCTTTGAACCGTGAACATTGCGCCTCGAAGTGGATGTTGCTGATTAGCCTGGATTAACTCATGATCTTTTTCGTTTAGGATTATTGAAATAGATCCATTTTTCATCCCCAGTAGCAATTCGATACAAAAAACTTCATTTTTTGTTTGGCGATCAACAAAATACAAATGTTCAACCAGTTCGCAATGGCATTTTCCGGATGTAGAACCCATTTTTCTTTTTTGTGAATCTTTCGCATATCATGTAAACGTTTAATAACTGTTGTACGATTAACATTTAATGCTCTGGCAAGTTCTGAAATGGATTATGCTGAATTTTCGTCCAACAATGCTTGCAAATCTGCATTTTTAAGTTTTTTTGGTTGTCCTGAGCGATTTTTGTCATTGAAATTACCACTTTTGAATCGTCGAAACCAATATTCACATGTCTTAATTGATGAAGCAATATCACCATAAGTTTTTATAAGAATTCCATGAACAGCTGCTGTTTTCTTCTGATTAAAAAGCCAAAACAACGCATGTCGAAAGTGCTCTTTAGGAAGCTCCATTTTTAAGATGGTATTAACACGATTTTTATTGCGTCTGTTGTTAGTAAATGAGCAAATATCATGTATTAATATTAAAGCATTAAGAAACAATAGCTGTGATTTTGGAATGTCTTCGACAAAACTGCCATTAGTGCCACCTTTTGCAAAATCCTCAAAACTAAATCACACTCCTAATACGTTTTCGCCGTAGCATGTGAAATCTTTTGCGATATATTAATTGTTCTTAAATCACTAGTTGACATCCCTTTGCAACATATATTCGTACGAATACAGTCGTGCGTATAGCTCTACGAGGTGTGCGTAGTCTTATAATTACAACGTGTGTGTTATCATAATTTGAAGAAAAATATTTTTCGTGTCCTCTGGGAATCAGTGCAGCCCTTTTTATAGATAATACTATCTGTGCTATTCAAAACTTCGGATTTCTAAAATTTCCAAAACTTTGAGACCGACTTATATTCGACTGACGAAATTTCATAGTGTGAATATATTTCGAAGAATGTTTACACGGATACTTCGATAGTTCAGCATAATTCGATATATGAAGTTGAAAAGTTCGAATACATCCACTTTGAAACTTTAAATCTTCGAACTTACTACTCGAAGATGCAAAAGGTCGAAATTCTTAACAGAACCAAGTTCTTGTGGTGTGCAACAAAATCTCGTGAAATCAGTATCGCTGATTTCGCGAAATTTTGTTGCGCACCATATATTCCGAATATTCGAACGTTCAAATTCAATGTTATCCGAGTATAATGACTCGGCGTTCTAAGAATTCGAAGTTTTGATAAGCCGAAGTTTCAGATATACTTTATAGCCTTACATTTTATGAATAATAATGTTAGCCTGAAGTCACCAGGTTCAGATACCGAGCTAGGGAAATAACTATGATTTATTTACAGACATATTTCATAAATATTGGATTAGATAAGTAAAGTTCGGTTCGATTTTCTGCAGGGTTGGGAAGTAACTCGTTACTTGTAATGAAGTTACAGTTACAGTTATTTTTTTTTAGTAACTATAACTTAACTTCGTTCCGCTTTTCTCGTCTATAACTATAACTTAACTTAATTATATTTGTTTGATAACTAGTAACTAATTTAATAATTACTTTAATAGTTACTTTATATATTTTAAACTTAAGTTTCTGACAGACCAGCACATTAACGCGATGTACGATGCTTGATATCCAATAAGCATGCAGTTATTCTGGCTGCGTTTGGAAACGCGCTATTTCCGTTATCTACCTTTATCGTTCATTAGACATAAAACAAGGATAAATTGACGTAGCGCTGATAGCCTGTCTCCGAATGCAATCTGTATTTAAAAAAAAAAAATTGTACGTCTATTGGACATTTTCATCGCGCGTCGCCAGTCCTTATTTGTTAACATAACCTACGTTCAGCGTGAAATGTGCTACGTGATTTCAGTTATATAAAAAATTCAAGTAATGGATGAAACATCTCAATCTTTGAAGAAGAATTGTAAAATTCTATAGCTAGCATATACAGAAATATTCGAGTTACAGCAAAAATTTAGAAATGAGAACAACTGGACATTTTGCAAAATTTGTGCTGGCAAAAAAATTATTCATGCAAGTGAAACTTCAACTGCAAATTTAAGAAAACATATGAGTGTAAGTCTTTATTTATAAAATATCAATACATTTTTTAGTGAAAAAATTGATGTTAAGATTATTTGTAATATTTTTAATATCTATTATCTTCATCAAATTCATTCACTTTCTTATAATTGCTATTAATAGTCTTAAAGAATAAATATGAATTGCTTATTTAAATTAATAAACCTAATTTGTAAAGATTATATACAATATGAGGAATATAATAATCAACAAGCTACTTTTATATAAAATTGGAGGAATTTATACAATTACAAAATTTAAAATAATAGCATATCATTGTAAAAAAGTAACTGAGAAGTAACGACTCGTTACTTTCTAAATAACGATAACTGTAATTTATTATTTTTGAAGGTTAGTAACTTGTAACTATAATTGGTTACTTTTACAAAGTAACTTTCCCAACCCTGATTTTCTGCCGCTTTTGATAAATTTTGATAAATCTTTTATAGTAGAGAGTGGCAAAATTGACGAAATAACTTAAGAGACTAGAGCGATATTGGTAATTTTTATATGATTTATGAATACTTTGTTTTTCCATTGAATGCAATTGAACTAAGTTGATTAAGAAACCGAACCGAACACTTTTCGATTGATTACTTAATAATGCCTGTAGTTAATAGTATTGTCATCTTTTCAAACTGGTTCGAAGGCGTTCTGATAAAAACGGTGCGAGCACGTCCTCGTTTATTTTGTAAGTTCGTAACTTCGGTTAATGGTTTTCGGTGCCGAATACGCAAGTTAGGCGTTGCTTGCACAGCTGTTTTTGTCAGAGGGATATGCAGGTGTAAAAGCGAGTGGTATCTAATTAGCGGTCGGCTCTGCGAGTCGACCTTAATTCACCGGTTGAGGCTCCCTTTTCGCTTGTCTGCCCGTTCCCTCGCTCGCCTCGTATCTATAGTAACATTTGGCTATAGTGGCCCGTGGTATATCGCGTCTAACACGATCGTATTACGTATTTCGCGCGAGCGTTTATGCATCGCAAAGTAGCGAGAAACAAAAAAAGACAAAAAGGAGGATCGAGAGCAAGTTGTATTGCGCGCGGGAAGATAATTATATTACTCATATTCTGATGCGAAAGTGTCTGAAAATATAGCGCGCGTTCTGGATCAGCGATACGATACAGTATGTAACGTTGTTACATAAAGAAAAAAGAAAAAAGAAAAAAACAGGAAAAAGCGACTCTGGACCGCTCGATTGCGTCGCATTTGAAGGATTAACAGGAGAAAGGGCGTAAGTACTCAATTACATTTTCCGCGAAAGCAGTTTGGCATAATGATACGACCGCGAGAATTACGGATCGATCCCATGCACGGGGGATGTTTTTTAAACGACGTTCGTCTCTCCCCTCCCCCCGTCTCTTCTCTCCTCCTTTTCCCTCTCGTCCTTTCGATTCTCGGCACACGGGCTGTTAAGATTCGCGCAAGTGATATGGGTCATTCGAGGAATCGCTTTGGCGGCATCGTGCCCTCTCTATTGGCAATAATAGTGCGCCCTCTGTCCCGCCCTCCGTCTTGCCCTCCGCCCTATTACTCGGAGACTTATTTTCCTCAGGGGATGAACGATTTCCGAGAATAGCCGGTACGTGACAGTATAAGCTCCGAATCATACATCCACGTCACCCTCTATCTCGGTTCCTCGGCGCGATGGCAGCGCACAAAGCGAGTATCCGCGAGTCGTCTGCGTAATTGATGCCTGATTAGCTCTCGTTACAGAAATTATTGCAAATTATCCGCGCGATCGACAGGTATCTTCGTGCTGTCAGATAAGAAGATCGCGCACGCGATCAGGTGACACTTGAGCTTTTCAATTAATCCCCGGTGACAGGATAACCGGCGGCGCGCGCAAAAAATAAAATTTTTTTCGCGAAAGAATGAAATTAAATTCCGGACGGAGGTTACCATCGTGTTCTCCGCGTATCGCGCACGCAAGATTGTAATTGCGTTGTAAATAGTTGAGAGCGTGCCAAACGGCTGCACCTTGAAAATTCTGCTTCTCGTTTTATATTCGCGCTTTATGCGTTATAATTTAATATAACTCGGCGCGCGCTCGCGAGAGAGAGTGCACGTGGCACAGAACAGAGACAGAGAAAGAGAGAGAGAGAGAGAGAAAGAAGGAAAGAGGGGGAGAGGGGGGGGAGAGAGAGAGAGCTCTAATACAAATCTATTACGCCAAATGTCAGTGGAACGAAATATTCATTATTTCAAAAAAGGGATTGATTCCCCCGGTCGACAGAGCGCTGCGCTACAAATAATTCGATATAACAAATATTCCGATATAACAAATTCGCTTTGAGAGCGCCGGTGAAATTTATCGCAGCGGCGTTTTACTCTGTACAACCCGATGGAGGTCGATTTTTCCGTGAATAACTGCGATCGCCCATTTGATCGATTGCTCATGGATTTTGCATCGGCCGGTTTTGATTTTCTAGCGTATCAATCGTCGTCGTCGCCGTCGTTGTTGCGCGTTGTTCGTCAAATCACGTTCGTCAAACCTCTCGGGGCGATTATTCGCAGAGCCGAAGCGAAGCGCGATGAAATGTTTGTCGAAATTGCCGGTGCTTTTAGTTTCGAGAGTTCGCCGGATTGGATTGCGAACTTGGTCATCTTATTACGCGCAACGTGAGCTTTCTGAACGAGCTGCAGAGCGAGTCGTGGTAAAAGCACCAGGAAAAAACAAGAAAGTCCAAGCACGCGGCTCGATCGAATACACACACCGTAGCGTTTCTATTTTCTCAACGGCGATTTACACTTTACCGGCGCCGACGGTGTGATATTAGTTGGGAATTCGGTGAAAGAGTAACATTCCTTCGCTCGCGGAGAGCGCGAGCTTGCCCCGCCGCCATCGCGTGCCCAACTGAAGAATAGTTTTCGTAGTAATCTTACGGAATGTAAGCGAACCGACGTTCGCTCGTTCGCTCGCTCGCTCTCTCGCTTTCTCGCCGTGTTAACCGATTCTCGCAACTTATATCCCGTAACTTGGCTTCCCGAAACGGAGGCTGAAGGTTGCACACGGTTGCTGACGTCTGGCTGGCGTTCGATCGGATCGTTTCAGGATAAGCTGAGCTTCCAATTGCGGGACAATCTCTTTTATAAACGGCGCTGTGCGCTTAAGTCGTGAATTTTCCCGAGCGATCGACGAGTTCGTAAAAATTGTTCATGGCCGTAGACGAAGAGGACAGGGTAGCGTAAGGCATTCATGATCGATACCGGTGCGAACGTTTGGAAGAAGGCGAAGCAAAGTGGGAGAGAGGACCGGAGAGCAGAAGGGGTGCGGAGGATGAGCGAGAGAGATACTTCCCCGGAAATTACGCTCTCTCCGCGGAGGCAGCACTTCCGGTCTGGCTATATATAAGTCGCTCCTAGTAAGAAGAACCGCAAGCGGACGTAGCCCATAAACTCCTCGTGTCCGAAATGTTTTGTCTGCGGTGTCTTAGGCATCCGTAAAAACACGTCGTTACTACGCGGACGAGTCCAAATACACGAGAAGTTTCGCCAAATGACGACCGTTCTATCCCTGACGAAAGATTTTTCGGAAGGTATAAAAACGCAAAATAAGAGTGACGTCACTCGCGGTCTTAACCTTTTATACGCGGATCGTGATTGATACGCTATTGATTTCAAACAGATGGATTATGTGCATCGTCTTGTATAAATTATATCAATTTTCGCATGTGCATGTATATACAGGGTGCTCGGGATCTTTTGCAAACGAAGATATTAATAATTGAGTTATCAAGTTATTATGATGAAATGACCACATGTAGAATCTCTTTTAATTGATAACTGGAAAATTTGCGTACTTATTTGTAAAATGATAAAGGATTTTTTTTGTTCAGAATGACCTAACCTATAATTATACGACGGCTATTGTGCCTAGCGACAGGTTCAAGATTCATTTCAAAGTTTAATATACTCATATCTATCGCTAGACACAATAGCCGTCATATAATTCTAGATTAGTAGACTAAATCATTCTGAAGAAAAAAGTCCTTTATCATTTTGCAAATAAGTACGCGAGTTATCAATTAAAAGAGCCTTTTAGTATGATCATTTTTAATTAATAACTTAATAACTATTGCGATTTTTGCAAGAAGGTACTTTTCTTCTCAATTTGATCTGATTAATCTTCACAATTTTCACAATGATTCTGAACAAAATAATTCTTTACCATTTTGCAAATAAGTAATATACAGGGTGGGGGGTTATAAGTTTACAAGCCGAAGTGTGAAGGTAGATTAGGTTAAGACAAACATAAAAGTCTCATACCGTTTTGCGAGATTCGCAATAATTATCGAGTTATTTATGACAGAAATCTGAAGAGTGGGAGTGCGCCGGCATAGATGATTGGAGAAGCGTTGCAGTTGCTTAGGCCGCAGCGCGGCCCAGTTGATCCAGCAATTGTTGCCGGTACGCGGCGAGGGGAAAGACAATGCGCTGCTATTCATTGTTTTATCTCGCCGGATCTATGTTTCGCCGCACGCCGCCAACAGTTGCTAGGTCGAGTGGGCCGCGCTATGGCCTAAGTAGCTGCAACCCTTCTCCAATCATTTATGTCGGCGCGCTCCCATTCCTTAGATTTCTGTCATTAATAACTCGATAATTATTGCGAATCTCGCAAAACGGTATGGGACTTTTATGTTTGTCTTAACCCAATCTACCTTCATATTTCGGGTTGTAAACTTATAACCCCTCACCCTGTATATATATGACAAGAAATCGATAGCAGATATTAATCATATTGCATATTGGTGCATTAGTGAATCTGCAACGAAATTTTAAGATTTATATATATATATATATATTTAAACTTATATATATATATATATATATATATAATGTATTTTACTGAAAAATAGAAAATAAAATATAAAATATATCACGGAAAGAATCTTTATTTCTCAATGATTTTACTTTAGTAATTTTATACGGAGAAAGAATCGACTAGAGAGGTTAATTTATAAAAAACCATACGATCTCATTAAAAAATTTGAAATTGACCTTAACAGGTTTATCCAAGGTTATTCTAAGAACAAATAAGTTACTACTTTTTTCCGTTTCGACATCCTGTAATTTTTATCCGAAACATTTTCTCGTATTTTCCTTGATTTCCGAAGTATTTTAGGTGGGTAAATTTAATTTATGAGTTATCCTGTATATGTATATGTATATGTATATGTATATATTTGTATATGTATGTATATATAGGGTCGTATAAAACGCAGATATTTCTTTATTTTGTGCGTATCGCATAAATCGGATATTGTTTTTCAACGTCGGATACGAAACACGTCCAATGGACCGAGAAATTATTTGCGCAAGAGTCAAGTTTTACGGTAAAAGAGCGTGCCCTATCAATTAATATTAATAACATTGTCATAGGACAATCGGTGGGTTGTTTGTCAAAATGCTTTTATTTGTTGCCATACATCATAGCTAACCGGGTTTCGATATAACAAAATAGCGTTACGTAACGTACTCGTTTGACGTATATCCGGAATATCGGATAGCGTAGCTTTCAGTTGGTAACATTTTCATGATTAAATACTGACGATACATTCATTCCTTCTCCTCTCTGCCCTCTCCTCCCCTCCCTCCACGCTCCGCAACGCATCGGTCTGTGTGTCTCGTATTATCATTTATGACTACTATTTCATATATTTGGACATATAAAATCCAATAATGTATACCCGAGTAGAACGAATTTACTCCGCGGCGTTGTTGCGCGTGAAAGGTATAATAGTATCTGTAAATTACGACACGCGGACTTTATATGATTATCATCAAAACGCGCTCTTCCATTTTTATGTGCAGCTCGTGGGCGGTGAATTCGACATGGAGCTGAACTTCGTGATAGAGGACGCTCAGAACATCAGGCACATGCTGGAGCTTCTCGATCATTGCCCACCCAATCTCCAGGTAAGCGAACGACGACGCCGACGTTAAACTAGGTCGAATTAATTACGCCCGGAAAATATCCGGCGTAACCCAAAGAGAATGCGGAAAGTACGCGCGAGCGAGCGCCAATCGATACTGCAATATCGGCAATTGAGAACTCATCGTGTGTATGTATATGTGTGTATGTGTGTGTGTGCGTGCGTGCGTGCGCGTGTGTGTGTATGTATATATGTGTGTGTGTGTGTGTGTGTGTGTGTGTGTATATATATATGTGCAACGCTTTTTATATCATGGCCCTCGAGAATATGTGAAGCACGTGGCAAAGAGAAAAGTGATTTCTAAGATCTTTCTCGGATATCATCATAGAATCGAGTTACGTCATACTCTGTCGGAGTTGATCGAAGAGACTTAAACTACTCAATCTTCCTCCTGTCTCGCACAAGTGCAATATCTGCCTATATATAGGAGGTTTTATTTCTTATATCATCCGTAATTATTTATTTCCGTATCCATCATCCATATTTATTCAATTCTTTTACGATCACCAACTGATCCAAATGTAGCGTCTCTGATGAGTATGTTACAAGTATTCCATTGGAATATTAAATTGTTCAAATGTTTTCAAGATAGTTCTCAAAGCTTCTAAATAACAACATACAGTCTGTAAAGTAAGAGCGTGTACGGCATAAATGGCATTGGCTTCAAATATCGTCCTAGTTTTTTTGTGAGCCGTATTGTGAGGCATATCTCAAGCACAAGCTTCGAGGAAAAAGAGTGTGCACTTTGAAGCAGCTGACACGACAAATTCGTCTCATTTGGAGGTCTTTACCGAACGAATACGCAGTCAACTTAGTGGAAAGTATGCCTCGGCAGATGCCAGGCAATTATCAATGCCGGTGGTGACTGGACTTATTATTAATGGTATAGCATTTTTCTTCTCATGGAGTACAACAAATCCATATACTTAAAAATCATTAAAAATAAATTTTTCTACACATTAACCCGTACACGCTCTTACTTTACAAACTGTAGTGGAAAGTAGTCTCGGAGATGCCAGGCAATTATCAATGCCGGTGGTGAGTGGACTCATTATTAATGATATAGCATTTTTCTTCTCATGGAATACAACAAATCCATGTACTTAAAAATCATTAAAAATAAATTTTTCTACACATTAACCCGTACACGCTCTTACTTTACAGACTGTACTTTCCCTAACTGAAAATCAAGACAATTTATGTTTGAACGTAAGCATCACATGACATGATATTTTGCGAGCATTCCAATTGTATATGCTCACTATTCTATTGATATCCAATGACGTCCAGTCATCCATGTTCATCGAGTGAAACTCATTGCTGCATCTAAATTGCGTCGTTCTGCGTCCGTCCAGTGTCTAGCCTCCTCAGCATCCGGTCTCTATAGCGTCCAGCTGTCGTCCCACGTCGGTCGCTCTTCACTCACTGCACTTCAGCCAGCTTTATCGCACTTGCGACCATGATATTTTAATGGCACTTGACGAATGCAAGTTAAATGTACGCATAAACTTTCAATGCTCTTCGAAGAATACACTCACGAGTTGCGAACCGAAGATCACCGTGTTTTTGATGATGTTGAGATAAAAAAGCATATCCCGTTTCCTAGACGATTACAACAGATACAGACGATTCAACAGATATTAATAGACGAATCTTTTGTTTCTTCATAATTCTAATTAAAATAAAACAGTAAATATATATATATGTATTTATATATACAGGGTGAGGACAAAGTACCGGAACACCTGAAAAACCTTGAAGGGTCAAGTTTTCAAACAAAATATTTTAGACAGAAGTTTCAATATTTTAAGTGATGAACTCGATAGTGCTCTTGAACTTGACTTTGGTGTCGACTTTCAAGGTCATTTGAAGGTCAACTCGAAATTTTCAAATAGAAATCTCAATATTTTATTACACCGTCTTTTTATACCATAATTTGAACAACTTTTCTAAAACAATTTTTATTTACCTAATATTTTTTGAGATATTTAAGAAAAACTTGATAACTTTTTCAATATTTAATTCATATTTAACAATATTTAATTTTATCTCGCTAACTATTTGTTGGAAGTAAAAAAATGGTACTCTTCTGTGCTATTTAGCCTCAAGAATATATTATTACAATGGCGCCCTGACTTTTGTTAACTTACTGACTTTTGGAAATTTCGAAATCATCAAATATGTATACATATATCTTATATACAGGGTGGGGGGTTATAAGTTTATAACCCGAAGTATGAAAGTAGATTGGGTTAAGACAAACATAAAAGTCCCAAACGTCGAAAAACTATTTGCGATCCAGGCCAACTCTCAACATCGACGCCAAAACGGAATATCCACGGAAAGAAGGCAATGCTCTGTATTTGGTGGGATCAAAAGGGTATGCTGTACCATGAGCTGTTGAAAAGTAGTCAAACAGTCACAGGGGATCTCTACAGAGAACAAATGATCCGATTTGAGCCGAGAATTGCACGAAAAATGTGAAACGAGATAGCATAAAGTGATTTTGCTTCATGACAACGCTCGGCCTCACGTCACAAAATCTGTCAAGGAAACGTTAGAAGCACTTCACTTGGGAAGTGTTACCCCATGCGGCTTATTCACCAGACTGTGCCCCTTCCGACTACCACTTGTTTCGGTCGATGGCACATGCACTTGCTGAGGAATGCTTCAATTCTTATGAAAACGTCGAAAAATGGATTTCTGACTGGATAGCCTCCAAAGATGAGTCATTCTTTCGCCGCGGAATCCTCTTGCTGACCGAAAGATGTTAAAAAGTCATCGCTAACGATGGACAATACTTTGATTGACGTACTTTTTCATTTTGTTTTTTAAATAAAGTCATACGTTTTGCAATGAAACGGACGGAACTTTCCGATTGACCTAATATTTTTGTGCTTCGCCGAAATATTGGAAACTTAGAGCCGACTTCATCCCGCTATAAATCTAGCACAAAAGTGTAATTTCGCCGATTAAATACGCATGATGATCGATGGACACGGATGGCTGGACGTCGTTGGGTATCAACGTGGAATAACGGCAAGAATTAACGGCTGAACGAGTAAATGCGTGTAGATTAACGCGCGTGTCGGCTCTTCGTGATTGTTGTCGTGTGTAGTCGATGACTTCTACGTCGACAATTGTATCCCAGTTTTCAATTGCAAATAAATAAATGTAAGAATACGGGAAATGTGTGTATTCGAGTTGACCTTGCTCGGCGTGAAACCGAATTTTCTGATCCTGCATCCGCGTCCTCCGTTAAACAGCATCACTGAGACCGCACCTATTTTACGGTTGATGCATCCGGCAGGCCTGAAACAGAAAATAAGTTACTTGATTAGAAAGACGTGGACGCGTAAGAACACGAATGGTCAAAACGATAAGTTTTCCTTTTAAATTAATAAAAATGGAAAGCATAATAGTCACCCTTGAAATTCCAGGATGCTGTCTAAGATGATCGCGTATATGAAATACCGTAATATGCCTTACAAATAAATTTATGATCAATTCCGGAGAATCGGAACATCTGACGTGCTTACTTTTGCATCAAAGACTGTTATTTTACATCTGCCATGTATCTCTCTGATCAAAAATGTAATTAGCCAGAGTCTGAATCAAAAGATAATAGCTAACTAGTACAAATTAGATTAAAAACTCGTTATTAGGTCGTTACTGTTTGATAATTCACTAAAATGTATTGGATTAGTCAGGAAATTCGTTTGCCAATTCGATCTTGCCAATAGATGATGTTGGAAGCTAATTGTCATCACTAACCTATAATCTATCTACCGCTAACCTATAAATGTACGATTTTAGGACATGACATTTTATTATCAGTTCGTTATTTATTCACGAAAATTCACGAGATCATTTTTGTGACTTAGTTCATTGTTTAGTCATTGTATATCAGATATAATAAAGTAGATGACGTTGTTTACCGCAAAATATGTAATCTATTATATGTTTCCGTCACTAGCATTTTAAAATTAGATAGCAAATCAAAATGAAAGTTATATTTTTTCATGAAAGATCTTAAAAAGCAACAGTAAACGTTATGTTGCCAACCAATGATGATTATTAATATTATAATAATAATTTATTTAGTTTAATAATTTTATCTTATACTTATCTATCTAGTTATTAGGCGAAATGAGCATTATTTATTGACTAAGAGCGATGTTGAATACAAATTTATTATCTAGTAGTTACACAATAGAGGTTACATAATAGATTCAATCCCTACTGACAATGAGTTACGTGTAATAATAAGTAAGGGTATGTAAATACCAAACTGTTTGGCTCAGTCTTACATTTATGCAATGGCGGATTTTTTAGCAATATCAAACTTAGGAAACGATATAAATTTTTAGCGTAAATGTTGTCACTCGCGGCATAGTATAATTTATCACCTAATATAAGGCTCGCTGGTGTAAGTTCCGAGGCCTACGAATGAAAAGTTTCATAATCGAAAGATTTAATCGTAGACTTCAGGCCCAAAGAGACAATCAAGTGTAATGGTAGAATCTAAGAGAAGCATGATAAGATCGAAGTGAGCGATCCCACAATCGCCAGTAAAACCGTGGGAATTCGGCCATGTTGCAAAATGCAGGAGAGAGCGGTCAGGATTAAAAAGAAGCTTAACTGCGTCCACAGGATTAAAAAAGGGAGGGTAGCCTACTGTCTCAGGATCAGAGGAAAGTAGCTCAGCCTTTCCGGAAGAGTAGTGGAGTTTCTATTTCAGAGTATTAGTCCAGTCTTGTCCGTTGAATTATCTAAAAGAAAAGAGAATGGCTCCAGAGAGCGCTAAATCTCGAAGGCTTCACCTCACCCTAAAGAGGTCATGGCTTTGAAATGCGCAATGGACCAAGTCCTAAGATTAGCGTCTTGAACGCAACATGGAGCGGACGATCACAACAGTGTTGACTGCAGGCGGCGAAAGTACTTCGCTTCGATGAATGTCCGGCTGTCCAAGCAAGGGCTGCTGAAAGTCTGACCGCACTATCATATGAGGAACTTCAAAGTCCTCAGTTCGTAAAATAAAAGCACTTGATGCATAAGTTTTATCAAAAGAACGGCCTCGCGAAGCTCGAACCGTGGGATTAAGATTGTATGGATCAGTGTTACGTACCTTTGTTTTGGTGTCACACACTTTGACATAGACTTTCGTGATCGGATTAAAACATAACTCTTCCAATTTAACTCTAAAACTTCAAGTTGAATTGCAGTGAGCCGACGTGATTGCTGTGCCGAATAATTCTTCCAAGCATCATCCCCAGCTTGCTGTATAAACCGACTTTGTTGCGCGACTTGAGATTCGTTATGTCGAGATTGAAAGTCCACGTACAAATCCGAGTGAAATACGCATTTATCCGTATATAAGTTCGATTGTCGCATAAAGCACATTGCGCGACATAAATCTGAGTCGTAGAACGCGCACTAATCCGGCAGTTGCAGGAGCAAAAAATATAACAATTGCTAAATATTAGGTGTACAAATGAATAATCCAACTTTTTCAGCTAAATTCAAGGTTTATTTCAAAAGAAAGTAAAACAAATTTTTCAAAGTATTCACTATTGGTTTCTATAACCTTAAACCATCTTTCACGCAATTGATGAATTCTATGTCGGATAAATGTTGTATCTTTCAACACGATAAAGTCGTCCAGCCATTTTCGGATATCATCCACTGATTTAAAGTGCGTATCGGACAAGGCATGTATCGACCGGAACAAGTGATAATAGGAAAGTGGATAGGAGAGTGGCGATAGGAGCGATATCTGGTGAATACGTCGGGTGCTGCAAGACATTCCAGCCAAGACTCATTATGATATCTTTTGTCGTAGAAGCAATGTGTGGCCTAGCGTTATCACGCAATAATTTCACAGGACGTTCTCCTTTGCCATTATACGGACGTTTTCATTCTAATTCTTGACTCAAACGGATTAATGGGTGTTGATAGCGGTCCTCAGTAATTGTTTCATTCGGTTTTAATAACTCATAATAAATCACGCCCTTCATATCCCACCAAATGCAGAGCAGAATCTTCTTTTCGAAGTGTTTTAGCTTTGTGACCGATGTTGGTGATTCGCTGGGATTTACCCATGACTTTCTCGCATTTCGGATTGTCACAGAGTACCCACTTCTCATCGCCCGTAACAATTTTCTACAAAAACGACTTTCTACGTTACTTATTGAGAAGAGAAAGACACACTGCCACTCGTTGATTTTTATTGGCTTCAGTGAGTTCATGCGGAACCCATTTTTCTTCTTTCTTTCCCATCTCTGTGTTTAGAAATAGTTTGTTGCGTTATTCCTAATTGCTCTGCAAGCTCTTTTTACGTTTGCGTTGAATTCTCAACGAGCAGTTGCTCCAAATTATTGTTGCCGCACTTCCAAAGGCCTTCAGGATGTTTTTGTCACTCAGACTGAAATCGCCACTTTTAAACCGTCTAAACCAAAATGTACACACATCGTACGACACAACACCTTCGCCGAGAAAAGAACAAATCGATTCGCATGCTCTTGCAACATTTTTTCTTTGTTGGGATTCGTAAAGTATGCAGTATCGGATATGTACCTTATCTGTCGCCACTTTTGACTGTACTGAGCTGAATAATGTTTGAGGTTATGTTGAGCCTGCCGCCATATTAAATGTAATTTTTAATAGCTATATGTCAACACTACATAACCGTAAAAGAACGAGAAAATTTGATTATTTAAAACTTAATATCTTAGCCGCTTAAAAAAGTTTGGATTATTCATTTGTACACTTAATAAATAAATGTAAAAATAAATGTCTGGACTTGCACGCGTTTCATATTCGTTCGGCAATGCAGCAGTGGATTTTTTAGCAATGCTAAATTTGAAAAGCAATGTAGATTGTCAGCGCAAATGTTGTCACTCGCGACACGGTACGATTCACCGCACAATGTGCGGTTCACCGGTGTAAGTCTTGAGGTCCACGGTTGGAACGCCTCAGGGCGTCAGAAAATTCGGTCTGTTATACGAGCGATGAGATGAGATGATACAGAGACAGTCTGAAAAGAGCACGACTGAATCCACAGGATTGAGGTGAGGGATGTCAGGATGAAACGAGAGCTTAGCCGTGTCGTAGAATGCAGAATAGAATTGCCACAGCTTCAGGATCAAGAAATAGCTCGCTTGCGTCTACAGTATTCAACGAAGGATACTTTATTGCCTTAAAGTCGGAGAAGAGCTCAGCCTTGACAACTAGGCCTAGATAGAGAAGCTTCTGTTTCGGGATCTCAGGATCCTGGTCTTGTTCACAGGATCACCTAAGGTAAAGAGCGCGGCTCCGAATAATGCAAAAGCCCGAGCAGGCTTTACCACGCCCCGAAGGGATCGCAGACCGGGAATAATAAGGCTCCGAAAAATGTAAAAATCCGAAGACTTCACCTCGCCTCACATAGGTCATGGCAAAGTGCAGGCAGCCGCCATGAATGCGAGATCTCAAAAAGATGAATGAAACTTCAGCAATCGTCCAAAGGAATGCCTCTCCGATCTCTGCAGATTGTCCATGAAAAAACGAAACAAGTATGCCGAGAAAAAAGAAGCACGAGATATGCGGCGGAACGCCGTTCTGCGGCGGCTGCTTACGGCAGCGGAAAATCTCAATATCAGAACTCTTCTATTAACTAGTACATAGATGGTTATATGCCGCTAGTCTCCATGCTGAAGTCTCGTTGGTTTCTCCGATAGTAACTGTAAACGTAAAAGTATCCGCCGTATCAACTTTTTGTGCGGCACATTTTTTCTACCCGATGGATTTCTGTAAAATCTATGTTTTTTAGGTCGCGGATTACAAACTTGAAATCAGGTTTCAAAAATTAAAAATGGTAAGTCCAATATGGCTATTATATAGGGATAAGTTAATATAAATCTGAATAAATGTAAATCTGAATAAATCTGAGTAAATCAGATACACGACATAAAGATTTTCGGATCGTTAATTACGAATTTCATGTCGAATTTACAAAATTCATTCAAGTAATTTGTTCATAAAAAATTGTAGTGTAGTGTGCGAAGAATTCTGGAAAAAATATATTATATTTTAACATATGAAGATATTCAGTAAAATTTGACATGTAAAGATATTCGCTAAAATCTCTAATCTTAAATACTTTCCAAGAAATTAAATTTTCTTTTAAAAATTGCTTTTTCCGTTTATAAATAATTAAAAGTGGACAATCGGATATAAAAAGACATGGAAAACGTATGAACGTACTTATTTCTTCATTAAACTGTAAACAGTATATTGTACAAATGTACATTGTAAAAATGAAAGAAAAAAGGATAAGTATACTTATCCCTGCCACACGAAGGGTTGAAAGAAGTTAAGACCATGCGACCCTCAGTCGATGGAACGTACTTGAAAACATTGTTGCGTTACTTATTCGTTCTTTTGCCTTTTGTACAATACTATCATAACGAAGATAAACAAGGGCTCACACACGTAAGGAGATAACCGTATGGCATCGTGAATAAAAGGCAACAAGGAGTTGATGTACCCTTTTTAGCAGATGATGAGATGATGAGACAATTCAAACGTTTGAATAAGTAATGCGCATCATAATCAGTTCATTGTCTGACGCTACCGTCGAGATTACTACTTCGCCTGTTTCCTGTACTGTGGCGGAAACTCATTCAACTCCGGTGTTGAACGCGACGAGTTATCGTCAGTGAAGAACGGCGAGAGCGATCAATACCACGCGTCGTATGTACGCGTCGTATGGAAGCGTACGTCAAACGGAACCGTGGTAATTAAAGTGAGAAAAAAGCGGACGACTTTTTTACGCTAAAATCGCGACAGTCAAACGCCGGCGCGATGACGTAACAGAGAGGGAAAACCGTGAAGCATAAAGCCGCACGTTCGAAGTTCCGCTTTTCTCCTTTCTGCCTCGCCATTCGACGGAACAAAAAAAAAAAGCGCGCGCATGGAGTAGAACACGCACAGTCTCGGCGCGTATACAAAAAGATCGGAATCCATTACGCGGCGAATTTTTCTCGAGTAGAAACGCGCGTTGTCGAGATTTCCTCTTTCTTTCCTTTTTTTTTGACCACGAAGGATGCGAGATTTATCACCGCTTTGAAGGGTCGCGTCCCGAGTCCTGCGCTTTTGGTGCTCGTGACCGAGGCATCCGGAGACCAATCGATTCAGCGACGTGGAAATATGATCCCGCGATAACGTGCCGTCCTTATCAATAGAAAAATAGTCTCGTGTAATCCGACCGATTTCGATCAATTTGGGACACGCAGCGAGCGACGGAATATAATAACCGGCCGAAGGAATGACGCTTCGTATCATGCATAGAAAAAAATAAATCGTCCTGTTCGTTTTAACAATTTCGCACGAGTTCCCTGCAAGAAGATTAATTCTCCGTACGATAATATTTGCCCGTTGATTAATAACAAATACGCGTGTTCCCTTTTCTAACTGCACGTGCGTTTTATTTTCACTGATAATTTAATTCGCGTTTGGTGTTGCTTGATTTGATCTTTTAATAAACATCATGGACATCACGGAGAAGTTTGATCCAAAATAAATACGGCATTGCAGCCTCCGTATCGGAAAATACTCTTAAAAATCCATTTTTCCGCTTTCTCAGATCTCGTACACGTCTTACGTAAGACGTGTACGTAAATCTCAAGTACACCTGTGTACGACCATCACCGCTGTCCCACTATATTTGGGACCAGCAACGTTCTCACGTCGCTCGGAGGTGCAAAGATTAAAGCGAAATACTTGACGCAAAAAGCACCATCTGCTGTGTATCTTCGAAGTTCGTGTACCTCCCGCTTCGTTAAAAGCGGTGTATGACTTGGTGAGAAAGGAAAGTGAGGACGGCGAACTTTTGTAAATAATAGCGGGTCCTTAGCCGCCATGTCGGCCGGGGGAAAATCCGTTTATGCTTTTGTCGCTCTTCGCAAACTCATACACGACACTTGAGCCTTCGCCGTGAACTTTCGGCGTGAAAGTAAATAGAAATTTAAACTAGATGGATGGAATATAGAGCAAGTTATGAACATTTTGTTCCTCCGTTGATCTACCGCAGTCGCTGCGGTCGATCTATCAAGTCCTTCTTTCTCTCTCTTTCTCTCTCTCTCTCTCTCTCTCTCTCTCTCTCTCTCTCTCTCTCTCTCGTTTTTTCTCACTCCTTTTTCTTCTCCTCGCCGACAAAAATAACACCGCGCAACAAGCACGAGCTGCTCCGAATTAGATCTGACGCGTGCGAGTTGCTTATATATTATGTATTTAATAAAAAAATGCTAGCGTTGCTGAACTCCCCCAGCTAGTACGGCGAGACAATTTAGTACGCGAAAGCTGGCAAGCCACCGTATCTGCCAGCTGTTCCTGAAATGAGAATTAATTTGAGCCACATACGGACTGGAAAGGCGCGCACCTCGTTGCACTGCGGCGAAATCACCGCGTATAAACGCGAAGATGCACTTGATGGCGCATAAGGATAAGAACTCGAGTTCACCCACTCCGGAGGACGCTCCGGAGGACGCTCCGCCACTTTCGACGTTCCTTTCACTTATAGCGACTCTCGTACGAACTTGAGACTTATTTCTTTCTCAAGAAACGACACACCCACGCTCTTCGCCAATTTCCGGACTTTGATATTAACATGTGTGCTACCAGACTTTTATCCCGCGTACTTTCCTCGCAGATTACTTTGTGATCTTTTTCTTTCTTTTCTTTTCTTTTTTTTTTCCTTTTATGTGAATGTGAATGTGTCTTAGCTTGATAACGCGGACAGAGAAAGGAAATTTTTGGAAGCGAATATATTAGGTGTCCCGGTTAGTTTTGAGGGATTTTTTGCGAAAAACATGTTTATTTTTGAGAGACGTTAAATTATATTTTATTCAAAATATTTTCCATCGCCAGCTATAACTTTTTGCCCACTTCTCGGGCAACCAGTGAATCCCGCGATAAAAGAAATGTTCGAAGCAATTTATTCATCGAGCCGTTTTTGTATTTCTTCATATGATTTGAAGCGCTGGTCAGCAAGGCTGTTCTGCATAGATCGAAATAAGTGATAATCGGAAGGAGCACAGTCTGGTGAATGCGCGGCGTGTGGTAGGACCTCCCATTGAAGTGCCGATAATATATCTTTAACTGTTTTTGCAATGTGCGGTCGAGCACTGTCGTGCAATAAAACTACTTTGCATTTTTTTGTTATTACTGAACGTTATTGATTTAAAACATGATTCAAATCGATTAGTTGTTGCCTCGTGCGATTCCGCGTCCGCGATTTAACTAACTATGATAATTATTTGTGATAAAAAGTGTGAAGTGCCTCTGGGATATATCTACCTGTGATACTTACCTTCGTTGCGCTGGTATCCTGGAGGTGAGGAATGGCGTTATCCTGGTCGATGCGTCCGTATGCGGCAGCTGAAAAGGCAGCTGAAAAGATTAATAGAATAGCTAAAATCTGCATAGAAATCCGACCGGCGTGCAGTGGAAATCGAAAATTCGAGAACGTCGTGAAATTGCTAAGTCCAGTGACGGGCGGCGTGTTGCTTTCGCACGTGGCGCATTGCTCTGCTAATAGCCCGTCACTGGCAATAAAAAGTTAATTATTTTTCTCCCGCACTTGCTCGCGAGGCCTGTGGCGGGCACACATTTATTTTCCACAACATCTTTTATCGATAAAAAGTCTCGCCACAGGCCTCGCGTTATAAAATCAAGTGTAGCGGCCGCGCGCCGAGACTAAGTTCCGTGGCAGGTGCAGCGCTTATTTCTCGATAATCAAGCACTCAAACATCGCACACCTGTCACGGGCACATTCTAAACACTCCACTGCACACTGCACGAAAGTCCCGCGGCGGTGCACCCACTAGTTGTCACATTTTTCGCTGTTGCAATCTGCCCGCCGCGCACAGTGAGCCAGAATTCCAGAAAAGTGTCAAAAAATGCATTTTTCGACTGTTTCTGAATTTAAACAAATACATGTCTATTTGATAACATTAATGTCAAACTGATGAAATGTAAAATGATTTTCCTCTTAGACATATATTAAGGTCGCAAGATATTCACAAAGTTGACGTCTTTAACAAATGCCATAGATTGTCATATTTAACTGATACAAATGATATTTTTATCGAATAAAACAAGCTATAAAATAGACATGAGTAATAATCGTTATTATATAAAGAAATTCTATGACTTTTCCTCTTTCTAGTATATAATATAGTATGTAATATATAATATATATTATATAATATAGTATATAATAATATAGTATGTAATAAATTATAAAAAAATAATTTTATTACCATATAATAATGCATCAAAACTTAACTCGCTTGCACGAAAATATCAATGCTATCTTTCAGAGCATATCGATTTTTGAAAACGTACTCGTCGTGACTCGTCGATTGGACTTAATCGGTTTTGTAACTGATGCTTCGTACTTTAATATCCAAAAAAGATCGTCTGCTTTTATCTGCTTTTACGGCAGCTAGAACAAAATAATTATTGCAATGTTGGTAGGCACGCAACGTCCCGAAATCAAAATATTGAAATTTGAAAACTAGGACTATTTATCGACAAGTCATAATATAAATACGAATAAGTCATAAATACGAATACTGAGACAAATTATCGATATATACACACATATATATATATATATGTATGTATATATATATATATATATAATGAAAACAACAGATTTCTTAAACACTTCGAATACAACTCAAACTAAGGACTGGTAGTATAAGAATTATGACAATCTCTTTAAGCCATGTAAAATTCGTATCCTAAAACTGTATTATATTTCTTTGAGAAGATTACTACCGCTCATTATATTCAAAAGCAAACTTGCAAGCATAATAATAATTATTATTATAATTATAATTATTATTATTACTATTATTATAATTATAATTCTATAATCATAATAAAATTAACGATATTCAATGATTAAATGATATTAATGATATATATTTGTTTAAATCCAGAAACAGTCGCAAAATGTATTTTTTGACATTCTTCTGGAATTGTGGCCTACTGTGCCGCGGGCCACCGGTCGAGCCTGCCGAGCGCCGTCGGAGCGCCGCTCCTCATGCGCGGAAATTGCTACAGCAGTGACTGTTTGATTTGGTTGTAGCAACTTATAAAATAGGACTCCTTTCAGGTCCCATCAAATGCACAATAAAATCATACTTCCGTGGATATTGCGTTTTGGAGTCGATGTTGATGGTTGGTCTGGATTTATTCACGATTTTTTACGCTTAGGATTATCATAGTGGATCTATTTTTCATTTCTAGTTATAATTTAATACAAGAATTGGTTCTTTCTATAACGAGAAAGTAATGAAGTGCAAATGGTTAAACGATTTTGAACAGCCAATTCAGACAGTGCATGTGGAAACCATTTGCTTTCTTTTTGAATTTTTCTCATTGCATGTAAACGATCTGAAACAGTTGATTTATCAACATTTAATGCTTCAGCTAGTTCTTGAAGTGTTTAAGCTGAGTTTTCATTTAATAATCCTTGTAATTCGGCATCTTCAAACTTTTTTGGTTGATCTGAACATTCTTTGTCTTTCAAATCGAATTCACCATGCCGAAATCGCCAATACCAGTACTCGCATATTTTAATCAATGGAGAAAAGTCAGAATAAGTTCTGAGATGAATGGATGAGCTTCAGCAGCAGTTTTCTTTGAATTGAAACAATAAAGCAGTAAATGTCGAAAATGCTCTTTACCACGCTCCATTTTCAATCGTATAAAAATTGTAGTTATGTTCATGAATGCACATGTCATGTATCAAATTATTTGTAGAAATGTCCAAGCTTTAAAATGACATATCAACTTTCAAAATATCTTTAGTAGATTTCTAGTTACAGTCATCTATATTAAGCCCTCATAACTAACTGGAACGGCTAATATGTTAACATTAGAACTTCTGGCAATTAACACGACTTATTTCTATATCGATTACGGAATGGTGAAAACGATAATTTCTTGAAAAAAGATGCTGTGCAAGAAGAAAAAGATTGTATTTATTTTTTTAAATTTGCTCACCACGCTCCACCTAAACCTAAACAACATACGAATATCATAAAAAATGATGTTAAATCTTGAGATCGTGCATTAAACCGGAGGACATATAAATTCACAAAAAATGAGCAGCCTACTATTGAGCAAAATGTACTGGCTCGTAGATCACAAGTCCAATCTAAGCCTTGAAAATAAACTCTTGATCTATAAAGTCATTTTAAAGCCTGTGTGGATAAGCTACGGAGTACAGCTATGGAGAACAGCAGTAAAATCAAATATGAACATTATCCAATTTCAATTAAAAGTCCTTAGGATGATTGTAAATGCGTTTTAATGTGACAAACGAGACTCTCCATAAAGATCTGGACATTCTCAGCATAAAGAAAGAAATTGAATTTGTAGCTCGCAGATATAAAGGACGGCTTGAGACTCATCCAAATCTATCAACCTCTGATTTCTTGAATCAGCGATCTCCTTTAAGGAGACTTAAGCGGAGAATCCTTCAAATTTTCATGATAAAATCGAATTATAACAATCAATAAATTGAGTGCATCAGTGGAAATACTCGTCCAAGCCCGATAAATACAAATGAAACTTGAAATGGTTGGGTGAAAGGAGTAGAAGACTTTATGAAGGAGACATAAAAGAAATTTTGTTTCTTCTAGTTTTATCCATAACGTTTATTGAAAATATAAAATACATCATTATATAAATTGGGATGTTAAAAAAAGAAGTTATAAACGGGTTACTTTGATCGCTTTGGTATTTATGGTATTAATAGACGTCGACTTAACTGAGCCTCGGCTTGACATTTTCCGAAAGTCTATTTAAAATTAATGGAGGAAAACAGCGACAGTGCCTCTACTTTCTATAGTATATAGGTAATCCTATATAATCATAGTGGCTGCACTGCTGCCAGTTGATATAATCTGTTGCTGATCGGTTTCTGCCGTCCCCGTAGTCCAGCTCGAGCTGCAACTTGAAATGTTAATGCTGTTAAGGGAGTTTCCACGTCGCTATCCTCGGCCGTACATGGTGGTATCCTGCGTCGTCTAGCTTCTCTTATTTACAGTAAATAGCTATCAAAATACATATGTACGCCTACACACACACCTACATACAGGATGCTATAGCTGCTTCATAATTTAATAAAGGTTTCCGTAAATTATACACAGTCAAAGTTCTCGTTTCAAGGGAAGTTCGTTGAAAATTAATTAGAGAACATGAATACATATATCTCTATCTTCCTGAAATTCCCTATATTAATTATCTATATAATTATTAATCTATATAAGGAATTCTTTAATATTTAGTTGCTCGTAACCCCGACGCTAATTCATAACTTGATGTTAAAATATCTCGAGCCATTTACCCTTTGTACAATTTCTAGTATACTCTATTCTAGAATGCACGCCGTCAGTTTTGCGCTGTATATTTAAGCATATGTTTTCCACGGCGATCTATCTCCGTGAGAACCATGTTAAGCATAATGGACTAACGTGATGCTCGCAGAAACGTATTCTGTTTAAATGTCTAGCACTTTTCTGTTAGAATCTTTAAGCGAACGAATATTCTTTAGAAACCGCAAACGATCCCGTTAGTGGCGCACAATGCAGCACGAAAGTGCCATTTGCGACGCATTCGTATTTACGTCACTTTGAGAAATCGACTGAGAGCATTTCAAATGAAGAGAGTTCACTATGTCTGTCTTCTCTTGCACCGCTGCATTCACTCTTTTAACGAACAACCGGGAATCTCCATCTTACGGAGAGCCGCAAACTAGATAAAAGCGAGAATGCGTATTTCCGACAATTAATAATAGGAAGCAAAGAGAATCAAATTAAATTTTCCCCGTAAAAAGCAATTTCGTCACTCGCGGATGAAGACGCGGGCACGTGGTGCGCCTCCGAAGAAGGAAATTAAAATGGATGAGACACCATCTCTCGAAAGAGAGATCGAGTAATGTGGGTATCTTCGGTCGAGTGCTATTTCAGGAAATAGGAAAAATACGGAGGTGCCGCTTAGAGCATTCCTTTTGACGTACTGTTATTTACCGTTGATCGAATACGTGTCGAATCCAATTTCTCACCTGTTATCGTCAGCTCATTTGAAAGCACGTGACAATCTTCCTTAGGTAAAACTCCTAGTCTCTCTCTCTCTCTCTCTCTCTCTCTCTCTTCCTTCCTTCCGCTTTATATATTAGTTACGCTTTTGCACTTAAAAAAATATAAATTAAATGCCCCAGTTAAGGATAATATTCTAGTTTGTTTTTGCTCCCGCTTTCCTTAATAAACCAGCTAATTTGAATTTCTATTTATCCTAAAAATGTGTTCTTACTCTAAGTCTGGTATATTATAATAAGTTTCGAATAAAATTAAAAGTCAAAGTAAATGTTGCAACATAATTACAAGTATACTGCTGACGATGACTGTTGGAATAATTAGTCGCCGGCACCTTATTGTTAGAAATTATTCGCTGACGTATCCTACAATTAAATAGTTAACATCCGATGTCCATTTGTTAGATTGTAATGCAATAATTCTTTAACTTCTTCGAAACTGAATTGTTAATGGAAGAAAAAACTAAATTACCATGTCAGTAAATGATTAGTGATTTCTGAGAAAATGTAAATAGATTATAAGATCTTCACATAAATGAGAAAAATATACATAGCACAATTATGGAACATAAAGTGTTCACAAGCTTTCAAGCAACAAAACCAATTTCGTAAATTTCACACTATATTGCGTTAAGTTAATAATTTATTTTCACGATGAGATTATTTAGTCACTAATTGGAACATTTACTTTAATACATATAAAGTACACGTAATAATAAAGTATCCATTACACTGATAAATTATCCATTGCACATGAGTGTTTCTAAAAGAAGCTATTTTTATTCGTTCGAACCCTAAAAGCGATATGCGAGAAATATTTGATTCAATCGCATGTTCCTTAGCAATTTTTTTAAAAATCTCCGTATAACAGCAATTACGGGAAGGAGTATTCGCTTTGATATCATCAATTTATTGAAAAAAAGTATATAATCAAATATCGAAAAAAATATTTTTATTTTTTACGGAATACAGCGTAATAAATACGACCTAGCGACCCGTTATAAATCCGTAGTAGGCGTAAACGAGAATATCAGTTTTTTACTGCGCAAAATGCTGCAACGATTTGCAACCAGAGTCACATGCGTTCGTGCACTCGATTTTATCCGGGTATTATGGCGCATTGTTATTTTGATGAGATGTAAAGCCGGATTATTCTCCGTGAGCATTGAAGTCCGCACGCGATATTTACGTACGTCACAGAATTTTGTGGTTATATTTTTACGACAGTTAATGTAAATAGCTAATCAGTCACTCAATAAAACATATAATTAAGGTATAATTTAAGCGGCACGGTAGAACGAGCCTGGAAAATAATTTTATTCGCCAATTCGGCGCATTGTAGGCGTTTCGAAATAAATATGAAGGTTTAATATAATTTTGTTTGAAAAATAAATTAATATTGCTATAGAATTTGAACATATTATACATTTATGATACGTATATATTTATGATATTTTCGTGCGTTGATAACCGAGTTAAATATAGTGAGAAATATTAATAGTGGTACAGTTAATTAGCTACTAAATATCATATAGAAGATTATTAAAGTCGGATATAATCTGTAGAATTTGGACCTCATTGCTTCCAATTGACAGGCTCCGAACTTTCATTAGATTTCATTACGCTTCTATATATTGTGTTCTCTATTCAGTTTACGGACTATTAACAGTGTTTAAGCGTTGTAACTTGGATATTGTCAGACCGTTCGCAACCTTCATAAATTGCGGCGGGAGTTATGGATGCTACCGCTGCACCAGACGTTTCAGGAAACATATATATACGTTGTAATACCTGCGAATATGTCATTTCTTTTTCGCTGGGACAAAAAAGCGATGCCCGATCGACCGATCAGCCGAGCAACCATTTATCAACATTCCCCGAGAAGGAAATCCGGCGTGCGCACGCGCACGCTTTTAGACATATAAATAATTTTTGTTGACCCGTTGGATATAACTTGGAAAAAGATAGGTAGAGATAGATAGATAGAGAGAGACAAAGAGACAGAGAGAAAGAGAGAGAGAGAGAGAGAGAGAGGGAGAGAGAGAGAGAGAGAGAGAGAGAGAGAGAGAGAGAGAGAGAGAGAGAGAGAAACAGAGAGAGAGAGAGGAAGGCAGAGACAGAGAGAGATCACACGCTAAAGTGTGATATTCTGATTATTATACGCTGATGTTTAAAGTGATACGTCATTGCAGAGTCATATGTGTAGACGATTAATGAATGAGTCTGTTAAAATGAACGAACTTCTTTCAACGAGAGAGGGAACTATATCTTACAAAGAGAGTGTCACAACTATCCCTCACCGATTTGAATGGGCTTCGGATATGTTGTAGAGCATCAAAAACTAAAGGATACATATTTTTTTATATCGGCTTCGGAGCATGTTTAGGGGATGAAACCACCATTTGAAAAAAATAGCCGTTATCGTTTTTATCAAATATTTTCTAAATTATGAGTCATATGAAAAAAAGTTTCAGACAAAAGTTTTGCAATATTTTATGCTCTTTGCAACCATGTGTTCAGTTTTTTAAAATTTCAAATGTTGAACTACTCCCCCCTCTCTCGTTACTCTGGCAAAATTTTAAAGTTTTTGTAAGGACAAAAATTGTAGAGCATTAAATATCAAATCCATCCATATATAATATTAGAAAATGGTATTTAATATTTTGGACAAAACGCAATGAGAAAACTTCACGGTATATGTGCCACGCTGCCCGAGTAGATAGATACTGTAGGTAGGTACGCTGTGATATTTCTCTGCAATTGCACTATGCTTCACGACTGCTTGTACATATTTTCTTATGCTACAATTAATCGTAATGATATGATATACAATATTATACACGAAATAAAAATGCTTGATGAAAACGTGAACAATAGAATAATTTGCATATACAACAGTAGCAAATGTGTGTGCATCATCGCTATTTATACAAAAGCTCCAAATGTATATTTTCTTCATTTAATGTATAAAATTTATGTTCACTACAATCTGAAAGGTATATCGATTAAGGATAATTAGAATGATTAAAAAAGTATTTCATGCAATGCACGTGAAATAATGAAACACATTATCATCAGCCTAATTAGAAAACCTCCTAACTTCAATTTTTGACAAAATTAAGATACTCATTTTGTTCGATTTGTCTCGTCGACTTTGATCGAATAAAATGAGTCTCAATTTTGTCAAAAATTGGAATTAAGAGGTTTTCTAATTAGGCCGACGTTATGTTACCTCTGCGAGCGTGTAGTGTGACAATACAATATATTAGGTGTACAAATGAATAATTCAAATTATTTTAAGCAGTTATGAAATCAATTTTAAATTGAATAGATTTTCCAGCTCTTTTGTGATTATGCAATGTTGACATATAGCTATTAAAAAGAACTTATAGTTTGGCGAAAGGCTCAACATAACCTTCAAAAATATTCAGTTCAGTACAGTCGAAAATGGCAACAGATAAGGTGCATATCCGACACTGCATTCTTTACGAATTCCAACAAGGAAAAAATATTGCAAGAGCGTGCGAATCGATTTGTTCCTTTCTCGGCGAAGATGTTGTATCGTACGATGTGTGCTCATTTTGGTTTAAGTAGTTTAAAAGCGGTAATTTCAGTCAAATTGGCCAACAATGCCCTGGAGGCCCTCCGAAGTGCGATAATGATGATTTGGAACAACTGCTCGCTGAGAATTCGGCACAAACACAAAAAGAGCTTGCAGAACAGTTGGGAGTAACGCAGCAAACGATTTCCAAACGCCTACATGAGATAGGAAAGATCCAGAAAGAAGGAAAATGGGTGCCTAACCGCATGAACTCACTGAAACCAACAAAAATCAACGAGTGGCAGCGTTTCTTTCTCTTCTCAATAAGCAGCGTCGAAAGTCTTTCTTGTGGAAAATCGTTACGGGCGATGAGAAATGGATACTCTATGACAATCCGAAACGCAGAAAGTCATAGGTAAATCCCGGCGAATCATCAAAATCGCTTCGGAAACAAGGTTCTTCTCTGCATTTGGTGGGATATCAAGGGCATGCTTTATTATGAGTTGTTGGAACCGGGTGAAACAGTTACTATGGACTGCTACCAACATCAATTAAACTTCTTGAGTCAAGAATTGGAACGAAAACGCCCGTATACTGGCAAAGGAGAACGTCCAGTGAAATTGTTGCATGACAACGTCTGGCCACACATTGCTTCCAATATAAAAGACACCATAATGAGTCTTGGCTGGGACGTCTTGCAGCACGGCCGGCGTATTCACCAGACATTGCTCCATCCGATTATCACTTGTTCCGGTCGATGCAACACGCCTTGTCCGATATGCACTTCCAATCAGTGGATGAGATCCGAAAATGGCTTGGCGACTTTATCGTGTCCAAAGACGTAACATTTTTCTGTGATGGAATTCATCAGCTGCCTGAAAGATGGCTTAAAGTTATAGAAAACAACGGCGAATATTTTGATTGAACAATTTAATTTACTGTCTTTTAAAATAAATCTTGAATGTAGCTGAAAAAATTGAATTATTCATTTGTACACCTAATATTTTATTAATTGCTGAATGAAACATAACAAAGGGCTAAACAAAAATTATGGAGTAATAATTTATAGGATAGAGAGGAATAATACAATAAATTATAGAATAAATGGCCTCGATAACAAATGTGATTCACCTGTAGGTTAAACAAAAATAAGGAGCAACGCAGATTCGCTAAGAAAAACAACTTCAACAAATTACTTTGTTGACCAACTGTCGTTCACCAACTGAATCAAACACAGACAATCACAATGAAATCGAGCACGTGGTTCAATAATAAACAATAACCATTATTGGCGTGCAAATAAGAGATATAATAGACATTGACTATTATTGGCGTGCGTCCACGTTCAAAAATCAAGGACGAGTAACGAGTACCAGATGGCAGAAAGACTTAAAATGTATCTCAAAAACTCTGTTTGTAAACAGGATGATACATTATAATCTATCGACTATTTTGATGATGGATAGATAATTCAGAAAATATACATTTGAAATTTCTGTATAAATAGCGCGCCCCACACGCATTTGCTACGTTGTTATATATGCGATTTATCTCTGCTCACATGTTTATTTTGTGTAAAGGACTGTTGTGTAAAGGATCTCACGATGCTCAATTGTGTTAATAATTTTCTATACGCTAACTTTTATGAAATTGCATATGGAACATTATATGACAACGTTCATGATTTTGAATTGTTAGTGTTATTGTTGTTGTCGAAATCATGAAGGTTGCCATGCAGAGATCCGTGCACAACTTCATAAGTTAACATATAGAAAATCATTAACACAATCGAGCATCGTGAGACTAATATCATACCATTACGATTAATTGTAGCATAAGAAAATATGTACAAGCAGTCGTGAAGCATAGTGCAATTGCAGAGAAATATCACAGCGTACCTACCTACAGTATCTATCTACTCGTACTCGGGCAGCGTGGCACATATACCATGAAGTTTTCTCATTGCGTTTTGTCCAAAATATTAAATACCATTTTCTAATATTATATATGGATGGATTTGATATTTAATGCTCTACAATTTTTGTCCTTACAAAAACTTTAAAATTTTGCCAGAGTAACGAGAGAGGGGGGAGTAGTTCAACATTTGAAATTTTAAAAAACTGAACACATGGTTGCAAAGAGCATAAAATATTGCAAAACTTTTGTCTGAAACTTTTTTTCATATGACTCATAATTTAGAAAATATTTGATAAAAACGATAACAGCTATTTTTTTCAAAGGGTGGTTTCACCCCCTAAACATGCTCCGAAGCCGATATAAAAAAATATGTATCCCTTAGTTTTTGATGCTCTACAACATATCCGAAGCCCACTCGAATCGGTGAGGGACAGTTGTGACACTCTCCTTGTTAGTAGAAACTGAATCTCGTGAGTATCCAGTTATAAGGTGATCAGTAATCATTTATACTAGCTAGATTATTAGCTGTTCTGGTTAGTCTTGAGGGATTTTTTACAAAAGAAACATGTTTATTTCTGAGACACGTTAAATCATATTTTATTCGAAATATGTTCCATCGTTAGCTATAACTTTTTCCCACTTTTTGGACAACAAGTGAATTCCGCAATAAAAGAAATGTTTGTCCTTCGAAGTAATCCACTCATCGAACCATTTTGGTATTTCTTCATATGATTTGAAATGTTGGTCAGTAAGGCTGTGCTGCATAGTTTGAAATAAGTGGTAATCAGAAAAAGCATAGTCTGGTAAATATGCGGCGTGCGATAGGACCTCTCATTGAAGTGCCGAGAATATATCCTTAACTGTTTTTGCAACGTGCGGTCGAACATTGTCGTGCAACAAAATCACTTTGCGTTTTCTTTGAACTGGATTATTACTGGACGTTTTTGGTTTAAAGCATGATTCAAACTGATTAGTTATTGTTGATGATGCATAGCAGTGTCTGTTTGATTCGGTTGTAGCAACTCATAAAACATGACGCCTTTCTTGTCCCATTAAATGCACAATAAATACTTCCGCGAATGTTGCGTTTTGGAGTCGATATCGATGGTTGGCCTGGACTTATCCACGACTTTTTACGCTTAGGATTATCATAGTGGATCATTCATTTTTTGTCTCCAGTTATAATTTGATACAAAAACTGCTTTTTGTGACGAGAAAGCAATGAAGTGCAAATGGTTAAATGATTTTGAATAGTCAATTCAGACAATGCATGTAGAACCCATTTGCCTTCTTTTTGAATCTTTCCCATTGTGTAAACGATCTGAAATAGTTGATTTACCAACATTTAATGCTTCAGCTAGTTCTTGAAGCGTTTAAGCTGAGTTTTCATTTAATAATCCTTGTAATTCGGCATCTTCAAACTTTTTTGGTTAATCTGAACATTCTTTGTCTTTCAAATCGAATTCACCATGCCGAAATCGCCAATACCAGTACTCGCATATTTTAATCAATGGAGAAAAGTCAGAATAAGTTCTGAGATGAATGGATGAGCTTCAGCAGCAGTTTTCTTTGAATCGAAACAATAAAGCAGTAAATGTCGAAAATGCTCTTTACCACGCGCCATTTTCAATCCTACAAAAAGTGTGGTTATGTTCATGAATGCACATGCTATGTGTCAAATTATTTGTAGAAATGTCCGAGCTTTAAAATAGCAACTTTCAAAATATCTTTGGTAGATTTCTAGCTATAGCCATCTATATTAAGCCCTCAAAATTAACCGGAACACCTAATAATAAGTAGCTGATAGATGAGTTAGCTTAAACGAAAAGTATTACAGTTACAAGATGGAAAATCATAAACCGAAGCAGTACAACACTTTTATCTTCACTTTTTTAAGATTTTTATGAAAAAATTTGACTCTGCATTTGATTTGTTGTATGATTTTAAAATTGGCAGGAATGTAATAGCTAGAATATATAGGGTGTCTCAAAACACACGATTATCCTTTGGGGCTGTGAAAGAGACTGAAATTCTGAGACTAAAGTTTCTCTTCCATTTTTTCCTCCGACCATTAATAACAAAGTTATTAACGAAGAAAGTCGATCAATTACGTGGCATGCACGACTGTCGCGCAGTGCCGTATATTAGCATAGGACTGTGCCCTACGCCGACGCCGAAATTTGTTTTTATCTGATGATATCAAATAGCTCATTTATCATTCATTTGATGAGCAAATTGATTAATCATCATTTTTAATCAACAAAAATATAAAAAATCGATTGGAAACAAGTTTAAAAATGGAAATTTTATTAAATGTTATTTTAAATGAAAAGGACCAGTGATTTTTCAATGGCCTGCATAGCGTTGCACCGACTCACCGACTCACACAAGGTGCATGTCCGCGTATTCTGTCGCTGTATAAATCATTTCGAACTCAATCGTTTCAAAGATGATAAACGAATGAGGTCGCTAATATAAAAAAGTCGGGAAATACCTCACTTCTTCCTTTGTTTTCACAGTTCGTTGTTTATGTTTTGAATCTCGCGATTAGGATTGAGGAACCGCTACTAAGGAGTATCTTGTGTAAGAAATAACAACTCTGTCAGCCGTTTCTCAATCCGTAAGACATCGAAGATGAAAAGGTAAACATGGCAAAACCAAAACAAAAGGTAAAACAAGAATTTATTGTGATTAATTAACACATTGTAAAAAAGTACACGGAATACACATTACGTAGTTTCTGCGAATAACATTTTGAACTGACGCTCTAAAAAATCGGTCTTTTTCAAGACTACTGAAAAACTACTAACCCTTTTCCATTTAAAATAACATTTAATAAAATTTCCATTTTTAAATTTGTTTTTTTCAATCGATTTTTTATGTTTTTGTTGATTAAAAATGATGATTAATCAATTAGCTCATTAAATGGATGATAAATGAGAATAATATTTAATATCATCAAATGAAAACAAATTTCGGCGCCAGTGCAGGGCGGAGTCCTGCGGCACTGCGCGATAGTCGTACGTGTCACGCCATTGGTCGACTTTCCTTGTTAATAACTTTGTTATTAATGGTCGGAGGAAGAAATGAATGAGGAACTTCAGACTTAGAATTTCACTCTTTTTCACATCCCCAAAGGGTAATTATGCGTTTTGAGACACCCTATATACAAGGTGTCTGAAAATTCTTAACACAGCCATGATGTGTAGCTAGAACGAATTAAGTTGAAGAGGAAAGTTATGTGCCGTTTTGTAAATTTAATTAAATAATTGAACTTATATATAACTAGATAATAGTTATATTATATACTATATATATATATATAGTATGTAGCTTATGTTACAGGTTGCGTGAAAAATTCGCGGAACGAAACTGAAATAAAGAATACCAAATTCTAAAAATGATTTTATTCTTCAATATAGTCTCTATTAACTTCAATACACTTGGCCCAATGGCTCTCCAATAATTTTATTCCATCGCGGAAGTGTGTTTCTGGAAGGTCTGCGAAATATGCCTCTACGGCTGCTACAGGTTCTTCATTCGACAAAAAATGCTTCCCACGGAGGAATTGTTTCAGGTTTCGGAACAGATAGAAGTCGCTGGGTACCAAATCTGACGAATACGGTGGATGATCAAGCAATTTGTATTTCAATTCATTGAATTTAGACATTGACAAAACACTTTTGTGAGCAGGTAAAACGTTGCTTGGTGAAAAATGATTTGTTTGTGCTGCAAACCAGGTCTTTTCTCACGAAATTTTGCGTCCAATTGATCCAAAAGGTTACAATAATATTGAGAGTTAATTGTTTTACCTTTTTCCAGATAGTCAATTAACAAAATCCCTTTAGCATCCCAAAAAACTGATGCCTTTTTTGCCGATCTTTCATGCTTTGCAGCTGAACATCCAGCTTCAGTCCACTGTAAACGTTCCTGTTTCAATTTAGGATCATGGTGATAGATTCAAGTCTCATCCATAGTTATAAAACGAGACACAAAATCGGTTTTATTCTTCTTAAAACGATCCAAATGACGCTGAGAAATTTGCTTTCGAGCGAGTTTTTATTGAATTGTTAACGTATGCGGCACCACTTTTCCAAACACCTTTTTCATTTGTAATTCTTTATGCAAAATATGCCGTACCCGTTCATCTGAGATGCCTATGGTATGAGCAATTTCACGCGTAGTCACACTTGGATCTTCAGAAACAATAACATGTATTTGCTCAATGATTTCTGGTATTGATGCGCTTTTTGGACATCCACTGCGTGGATCATCTTTAATGCTTGTATGACCACGTTGAAACTCAAATGCCCATTTACAAACCATTGTCTTTGAAGGAGCAGATTCCTCTAACACATTTACCATCTCGGAATAAATTTCCATTGCCTTTAAACTTTTTTTAACAAAGAACTCAATCACTGCACGCTGTTTCAAATTTTCCATTGCAAACAAATATACTGACACGTCAACTTCAATTGGTTTGTAAACACAGAAAGAATTGACAGATAGAAATGAAACCTAACCTAGGTTCATGTGAAGAGTGATTCTATATAACCGACTACAATTTATAATTCTATCGTTTACTTATAGATGCCGCTCCGCGAACTTTTCACGCAACCTGTACTTCTTTCCTAGCAATGACAAAGATAACCTGATAAAGAAAGGCGTACTTTTTCTGCGATGTGTGACTCTGTGTCACATTTGCCGCTTGCTTTTTGCTGCCTTAAGGCCCGTTTATATAAAACTCGGACAAAGGATGACATCTCAAATACAGAGATTGCCGCTTATCGGCCAAGAAATAAAATATTTTTGTTTCAATCTGGAAGCCATCTTTTCATAAACATATCTATAAAGTCGCCTCCCGTGTGCTCATTCGCTCATATTGTTTAATTAATTGCTGGATAGCTGGTGTGAAATTTGCAAAATGGTATATGACTTTTTTTCAATTTATCTGCATAATCTGAACTTGTATGTCAAGAATTTTCAGACAACTGTATATTTTTTAGAACGGATAGCGCCATCTATCACTCTATCACATTTCACATGCTAGCTTATATTATTTTGTTATTAATTTTTTATTCATACCGACTAGTTATATTACTATTCGAGTTATGTCGCCTCTTTAAGAACACCAGATACGCAGCCCGAGAAGCTGGAGAATCTCCAGCTTTATTTATAAAATAAATATCTTCCGAAGATGCGATTATAGAATCAATATCCGATGTTATATCAGCAATACCCGCGTTTCTCTTTATCTTATTCGAGAGCAATTCAGGTCAACGACTACAGACTACAGAGGATAAATAATATCAACCGCAGAGTCAGCTATGAAATCGGCGGGTCCCTACTGCGCTTCAACGACCGTCGTCCCTCTGGACACCCGAGTTTCATTGATCATAACGCTTAATTTATTTATAAGCGCCCGATGGCGCCGGTATCGGTTGATCGTATATAATTACCACGGAGAATTCTACATAATTACATTCCGCCGAATAATTTATGTTTTATTCGTGCGTGGAAGGAAACGAATGATCTCCACCGGCGCATAATTTTCAGCCGCTCGCGAGGCCCAGGACAGCGCAATTAAATGTCAAACATTAATGCGATCGACATCGAATCGGTATAGTATAGATCAAATAGTAAAGGTCGTACGCGCCTTGCTCTCGCACGATGTGTACGTTATTTCCAGTCGGTGGATTTGCACGCTTTGTCGAGCGGCGCGCATTTGCGTGTTTCATTTGTTGCATCTATACCGAATTAGCGCGAAATTAGTTACTCGCGATACGTTCGCTTACCGTTCGTCCCATCCTTGTTCGGCTGCTCTACTTCAAAGGAAGCCGCCGTGCATATTTGTAATAAATACGGGGATTTCCGCTTCTCTACGTTTCAATTTACGCTTTTATTGAGTATTTCAATTATGCTATCGGTCCGTACCTAAATAGTTTCTGAATAGCAGAAATTATTCGAGAGTACACTCTCTCTCTCTCTCTCTCTCTCTCTCTCTCTCTCTCTCTCTCTCTCTCTCTCTCTCTCTCTCTCTCTCTCTCTCTCATATCTTTCTCTGGCGCGTCGGGACATCTTTTTAGTTATCTCTTCCTCGTGTATTGGAATTCGCTTTAAGTTTCACGATACTTTGATCGTTTAGATAGAAAGATAAACTTGTACAAGGGTTAAAGGTTTCGCCTTTCTAAAGATAGGCATCCGCGCTTATAGATGGTGAAGGCGGAAGCGTTGTTGGACTGATGAAGGTATCGTAATCTCCTTTGTATGCGTGTAGCAAACTCGCTAAATTAACTGTCCCAGCCGGGTCGCAGATTACAGATATTAGACACCACTCGGCTCAAGTTCTGCTGCGCGTGTGACGTTCGTTTAATTACTTGTAAATCAAGCAGGAGATAGAAATGCTTGCGATACATTTCGCCGCGTGCCTCACGCGAGGGTTCGCGTTTTCGTCATCGTAACACGAAAATGCAGAGTGCCGCGACTGGCCGTTGTCGACGCGGCGCTGGCCGTTTCTCATCTTTGCGTCATAATGATGCAGCGAGAGAGAATTCGGGTAGGATCCATTTGAAATTATAAACGCTTTGGAGCAGTTAACGCTAGATTTACGGAACCCGTTAACCTGATGGATTTCAAATTTTATGCTTAAAACTAAAGAAAATATAAATATTATTCTTTTAAAATACTATATTGACTTCTATTGATATAATGATGTGAATATACATCTTAATTCAATTTATTCGCCGACCTTTTACCTTCACGTAAATTGCGTGTAGTCTCTATTTATCAAATTATAACTAAAACCATGAAAAGATTTGACACCGATAAAGAACGAAGAAAACGAAAATGCGAAAGCGAATATCGTATTTCGTTCGTTGAGAAGTGAAATAGTGTATGTCATACAATTTGTTGTTCACGATATGATAAAAATATGTTTTCGCATTTTAGCGTGTTGTTTTTTTTTTCGCTGTAATGTAAGTAAAGCAGAAGTTATCCTTGATGATTAGTTTAAATGGGTTTTTGTTATGAAAAGCTAATTTGCTATTTGCATCATACAATTGGAATTCTATTTCTATTTTCTGTACGAAAGTTTGAATTTCCAAAGTGTTTATTCGAAATTTATATTCATGAAAAAGTATTTCCTAATATATTATTTTCCTTCTGAGTGGGTTTATTATGGACAAGTTTCAAAAAACTGTTCAATTTCTACAAAAATTGATCGGTACAAATGAAAATCTATCAGATATCGAATCCGATACAGATTTAGTGAACTATGAAAAAGCGAAGATAAAATTGAAAATGAACCGAACGAAATTGAATTTTCCGACAGCGAAGATGAAAGTCTTCGTAATATACGTTGGAATACAAAGGAAATAGTGATATGACATAAAATTAATTAATGTTATTACCGAAAAAACTATATTTTAATATATTCGTCAAAATGACAGATTTCAATAAAAATAGGTATACAATAAATGTGTTCGTAAATCTAGTATTAAAATATTGAAGAACTTGAAGAAAATGATTGGTCTATACGGCGCTTAGAAGAGTTTGGAGCATCAAGATGGAATCTATTCTTTGTATTATACTGAAAGGTTCACTCAAATAGAAATTTCAAATTCAAATATATTTTAGATATATATATCATATATATTTATTCTAACATAAGATATTTCAAACTTGTTTACACGTTCGGTTTTGATAATTTCTTGCAAAATATCAACAATTTTATGCTTGATTGGATTAGTTAGAAAGGTAGATAGGCCCTCAGTATTGTCGAATTTCCTTCGCAAATTATTCGCAAATGTTTGAAATGGCAAGTTTTAACGAAAATGTGAATATGTTATTAATGATAGATTAATATCAATGCAACCGACAAGTTGCTAAAATATTTGTTGAGTGTTTCCTCGAAAATTTTTTTTTTTTTTTACGAAAATTGCATATGGCATGTCTTTAGAAAAGCGCCTTCCAGAAACTGTTCCGTTTGTAATAAAGCGTGTTGCAAGCCAAAAAATGTTACAAACGATGCTAATGCTGTTACATTCTTGGTAGCGGAGAATGTTAAATTACAAGTTAATAGCCGGCAACTGGTACAAGACAATGGAGTATTTCAGTTAAAAGAATATTAAAACAGCTATCTGTACTATTATCCGTGTCACATGTATCTTTATCAATATCTTTTCGAAAATGATTTTTAAAATCGAATTACCTTTTGTACGTGGCTCCATGGTATCATCGTTAAAGTCAATTTCATTTTATTGTTGTTTCTTTCCTTCCACGAGGTCATACTTTAGAATATTAACCAAGTGAATAGATACAATAATTTCCGCTATTGGTCGAATGAAAATCCCCGTTGGTTGTGAATTGTTTCATTTTAATACTATTAGTTTTTGAATATGTGATGCGGAATTATTAAAAATCGTGTAATTGGACTTTACAGTCTTCAACAAGTATACTTTATATTGATTTTTTATGTTTTTTTATGTTTTTAAGGTTTTTCCCACATTTGTAAAAAATATTTCACGGGACACTAGAATTAAGATACATAACTCCAACATGATAGTGCCCCGTTCACGTTTTGTTAGAAATTTTTTAGAAATAGGCGTATTTATTAAATATAAAATTTGGAAACAAATATTCGACATTCCATTGTTCAGAGTCAGCATAATTAATATACAAGGTGTATTTGAACTCTATCAATAAATTTATAACACAGATTCTATGTTGAAAAGTAAATAAAAAAATTTCAGTAAGTATATGTCCGCAAAAGCGTAATTTTTGAGATATAGCCTTCAGGTGATAACAACAATGAAAGAAAATGTTTCGCGACAAGTGATTTCAGAATGCTAATTCGACACTTTTTTTATCTGTTTTTTACTTGCTTTTAAAGATAATACTTATCAATTTTAACTGAATTCTAACCGAAGAATTATTCATTATGATATCGGCATATTGTTATCGTTCATCGCGAGTGAAATTAAGAAAAACATTATTTCCTCTTGACATCATGTCTATACTTTCGAGGAGCTTGCAGATATGCATTTCGCTTATAGAGCAGCTCATGGCAATGGGCGAGAAGTTGCACGAATGTGTACCTAGCAAGATCTCCTAACAGACGTCAACCGCATCATTCAACATTTACCTCTATTCATAGACGACTGAGGACGACTGAAAAATTGAAATGGGATATAGTTGACATTGAATTCAAACGATCAGTTCGAACGTCCGAATTGGAGGAAGAAATATTAAATTTAGAGAGAGAGAAAGAGAGAGAGAGAGAGAGAGAGAGAGAGAGAGAGAGAGAGAGAGAGAGAGAGAGAGAGAGAGAGTGAGAGAGAGAGAGAGAGAGAGAGAGAGAGAGAGAGAGAGAGAGAGAGAGAGAGAGAGAGAGAGAGAGAGAGAGAGAGAGAGAAAGAGAGAGAGATAGGAGGGGAGGGAAAGAGAGAGACAGTTGTAGAAAATCCCAGTGCCGGCATTTGAAATATAGCTGAAGACTTAAAGATAAATCATACGACGGTGTGGCGTGCTCGCAACGATCAATTGCTATATTCGTTTCAACTGCAGAAAGTTCAGGCTTTAAATCCTAATGGTCCTCTTCTCCGTCAAAGATTTTGTGAGTAGTTGCCAATGTTTAGAAATCAATCTTAATTTTCCAATTTTTATTCGTTTCACGGCTGAAGCAATTTTCGCAACAAGTATATTCATCTCTAGGCTGATGAAAATTCACATGTCGCAATTGCCATAACGTACCAGCAAAGATTTGCTATCAATGCCTGGTGTGATATTATTGGAAATTGTTTGATAGGGTCGTATGTATTGTCCAATCGATTAACGGAAGTAGAATACACTAACTTTCTGCAAAATAATTTGCGAAGTGTAATTATTGGAAGTGTCTCGTATCTCTTGTCACATTTGTCGACACGGTTTATGTGCTGATATGTGATTTGTGTATGATGAGCTCATTTTAGCCAAGCTGCAAAAGAGCAGTTAGAAGCAACTTACCCGCAAAGATGGATCAGTAAAGATGGGTTAGTTTCTTGGCCAGCGTGACCACTAGAGCTTAATTTTCTTGATTCTTTTCTTTGAAAACTTGAAAAGTTTCCAAGTAACATGTGTCGTTTAAGAAACATTATCGGAACATTTTACAAACGGTTATGACACATTATATAGATTTAGAAAATATATATGAAATCAACATGTGCTACCAGAGTATGGTTTATGAAACACCTGTAAACGAGTTAGATGAACTGCTTCCAAAAATGCAACAGGCATGTGATAACGTTAAGAAAGAATGAAGCGATATTCGATACGCGTCTTTACTCCAGAAATGTCAACTGATAAAGGAGGCAGAAGTGCTGAACAATTTTTATCTGGTTAATTATTTATTTGTAAAACACGATTTAACGAATAAAATATATTGTTTAACCCCTTCCGTGGCACGGACGCACCGGTGCGTCCAGCCAAAATCGTGCCGTAAGTGGCACGGTTAAACATTTAGTGAATTTCTATATTTTGACCTCAAATTTGGCTTCAGCGACCAAAAAAATTGAAGTATACAAATTATTGAAAAAATCCTCCCCGTCATTTTTTGGGACGGTTTCAGTGCATTTTATTGAATTTTGCTCTGTCACGGAAGGAGTTAATTGAAATTGCAACAGCTATATCTTAGAAACTAACGTTTAAGAATATATATTTTTATTATACAAGGTATATAAAAAGTACGGGACGACGAAATATCTCGAAGATTACGCATTTTAGAAAAAAATGTTTTAAACAAAAGTTGTATGTTTTCAAAGAGGACATAAAACAACTATATCAGATAGATTTGTTTATGATGGCTTTTGAGATATTCACTGATCATTACTCTTCTTAAATAGAAATCCCAATTTTTTATTGTACCACCAATTAATTTGAACAACTTTTGTTTGAAATATTTTTTATTTACCTAATAATCAATATTTAACTTACGATGTCTCGCTAACAATTTGTTGGAAGAAAAAAATAGTATTAGACATTTTTAGTGTCTATTTGGTCTCAAGAATATATTATTACAATAGTGCCCTAACTTTGTTAACTTATCGATCTCTGGAAATTTCGAAATCATCAAATTAACAAAAGTGAAGGCGCTATTGTAACAATATTTTTTTTCCGGCAAATAGTTAACGACATATCGTAAGTTAAATATTGGAAAAGTTATCAAGTTTTCCTCAAATATCTCGAAAAATATTAGGCAAATAAAGAAATGTTTCAAACAAAAGTTGTTCAAATTAATTGGTAGAAAAAAACGATATAGTAAAAAATTGGGATTTCCATTTAAGAAAAGAAGAACTTAATGATCAGTGAATATCTCGAAAGTGGCGCCATCTGTAAACAAGATGATAGTTGTTTTATGTTCCCCTTGAAACCATACAACTTTCATCTGAAACATTTTTTAGTATCTTTCATATTTTTCGAGATTTTTGCCTGGCTCATTTAAAATGGGACACTCTATATATTTATATTTATACGTAATAACGCGAAAACGTTTAAGGACATGTACTTACTGAGACTGTTTTACTTATTTTTTTTTTATATAGGATCTATCTTGTGAGTTTGTTGGTGGAGTTCAGATATAAACTGCATGGAAGTCTGCGATAATTTTCATCTTTGTGTTATAATGATGCTCCACACTAAACTAGCAGGTTTACTCAAATGTGAGGAAGCAGGAAAAAAGAGGAAGCAAAATGTATAATCTGTCCTTTTCTCCTCGGGATGAGAACACTGGTTGCGTTCGGCGCATATACAGTGAAATTTATTGGTGTTGGTCAAGCTGAGGTTTGCAGTGAAGATCTTAGGAAACTGTTGACCAATGAAAAGTCACTAGACAAAGAAAAATACGACCCTTGAGCTACTCGTCTCGTTTTTTTTTCGTGTCCAGGCGCTAAATAGTAAGCTTCTCGGAGCAATATAGCGTGGAATTTACTGGAATGATGTTCCTCACTCGCGTTACGCGCTAGCACGATTACACATTCTCGTTACACGTGCTCGTGTATGCTCATGCGTGCTCAAATACCTTAGGTTGGTAACCTCCGGGCCGGAATATTAATCCTGGTTAGCGGCAAGTGCCGCGATAATGGTGACGCGTGCGCACGGTGGTCGTGGCGAAGTTATAACGACGACGAGTCTCGCGCGGAGCGGCTTATTTCGACGCCGATGAATCGCCGAGGCCGGCCTTTGTTCGGCTTATGGATGCAACTGACTGAAGTTTATTTCATAATTGGTTATTTCTGTTTCGGCAGCAGGCCGGACGCAATGAATCGATACTACCGCGCGTTTAATACAGTTTGAAATAGGTGAGATAGTATCGGAAAATATATATCGGCGAGTTCGCCAGTTCGCAAATGCTAGCGCGACGGTCGATTCGCACGGTGGCCGCACGGCGAATTAACCTTTTGTAACAATCGAACACCAGTTGATAAACTAACAGGCGGTTTCATGGGATCGTTTGCATTAGACGCGAAAGTTACGCGAGATGCATCGTTGCGAGAACTTGTTGATTCGCGAAAATTTCGAGAGCCGCTAATTCTCCGCGTCGATTGCGTTGAATTTGTTCCCGAATTGACAGTGCGAATAAATTCCGACCTGAAACATTTATCCAAGTTAAACATCGAAAGTTCCACGGAAGGAAGTTATTTCCCCCGTGCGTTTTGCGAATTGAATATATTATTAACCAGCCGACGAAGCGAATAAGCGTGTCAAGTTTTTAGCGAGGGCGGTAGAAAATTCTCATGATATTTTCAAGGAGTTGCGCTCTCGCACGCTGATATTCACTGGTAGAGCATTTTCTATAAAAATTTCATCGCAAGCTCTGCCGTACATTACGCGGCATGCGCGCTTATATCACTCTGCAGGGGAGAAAATGATTTCTCGCCGTCGCAGCGGAACAATAGCAACCGCGAGAACCGCACGTAACATGCCGCGCGAAAAATATTTACGGCGAGCTAAACAGTCGATAAGTGAAAAACATTTTTGACGAAAGACAGGCAAAAAGCGAGGCGGGGAAAGAAACACCGAGGAGATATTAGAAGTGTACAAATAAATAATTCAAACTTCTTTAAGCAGCTAAGAAATTAAGTTTCAAATAATCAAATTTTCCCATTCCTTTACGGTTGTGTAGTGTTGACATGTAGCTATTAAAAATTACATTTAGTATGGCGGAAGGTTCAACATAACCTCAAAAATTATTCAATTCAGTCGGTCAAAATGGCAACAGATAAGGTGCGTACCCGACACTGCATTCTTTACGAATTCCAACAAGGAAAATGTTGCAAGAGCATGCGAATTGATTTGTTCCTTTCTCAGAAGTGAAGAAGTGAAGAAGGTGTTGTATCGTACGATGTGTGTGCATTTTGGTTTAGACGATTTAAAAGCGGCGATTTCAGTCTGAGTGACAAAAGCGTCCTGAAGGCCTTCGGAAGTACCGTAACAATAATTTGGAGCAATTGCTCGTTGAGAATTCAGCGCAAACGTAAAAAGAGCTTGCAGAGCAGTCAGGAATAACACAACAAACTATTTCTATACGCCTATACGAGATGGGACGAGATCAGAAAGAAGAAAAATGGGTTTCGCATGAACTCACTGAAGCCAACAAAAATCAACGAGCGACAGTGTGTCTTTCTCTTTTCAATAAGCAGCGTAGAAAGTCTTTCTAGTGGAAAATTGTTACAGATGAGAAGTGGATACTCTATGACAATCTGAAAGGCAGAAAGTCATGGGTAAATTCCGGCGAACCATCAACATCCGTCGCAAAGCCAAAACACTTCGAAAAGAAGATTCTGTTCTGCATTTGGTGGGATATGAAGAGCGTGATTTATTATGAGTTATTAAAATTGAATGAAACAATTACTACGGATCGCTACCAACACCAATTAATCCGTTTGAGTCAAGAATTAGAACGAAAACGCCCGTATAGTGGCAAAGGAGAACGTCCTGTAAAATTGTTGCATGATCATGCTAGGGCACATATTGCTTCTACAAACAAATGACAAAAGACATCATTAATGATGAGTCTTGGCTGGGACGTCTTGCAGCACCTGGCGTATTCACCAGACATCGCTCCTACCGATTACCACTTGTTCCGGTCGATGCAACATGCCTTGTCCGATACGCACTTTAAATCAATGGGTGAGATCCGAAAATGGCTTCACGACTTTATCGTGTCCAAAGACACAACATTTTTTCGACATAGAATTCATCAGCTGCCTGAAAGATGGCTTAATGTTATAGAAAACAACAGCAAATACTTTGATTGACAAATTTGCTTTACTTTCTTTTAAAATAAACCTTAAATATGACACGGGCTATTGAATATCAAATCGCGATTTTAATTTGCGTCCAGTACGACGATTCTCTCTCTCTCTCCCTTTCTGCTTAACAATGCTGTCACTCGGGGGATGAAAGAGAGAGAGAGAGAGGCAGGAAAGCTTTCGCGTTATCGATAGATGAACGTTTGCGCTCTGAATCATGGTAGGTCCGTTCGAACCAATTTAACAGACGGTCGACAAGTTTTTGAACGAGCACTCTACGTAACAAGGATACTACTCGATTTTCATCCGTCGCTTCGGTTTTCATAACTGCACGCTCGCAGAGAGAGAGAGAGAGAGAGAGAGAGAGAGAGAGAGAGAGAGAGAGAGAGAGAGAGAGAGAGAGAGAGAGAGAGAGAGAGAGAGAGTGAGAGAGAAGGGGGGGGGGGGAGAGATTATTCGAGTATCGAGCGCGTTCGTCGACCCAGATACACAGGTGCCCAGATACGCGGCTACGCATTCGCGGCTACGTAAACGCTCGGGTCCGAAACATCCATGGGAAGACGAAAATGAAGACAATGAAACGATCGAGCGGGCACGCTCGAGCGGAGATTCGACGTCGTTACGCCATTGCGTGAGTAGAATATATTGATTTATCACGACCCCGTCTCTCTTCACCCCGATCACACCATCGCCGTCGTTACCGCCGCCCTCGCCGCCGTTGTCGCCAACGCCGCCGCCCTTGTGAATTTACTTCGTCGTCACTTCCAACGCGCGCATCTAACTCAGTCTTCGATTGTGGAAATTCCCGTGTTCTCCGCCTTTCGCGAGCTGCTGTGTACTTCAACTCCCGATTCATCTCTGCTGGCGTTCCGCTCGCTCGACATTCGCGCGGGGCATTATTGTCCCTGGTATTGATGATGTCGCTCTTGTTATGCCCGGACTTCGTGCATTGATCCGCAGGATATATCTATATCTATATCCATATATCTATATCCATGGCCGTGGCCTGTCGACAATATTATGCCGCGTGACGAGCCTTAGTCCCGCGGCGGAATTTCTTCCCGCTTGGGAAGATATCGAAGAGAGGGAACGCTCCTGCGCGGTATCTCGCGCATGTATTACGCGTAATACCGACAAACGCGATGATATGTAAAATTGCTTGGCCCAGATCGCTTTCCGCTATCCTCTCCTCGACATCTGAGAGACTACATTCTCGGTGATAGATGGTTTCAATATGTGGTTTCGTGCGCAAAGAGCAGAAAGGCCTCTCGAGAGCCGGTTATTCCTTTTCCTCGCAGCATTGCATCCTCCAACTTGTCGACCGAGCAGGTAACATAGAGAACTACGATGCAATTCAGCCCTTTCACCCAACGAAAATCACTGAGAGTCGCGCTGGAAATTTAATTTAAAATTTAAAATTCTCTTTCAAATTTAAATTTAAACGGATGCAGTTGGTTGACATTTTTTAGTGACTATCGATCTATCGGATGATAAGGCATCCTCGGGACTGCACAGTCAATTGGTTAAAGTTGGTTACGATACCTCTCCTCGATGAGTTTCGTAAAGCAGACCATATTCTATACATAAGAAAATGTTTTTTTATTTGTTTTATATACATTACATATACTCGTATATGTTGTTATATATATGTATATATATATATTGTTTTAGTATTTCTTGAAAGATGTATAATATTTTTTTGTACGATATGAAATGCATTGCGAAACTTATCGAGGAAAGGCATTAACAATCGCTTAGCATTAATTTTACTGTATTTTGTTGCTAATTAAATGATTTATATTTCAAAGTAATTTTATATCCTCTGCACACAGTAATTTCTATTCATATCAATACGTATTTTATCAGAAGAAGTAGCGCAAGAAAATTCTCCTCGTAGTATTTTCACGACTATCGCTCTTGGCGTTCTTGGCAGTAATAACAGTAATGGCAAGTATCTGCGGTATCAAAAACATTAAGGGGAATTACCCAGGATTCAAGATATTTTTTGCCAACAACTTTGGGGATCCGTTCGGAAGCAGAATTGCTTTCGATGTTTACAATGGAGACTTAAGGATTGAGTCGGCTATTAAGGTCAATGATACATACAGGGTGAGTCAAAAAGGTGGGTACCCCTGAATATCTCTTACGTTTTTGAAAGAAATGTTATAAACGAAAGTTGTAGGGTTTCAAGAGATCTGTCTATTATCCGTATCAGTTTGACTTTGAGTGACGCTGTCAAGGTCAAGTTAAGGTCAAATTAATTAATCTTTTTACATGGATTTTTTATTATATTATCTTTTTCTACCAATTAATTTTAAAAACTTTCGTCTGAAACATTTTCTTATTTGTCTAATATTTTTTGAGATATTTAAGGAAAATTTGATAACTTTTCCAATATTTAACTTACGATATCTCGCTAACTATTTGTCGGAAGAAAAAGTAGTACTAGACTTTTTTATTCTATTTGGTATCAAGAATATATCGTTACAATAATGCCCTACCTTTTTTTTTAACTTATTGGCTTTTGGAAATTTCAGTCATCAAATTGTTGTTAAAAGGTAATTCCTCTGATATATTTAGGAGTACCCATCCTTTTGACTTACCCTATATACCATTTTTGAGGTTACAGAGCTATTCTTAAGGTATTTTAAATGACTAACTTTAGGTCATACTCTTTTTACTTTTTGGATTATTGGTTACCACGGACTTTCAATGATTATTATTACATATTTGTCTAATTTTATTTAAATAGATAGAGCTTATATCATAATAGAAGAGAACTTCTCAACTTTTTAATAGATATATATAGATTCCAAACTTTATTATTATGTCATAGAGATATCAAAGATATGAAGTTCAAATTAATCTGGATTTCTAGACATTGTATGGAATTGTTAGCAATGACCAAGTGGAAACTTGCAAAGGTTGCGCTGTTATTTAAAGCCTCGTGTATAAATTCCTCCTCTTGTATAAATTAGTGCTGCTAGTATAATTTATGTTAGCGCTTAGTTTCCTTGCTTCAAGATTGAATGTTCGGAGTTGTTCGTAGCTTTCTTAATAGAAAGGAAAGGAGAATCAATGATTGGTAGATATTTTGCTCATATTGAAAGCATTTTTCAGTAACCCTGGTTTATAGAAAAGATAATAAATATTAATATTAGTGGCAATTTCATTGATTTCAATCGACTTGACATACACTTGACATACTGTCAAGAGTATGACTTTGACTGACTTGCAAAAAGTTTTAGCACTCACTTTTTATTTATTACAAAATTAGCAGTAGTTGAAAATAATGACTGATTAATATTTAGAGCATAAGACTGTACACATTTCCACATGACGTATGAACTTTATATTAAAAACTAGAAAAGAGACGATAATGAACTAGGTGAGATTATAGTCTTTTCTATTTTGTCCTCTAATAACTCTACTGGATAAGAAAGACTCTGTTTCCCTAAGTCGGCGATGAACTAAAATAAAAATATTTTTAGGAGGACATTATCTTCGAGGGAAAGCTTGTCGATAAAAACGCTAAGCTTTCCTGCAGTTTTTATTAACTCTGCTATACATGTAGTAGATATCTATTTTGTGTTAGAAGAAACTACCATCTTGACACTCTCTTAACTCTTAAATACTTAAATAAAGATTCCAATTCCAAATAGACTTCCACTGCTAGCTTATTTACTTCTAATAAAATTCTTGCTAATAAAATTTTCGATAGTAAGCTTCGAAAGTTCCGGATTTCAAGCATCTGCCATATTTTAGTTCCGCTATTTTTCATCAGAATGTGCTTTAGGCTTTGAGTCCTGTTTGTAGATTAGTTCCGCCGTTTCACGCTAGAGTACGCGTGAAGTTTGGACGTTACTCGAGTGCGAGATATGGTCAACGCAAGTATAAGTAATGGTCAGTTGGGCCAGTCATACATCGACGGCCTCGCTGGACGAGGAAGTCACTAAACTTTATTTTTGCATGGTGATTCGCACACTGCCTGAGAAATACCCCCCCATACGGGGGTATTTTGCTTGAGTCAAATCACAAAAACAGTATTTCTCTTCCAGCAATAAAGCAAATCTACCCTATAAAATTAGTAGGAAGCATAATTTCGGCCATTGATCAAAAATTCAGTATATTACTCGTTTCTTCTAAAAAGTATATGCGCTTCACCACGTAAATAAATGATGATTTATGATAATCCATAAATACAAGACACGTCAATCACTTTCATCATCGCATATATTGTCAAATACATTGTCCCAAGTAATAATCAAAAAATATTAAGCACGGTCTTTGTTAATTAAATAGTTATCAGAAAAGATTAAGAAACATTATAGTTAGCTTAATTTTAATATATGTCATATATGAAGAGAGAGATAACTGATTTAGTTTAGTCTATCTGGAGGGGCTTTGCTCGCTAATGTACAATTAATTATTTGCTAGTAAGATTTTTGATAGTATTAGTATATAATAATAAAATAAAAGATAATGCATGACATGTGAATGCAAAACATATAGTTTGTCATAAATAAGAAATGTTTATAACTTAGAAACGAAGTTACCGGACCTATGTTTATGTGACCTTTCTTCATCCTTATAATGTAACATAAGTACAATATAATTGACCATCTATTTTTGAAATACCCTGAATATTTCGTTGATATTCGGACATCGGATATATGTTTGCCATAATATTGAAAAAAGTATCTATTGACAAAAGTATTTATTGATAATGATTATAATACCGGCGAAATAAAAGATCTGCTATATGCCATATATAGTGATATTTCGTATCTTGAAATATTTGCACTTGTTTTACGCCAATAACGTTCTATATTTTGCGTATATAAAACAGTTAATTAAGTGCACGAGGGAGGAGCTCTGCTTCTCTCTAAACTAAATTAACCTAACCCAACTTATATTACTATGAATAATAAAGGTTGAGTTAGGTTAGGTTTAATTTAGGGAAAATTGCGGAGGTTGAATTCCATCCACTCTTTCCTCGCGTATTTACATACGCAAAATATCGAGCGTTAATCATTTACACTATCTTTAATTACTTATAATTTTGTAATAAACAGAGTGCTGAAACTTTTTACATGAGAATCATGTTCTCGATAATATACATCCACGTCATTGAAATCAGTTAGATCGCCACTAATATTAATATTTATTGAAAAGATAAATAAAATTATTTGACACCATATTTTTTATACATATTCCTACATATATCAATATATATATATAAATTGTCGCTACACGTCTACGGTAAAGCGATTACATATGAGTATGTATATATATATATATATATGAGTATGTATATATATATATATACATATTCATATATAATCGCTTTACCGTAGACGTGTAGCGACAATGCTTCGCACATAAATATTCTCATGCCAAAAGAGTTAATATATAAGCGAATATGAATCAAAATAATGTATTTGATAACGAACGTATGAGCGGCTGTTTCTTCCTCTCTCACTTTCTCTCTTAGCCACGTGAATTACATTTCGTTAAAATTGGCGTTAGTACTTATGACGTTTATCAACATTCCGGTGGAGGGGGTCTTTTCATTTCCGATCTGTCTACACAATTGTATGGGAAACGTCGATTTTCCCCACACAGAGAGAACAAACCGTAGAAAAACCACCCGTATCGACATTGATGCAACCTTCTACGTCGATATCGCGTCTCGACTACAACCGGGCGTTATCGCGAGAATTCTATTCAAACGGCAGGGGCTCTCGAGCCTCGAGCGTCTAAACATTCCGTGGATGTAATCGAGTCGGTGCAATTGCGCCCGACGTAGAGGGCTTGGCGCGGCAGAAAATCGTTCGTGAGACACCGTCGACGAAGCGCACGCGTATATTTCCATGTTTCCGCGTGCATATTCCCGTGCGAAGGGATCAAAATGCTTAGCCGGAATCCCGTAGATACCTCGGCCCGAAAGTCTTTCGTCAGACATCAAATATACCGCTCTCCCGTTTCATCCAAGGCTTTTTATTGCAATATACATTAATTCGATACACATTAGTACGATTTACCATTTGTCGTGGCTATCTGGCGAGTTTGTTTTTCATCAGAATGCCTGAATTGTGTACTTACATCGATAAAGGAAAATAATTAAAAAACATCATGTTAATGTAAAACAACGCTTTGTTAATTTCTGACGAATGAAAATCACAGAGAGAGAGAGAGAGAGAGAGAGAGAGAGAGAGAGAGAGAGAGAGAGAGAGAGAGAGAGAGAGAGAGCGGTAGAAGATGGTAGAAATGAGAAAAAGTGGTAGAAAAGGGGTAGAAAAGAGAGAGAGAGAAAGAGAGAGAGATGTGTTAACAGGATTCCAGTTTTAATAATAACTGTTAGAATAAGAATAGCCTTAGGGTTTTAGTGAGGCAAGTCACGAGTGAACGGATAGGTAGTTTAATATCATTTGCATCAAAGGGTGCGTAATAGCTCCTTGGCTCTTTATTATACGTTCAAAGCTCGTTACACGTAAGTAAGACGAATGAGTATTAATGAGGAACAATTCGTCGTGATTTGCACATCGCCTCGGAGCGCGGAAGTAGGAGGTAGGACAATGAGGCATCAGCATGCGAGATAGTGCTGCTATGGGCCACCCCTTCAAGAACCAGCGGGAGGATCGAAATCGCGGGCAAGGGGATGATCGCGCGTAGCGCCAGCGTCAGCAACAGCAGCGAAGTCAAAGATTATACCAGCGCGTAAGCGATGCGTGACGCAGTGGAGAATCGATGAGTTATTCACGGACTACGTTTATGGATTGGGTAAACAAAGGAGAAAAATGTACCGGAAGGAATGCACATGACGACGCTGGAGACGCTTTGGAATCTTTTCCTCGTAAAGAGGACGCGAAAGGCGATGCTTTAAACATTGTTCGCATAACGTCTGACATAATTCACGTTATTACGTTTAACGAATTTTTACTTTATGTACATCGCGCGTGTGTTTCTTGCGCGCGCGCGTAAGAGAGAGAGAGAAAGAGAGAGGAGTGAGAGAGAGAGAGAGGAGGAGGAGAGAAAGAGAGAGAGAAATCGGTAATATGAAATAAAAATTATATTGACGAGATGCACGAAGACATACGCGACAAGAATAACAATATCTCTCATCGTTCAATGCTGACCGTCTGTTTTCAGTATGTATACGTATTACGTATAATAATAAATTGACTGCTATGCTAATTTATTATTTCAATACTTAACACATTGTCGACGGGAGCATAAATCGGTGTTTTTCAGTTTTCAGACGCAGTTTGAAAACGCAAGATAACAATTCACATCTTATGCACGTTAAACCATTATTGTGTGACAAATAATTATATTTATTTCATTTTGTGTCTGTAACAAAACGGCTTTATAGCTCTTCAATTCAGTTTTATGACTTTATAGAATGAAATATGTTTAATCTTATAGAGTAACTTAGATTTGGTAATTAAAAATAGAATCTAAATAGAAACAATGTTTCTTCTAATTATATTGCATTATTTTAAACCATACATTATTAATATTAAATAATAAAAACGATATACAGTGTTCTGTAATTCAACAAATTCGTGAAGACATGGAACAGATTAAGACAAACATAACAGTCCTATACTGTTTTGCAATATTCGCAATAGTTATTGAGTTATTAATGACAGAAATCTGGTGAGTGCGCGCGCGCCGAGATAGATGATTGGAGAAATGTTGCAGACGCCCGGCCCGATCCAGCATCTGTTGCTGGTGCGTGGTGAGAGGAAGGACAACGCGCCGCTAGTTTCGCCGCACGTTGCCAACAGTTGCTGGATCGACTGGGCCACGCTGTGGCCCAAGCGGCTGCAACGCTTCTCCAATTATCTATCTCGGCGCGTACTCACTCGTCAGATTTCTGTCATTTAATAATGACAGAGAGTTATTACTTGATACCTATTGCGAAAACGGTATGGGAATTTTATGTTTGCCTTAATCAGTTCTATGTTTCCACGACTTTCGTACTGAATTATGGGACATCCTGTCTCATAATTCACATCTATGATAACTAATATACTCTTAATAAAATAGTTCCGTATAATATATTTTAAAATAAGGAATAACATATAAGCCTACATCACAATCTTCGCATTGATACCTGGTTTCTCGTCTTTATCATTTATACTACATACGATATATTTTATTACATACGACAAAAATTTTGTTATAATTTCTTATAATAATTTATTAAAACTTCTGTATTTTAATTTTAATAATAGTTTTTGTGACATTGTCGGATATACAAAACCTGTTGTTCTAATTCGTTACGGGATACGAAATGAAAATAATTATTACAGGCGCTACATACAACCGCTATTACAACCGGTGTAAAGTACCGAATGCCGACTAAAGTCGGCGCTAGTATTGACAGCTCGTTGCGACGATATCGACTCTAGTCGGCGCTTGTATGTACAAATCCTCGCATGAATGCTTGATGCCGATTAAAGTCGGCTTTAGGAATGAAAGGGTTAATTAACAAAGACTATGCTCAATATTTTTTTACTATTACTCGGAGAGCAATGTATTTAACAACACATGCGACGATGTGATAGAAGGTCTTGATGTAATATATAATATAATTATTATAATATTATTTGTGCAGGGAAGATATATTTGGACCTTTCTAAAATGAAGGAGTACGAATATTATACTGAATGTTCGATCAATTGTTGGAGCCATTGCGCTTCGTACTAACCTAGCTCTACTTAGATAGAATTGCTTTCTGCTAGAAGAGAGATATTTGATTTTTAATTTAGTTCAGCGAAATACCCGTGTAGGGGTACTTCTCAAGCGGTGTGCGAATCGTTATAATAAAAATAGAGATTAGCGACTTCCTCATCCAGCGAGGACCGTCGATGTCCGACTGGCCTAACTAGCCAGTACTTATACCTACGTTGACCAAATTTCGTAGTCGAGTAACGTCCAAACTTTGTACGCACTCTAGCGTGAAATGGCGGAATTAATCTAGATAAGACCTAGAATCTTAATCAAAGAAACTCAATTGACAGACATTTCTTACTCAATATTCCGAATCTTCAGAAATCTCTTATTTCACGATTACAATATTGAAACTAAAACAAAAACATTTTTAAGTGACCAAACTGGTGCACTTAGTACACACTTACAAACACTACCCAATTCCAACTCACCGATTCCAATGAAATTTGGCATGCACGCATAGAACATTGGAAAATATTGAACACATGTTTTTTTATATCGGCTGACAACATATTTTAAGGATGACAATCACCCCTTGATTCCTGAACATGAAAGCACTATTTAACCCTGTGTACATATTACATGTGATTTCCGTCAAACTTGTCTTCCATTGAACTAGTCAGCAAGGGGTTTTTAGGGTCGCTGATTACAAATCTGGAGATAAAATTACAAGATTCAAGATGGCGGACCAAAATTATAAAAAGATGGCTTATCCAAACCAATTTTGGTATCTGGAGGTTTTTGTGGCCTCTAATTATGAATCTGAAGTTGAAAATCAACATATAATTCGTTTGTCGCACTTTATTATTATTATTATTATTATTGTAATGTGTTTTACTTGTAAGATTTTTAAGAAGGTTTATTGTAAACTTTCAAGGATATTAATTATATAAATTTTCTGGACGTTACGATTAACGTTTTGAACATTAATAGACTTTTTGCTGTTCAAGTCCAGAATTTAAATAAATAATATGAATGAATATGAATAAATATATAAATAAATAGAATATAAATAAATGAATAAATATAAGGCATAAGAGATCAAGATATCTATATATATCTTATCAAGATATGTCAGAATATCATTACATATTCCGCTCGGATATTGACGGATAATAATCTTTCGGAAGACCAACTTCCTAATCTGAGAAAAACTGACGTGACAGGTCAATTTTGAATACCGATTCATTGTTAAATTCAGTAAATGTAATTGCCTGAGACAATATCCTCCTTCACTGGTACGATTTCAATCATATTCCGCCATCTGTCATATTCCACCATCTTGAATTTTGTAATTTTATCTCCAGATTCCTAATCAGCGACTCTAAAAATCCCTTACTGAGACTAGTTCAATGGAAGACAAGTTTGACGGAAATCACATGTAATATGTACCAGGTATGTAAATATGAAACCGGAATTTTTGTATAGAAAATACACGTTTATTGTATGAAAATGATAAAAAATATTTTATTCGAAGTATTGCCCATCGCTAGCTATACATTTTTCCCACCTGTTTGACAATTTGTGGATGCCACACCAAAAAAACTGTTGCTCTTTTGAGGCAAACCAGTCATCGAGCCATTTTCGTACATTTTCGTAAGAAGTGAAGCGCTGCTCAGCAAGTGCGTGTCCCATCGATGCAAATAAGTAGTAATCGGACGGAGCCAAGTCTGGTGAGTAAGCCGCATGCGAAAGTATTTCCCAACTAAACGCCTCAATCGTTTCCTTGACCAGTTTTGCTGTGTGTGATGGTGCATTATCATGAAGCAAAATTACTTTGTGTTGCCTTTTTTGATATTCTGGTCGTTCTTCACGCAAAGCTTGATTCAAATCGATCATTTATTGTCGATAGCGTTCAGTATGAACGGTTTCGCTAGGTTTTAGCAGCTCATAATAGATCACACCCTTCTGATCCCACCAAACACAGAGCATTGTCTTCCGTCCATAGCGATTTGGCCTTGCAGGCGATGTCGATGGTTCGCCTGGAGTTACCCATGATCTTTTACGCTTAGGATTCTCAAAATATATCCACTTTTCATCGCCAGTCACAATTCGATGGAGAAATGACTTTGTTTTGTACCTGGCGAGCAGTATTTCGCAAGTGGTTTTTCGATTTTCCTGCTGTCTTTCATTCAGTTCATGTGGAACCCATTTTCCCATCTTCTGGATCTTTCCCATGGCTTTCAAACGTATGGAGACGGCTTCTCGTGTCACATTTAATTGATCCGCGAGTTGTTGTTGCGTTTGAGCGTCATCCTCATCCAACAATGCTTGCAATTCGCTGTCTTCAGTTTCCTTCTTCGGTGGTCTTCCACGTTCGTCGTTTCTCACAGCAAAATCGCCACGTTTGAATTTTTTAAACCACTCAAAGCAATTTACCAAGAGCATGCTTACCGTAACTTCGACAAGCATTCGATGCGATTCTGCAGCAGTTTTCTTCAAATGGTAACAGAAAATCAATGCTGTCCGCAAATCGTAGCTTCCAGGCACAAAATTCGACATGTTCAATGCTATTACAAATTATCCTGTTGTATGAAACTTGTATTGTTGTGAGTTGAAAATCTTTGTCAGATGTCAACAAATGGAAATGGCGCCAATGACGCGGTTTGACGGTAACTACATTGACAGCTAGGGCCATCTATGGGCAAATTCCGGTTTCATATTTACAGACCTGGTACAAATGTTAAAATAATGCTTGCATGTTCAGGGATCAAGGGGTGATGTCCATCTTTAAAATGCGTTCTCAGCCGATATAAAAAACACGTGTTCAATATTTTTCAATGTTCTACGTGCATGCCAAATTTCATTGGAATCAGTGAGTGACAGTTGGGTAGTGTTACTTGTTAGTGTAAAATAAACATCGGTGCTGGTTTTGTTTGAAGAAGATGGAAAAAAGACAATTTTATTATTATTATTTCTTGTACGCTGCGAGTTTCTACATTTATTATGTACTTATTTAACAATAAAAACTCAAATGTTACGAAAGTGTGTAAAGTGTAAAAGGTTAAATTGTATAGCGCCATCTATATCAGTTGGGCGCCATATTGTTTGACAGTCGGTAGGAGAGGAGTGAGAAAGCATTAAAGCATAAATCAATTCTTTTATTCTGATTTGAACTGCCAACTCCGGCTTCACTTCCGCTATAGCAAACATAAAGGAATGCTTGGTCTAGGTACGTATGTTATTGTGATAATTGCATTCTTGCACATTTCCATGTATCGACAAAACGAAAGATGACAGTATGGGCACGTCATAGCAATATTCTGAATGGATAATTTCATTCTACATTCTACACTGTCGTAATTGTGAAAGATAAAGTTCAGTCATCTTTTACACCGGTTGCAGTAGAGTATTACAACTACGATTACGACATTTCATAACTACTTACAACTACGTTTGCCTAATTGTAGGATGGCCCTAATAGGATTAAAAATTTAAAGTCCTTTTTATCGGAGAATAACGGAACTAAAATTTGGCAAATGTCTGAAACCCGGAACTTTTGAAATTTATCACTAAAAATTCTATCAACAAATAATTAATCGTGCTAGAAGAAGAGTATTATTTTTAGTTTAGCTCAGCGAAATACCTGTGTGAGATATTTCTTAGGCAGTGTGCGGATCAGTGTGCAAAAATAAAGTTTAGCAACTTCCTTATCCAGCGAGGCTATTGATGTGGTGTGACTAGCCCAACTGACCATTACTTGTACCTACGATGATCAAATCTCATATTCGAATAACGTCTAAATTGCGTATGTTAGCATGAAACGGCGGAACTAGCCTACAGATGGGACCCAAAGCTTAAATGCATTTTAAAGAGTACTTTATATGGAGCTACTTTTGACGTTTGTTGTTGGCTTCGTTTATTACTAGCTACTCACTTTCCCAGAGCGAATGTCTGGCTGACAAAATCGTTACTGTTAAACCATTTACACCAACTCTGATAAACAGCATGAAACATCGTCGCGTTTTAAAGAGCGTTTTAAAGAGAATTTTATGATAAAACATCAGCTGGCCATCTCGCATGCACAGCGTGCTGAAATATTCGCTAGTCACCCGCTAATTTATTCGCTATCGTCTTAACATATAGAGCTTTTTTTAACGTTGCTTTTAAAGTCATACGGTTATTTGTTTGACGTGAGCATTAAAGTGGACATATTCAATTTTATCGCAGCGACCACTAGATGCCGCAGTTTCTAGATTTTAGACGTTAGCCAATAAAAATCAAGTGCGTAGAAGTTTTTACTAGCCAATTCGTTAGTAAATTAAGAAGCTTGTTCAATGTGAATAAAAGCAGCACTATATAAAGCACCCAACGGAGAATTATCGAATTGAAGTATGGCAGATGCTTACAATTCGGAACTTCTGAAATTTATTACCAAAAATGTTATTAGCAATTAATTAAATGTACGTTAGAGTTCGCGAGCGAGCAGAGCCCTCCAGATAGAGTTAATCTAAATTCTGAAACACTCTTGTATTATATACAAGATGTTCTACAACTCGTTATGAGGAATTTATGGAGGTATAGAGCAAATTAAGACAAATATAAGACAAACATAAAAGTGCAATATCATTTTGCAATATTCGCAATAATTATCGAGTTATTAATTATCTGATTAGAAATCTGACGAACGAACGGGATGATATTAGAGGAACATTACAGCTCGAGCCATAGCACGGCTCAGTCGATCTAGCAACTGTTACCAGTGTATAGCGAGAAGGACAATGTGCCGCTGCTCGTGTCTTATTTCGCCGCTCTTACATCTTGACGCGCGCCAACAACAGTTGTTAGATCGACTGGGTCACATTATAGCTCGGGCGGTTGTAATGTTCCTCCAATACCATCTCAGCGCGTGCTCATTCGTCAGACTTATATTATTAATAACTCGATAATTGTTGCGAATATCGCAAAATGGTATGGGACGTTTATGCTTGTCTTAATCCTCTATGTCTCCACGCAGAGGCGTAAATAAAATTTGGAGGCCTGTGTTGCCGAATGGCCGAAAGCCCCCATGTCTCGAGTTTTTTGCAGTATTATAAGTGAAAAAAAATTAAGTAAATCGTTTATTTTGCCATTTTGTTTATGTACAAATAATAAATAAAATTTAACTATTCAATAAAGTAATTAATAATAATAATAATAAAAACTTTTTTATTTCTTTTTGAAATATATAAACATATGTACAAAGAAAGGACATTTTATATACACAAATAATATGTATAAATTTATATTTATAATATTTAAAAAAAAATATTGGTCTTGGAGGCACCCGTACTCTTGGAGGTCCCGAGGCCCGTATATTCTAACACCTTCTATTTACGCCACTGTCTCCACGAATTCCGCGGAATGAATCATGGGACATTCTGTATGTAAACGTTTTATATGTACATTAGCGAGATGCAGCAATATTTTATAAAGCGCTGATCATTTTCACTTTCTAATATACTAAATTCTAATATACTAATTCACTTTCTAATATACTAAATTGGAAAATTCATTCAAATGAAAAGAAATAAAAGGAAAAAGAGAAAAAGAGAGAGGGTGAGAGAGAGAGGGGGAGAGAGAGAGAGAGAGAGAGAAAGAGAGAGAGAGAGAGAGAAGGAGAGAAGGAGGAGAGGCGACAGAAAATAACTAGTCTGTTCTTTTCTTTTCGGTTTTAAAACATCGACTATGTTCAGTACATATCAGACATAAAAATGTGAAAGGGTATAAATTCTATACTTCCATAATGGAGTTTCTTTGTTTAGTGAAGCTGAAAGATTTACAGTAGCGGTCATAGCTAACTGTTGACCAGTGAAATTTTCTAGATCGAGAAAAACGTGGCTCCTAAATTATCCGTTTGTTTTCTTTTCGGGCCCAAGTGTCAAATATTGCAGCGCGAGTTTTGCAGAATAATATTCACTGGTGAAAATATATTCGCACGAAGAGTCTCACACGCCCACCAATACACATACACGTAAACGCATACCACATCGTGGTATAATGCTTCAATCCTCCATGCATCGGGCGATCAAACGATCGAGCCTGAAAAATGGCGATTTTGTCTACGATCATCGGTATGCGCGTAGCCGAGGGTTAAGCCGTACCGATATGCTGATGTAAATTTAGTTCCACGTCACGCTTCCATGACATTGTACCTGGTGACATAAAGGAAGAAACGACTCATCTAAAAGGAGGCTGCACTGTGCTTCGGCTACCCGGCCGGGGTGCATTCTTTAGAGCGGGGTTCGTCGCTCTTCCACTCCCCCCTTCTCCCACCCTCTTTCTCTTTCTGTTTCTCTCTCTGTCTCCTCCGTTATCCGGCCCTTCTTTGCCTCGCTTCGATCTACTTGCCTTTGCCTTTAACGACACTTCGCGACTCGCGTCGATCCATCGCACTGGAAAATTATTCCACAGAGGATGCCGCGCCCGGAGGTGCCTCGCCGTCAGCGGAGTCTCGTAGCACCGATTGCGCGACCCCGACGAATCGGATGAGTGATAACGCGACCCACACTGACGTCACCACCGATAACTTAGAAATTTCCCGTTCGGTTCGCACAGGCTAAGGCACTGGCCTGGAAGAGCGCGAGACAGAGAACTTTACAGTATTTAACAGGGGTTAAAATTATCGGAGCGTCTGTCTCGTCCTCGCGCTATCGATCTCACCTGCACGACGAGTGACGTACGAAGAGAGAGAGAGAGAGAGAGAGAGAGAGAGAGAGAGAGAGAGAAAGAGAGAGAGAGAGGGAAAGAGAAGCAGAGAGAATGCACATAACGTTTCATGCTGCAAAATATGCAAAACGCAAAGCGAGGCTAAGCGCCGCGCTATGCGCAGTTTTATTTATGAGCGTGTACTTTCGCAACGTCAGGGCGTTGAATTGTGAAAGGAAATGTATAAACCGCGTTCTCTGTCAGAGATGCATCAGCTCAGCTCGCAGGCGCGCATCTCGCCAATCCTTTCATCATTTATATATTCTTCGGTAAATCCGGGAACGATTTTCGCATGAAACAAGCATACAAATGCTCTCAATTTTTACATCGAATATCAGGCTCCTTCCCTCTGTGCTTTGAAATAAGCCGCCGTTGTTGCTCGCTTGAGAAGGAGCAAATAATTTCTGGGGATTAAACGCGTCCGCGATGGCGACTTATCGGATCCGCGCAACGATGCAAAGATCAATACTATTCTATTTTGTAGTTGTCGAGCGCTTATGCGCGGAGAAACGGTCACGATCTCGGCAAGATTTGCTTACATTTACCTATGCTGATATTGGCTCATGACTTTTGAAGGCTGAAATTTCTGACATTTCGTTTCACGAGGGCCACATTGCGCGGGACAGGAAATACCTATCGAAATGCTCGGGCAATAAAAAAAAAATATTACCTATCGATACATAAATTCAATCGTTGCACTTTCCGTGCGTGCACTATAAAGCGCTATAAAAGTACTTATCCGTAAAAAACGTGGTTGAAAACGTGGTGTTATAGTATTGCGAGAGAGTTATATCGCACATATAGAGACTTTTTTTTACAAATACGCTCGGAATGCACACGTGTTTTTAATGTTGAATTTGCGAATCTAGACTTATATTTTAAACAATAACGTGTGTTTTTTAAATGTAATTAACTCGGTAAACAAATATTTGGAATTCTATGTGCACGCAATGTGAGACGTGTAAAGAATGATAAAATTTTTCAGCGCCTCGCTTTTCGCAGAATACAACGTAGAAGTCGTAATATACGACACTCACGTGTGCGTTTGTTAAAAGGTAATGCATCACCATTATACAACTTCGTATATTTTCGCGCTTTCGCTCTTGTGTACACAAACGTAATACAGATTGTTACGTTTTCACTGGAAGAAATGAAGAGTAATGACAATAATTGTAGATTGTCAAGATTTTAATAAGCGCACGTTATATACATATATTGTACTTTAAGTATTAATTCAGAACGATTCAATGAAATATTTAAAATCATGATATCAGTAGCAACACATGAGTTGTTTGACTCATACTGCGCGATAAATACATTGGAAATATAAATATTTATCATAAATTTGAATTTGCAGCGATATGCTGCTTGTACGTAAACAACGTTAAACGATTTTTGCGAGACTGAGTACGATCAATGAGCTCTGTAATGCACTGAAAAAACTTTTGGTGGGGATAATTCATAAAGTAGAAAAGAACGTATGTACTAGGTGCTGGTTGCATTGTCATATCTTTCTTAGCAATTCCTTAATTGGTCAGTGCTACTCTGGTGCTATAACTAAGGACGTTGACTTCATATGCATACTTCAATTAGGACAGACACTTTTGCAATTTTTAATACAACAATTTGCGACCAATTTCAAATTATAGTACAAAGTATAGTATTATACCAAACATAAATTTATGAATGAATAAAATATAAAGATATATCTGATCATATCATATGAAGACACAGAATGAAAATTATTTTCAGCTAAAATAATACAAATGTAAAACGAAATGATTTATTAATGCACAGATTTCTATGCGCTAATCAGACCGTTGACTTTTTACATAACGTATCCTAAGTGGAAGGAGAGTGAAACACAATATAATTCTCAATTTATTGATATACCCAGACAGCACATGTTCTCCTGGAGATGTCCTAAGGACGTCTTGAGGATGAAGAAACGTCCCCAGGACGTCTTCAAGACGTACTCTGGACGTCCTCTGGATATCTGTGCTGTTAGGGATATAAATATATACAGGGTGGGGGATTATAAGTTTACAACCCGAAGTGTGAAGGTAGATTGAGTTAAGGCAAATATAAAAATCCCATACCGTTTTGCGAGATTCGCAATAATTATCGAGTTATTAATGACAGAAATCTGAGGAGTGGGAGCGCGTCGGCATAGATGATTGGAGAAGCGTTGCAGCCTCTTAGGCCGCAGCACAGCCCAGTTAATCCAGAATCTGTTGCCGGTGCGCGGCGAGGGGAAAGACAATGCGCCGCTATTCGTTGTTTTATCTCGCCGGACCTACGTCTCGCCGCACGCCGCCAACAGTTGCTGGGTCGAGTGGGCCGCGTTGTGGCCTGAGTAGCTGCAACGCTTCTCCAATCATCTATGTTGACGCGCTCCCATTCCTCAGATTTCTGTCATTAATAACTCGATAATTATTGCGAATCTCGCAAAACGGTATGGGATTTTTATATTTGTCTTAACCTAATCTACCTTCACACTTCGAGTTGTAAACTTATAACACCCCACCCTGTATAATTCATACCGATTGTTACACACACACACACTCTCTCTCTCTCTCTCTCTCTCTCTCTCTCTCTCTCTCTCTCTCTCTCTCTCTCTCTCTTTCTCTCTTTCTCTCTCTCTCTTGAAGTCAATATTAAAATTTATAATGCGTAATACAATTAAAAATTTAAAAATATCAAGTAAACAAAGTATGAAAGCATCAAACAAATATATATAAATAAACAATACTTCTAAAGCGCACACAAAAAAAGGAAATAAAATATAAACAGAAATGAAAGAAAAATATTTGTAACATATTATGCAATATTTTTCTAATTAGAGTAGTCACGGACATACACACACACATACACACATGCACACTTTGTGCATATTTAAAATAATATGGCGTCTATCCCTCATCATAATTTCATCGTTCAGAGTTCAGAGTTAGTAGTCTAATTAGTATATGAAAGTTGTACACCAATATACTACGAGGGTTTTCCCAAAAGTAATACACAGCACGCTCTAGCAGGCGTTGTAGGCAACGTAGACAACTGACCGAAGCGTCAGTGTGTAGATTGAAGTCTCAAGAGCACGTTGGTATCATATGGTAGTGGGATTCGTTTAAAGGGAAAATGCCAAAAATTTGGAAAGACAACGAGAACAGTCCGTCGGGTCGGATTTCGTTTGCCTAGCACCTGTGTTAAAATGCGATGCGCGCTCGTTTTCGAGATTCCTGTCTCCGCCTCGATTTCTCTTACTGTGATTCTCCGGTCTTCGTCGAGCAATGTTGCAATGATTGAAGCGTTTGTGTTGTCAGCTGTTACAGTAAACGGCCGCCCCGCGCGCGAATCGTCTTCGATGCTTGTTCGACCTTCACGAAACTTCGTGTACCATCTACCACTGTACTGTGCTATGATTCACAGTAAACCTTTCACACGCTTCTTTTAACGCGGCATGAATTTCGGGCACTTTTTTACCGCGCGTTTCGATGCGAATATACGCACGTTGTTCTGTTGCTGAAATCCGACCCGACGGACTGTTCTCGTTGTCTTTCCAAATTTTTGGCATTTTCCCTTTAAACGAATCCCACTACCATATGATACCAACGTGCTCTTGAGACTTCAATCTACACACTGACGCTTCGATCAGCTGTCTACGTTGCCTACAACGCCCGCTAGAGCGTGCTGTGCATTACTTTTGGGACAATCTTCGTATATTTGTCTTTTTCTCGCAGTAATGATCTGTTTATGTTAACTGCGTTCCGTAGCACTTGAAATAAGATACATGTTTTTATGTTTAGCAGTGAATTGCGCAATTAAATCAATCACAACACACTTATTTATCAAGAGTGGCTCGTTTATCTCTCGGTGTCTCATGTACGACTCTCATCTGTTAGGACCCGGACACACAGAAACACTTAAGCAGTAAGACGTAAGCAATAAGGAAATGGACTAATTAAAATTGATTATTCTTCTCACGGCCCAAAAATACTCAACCGTGATTGGTTAATTCTCGCTTACTGTTTATATCTTACTGCTTAAGTTTTTTGTGTGTCTAGACTCTTAAGGCCAATGCACGTAGAATTTGAACCGTAACTGCAAGATTATAAGAAAACTGACTTAATCACAGTAGATTATTCCTCTAGCGCACGGAGAATAATCAACTGCGATTGGTCAGTTTTCTTACGACCTTACGGTTACGGTTACGGATTTTTTACGTGCAAAGGTCTTTACTCTTTCTTAACTTTACTTATTAACGGCTAATAAACAACTAAATCCATTACTGGAAGACTATCATAGAAGAATCAATATACTGCATGGTACCTCTCGACACGCACACTGCAACAATATACAGGGTGTACCAAAAATCTGGAAACAGTCGAATATTTCATAAACTATGTATTTTAGAAAGAAATATTTCAAACAAAAGTTATTTGGTTCGAGGGAGGACATAAGATTGTGTCATTGGATTGACCTTGGGTGAACGTTCCAAAGTCATACGGAGTTCAACTTTGTTTTTTTTAATAGAACTCCCTATTTTTCATTATATATTCTTGTAGCTCATCTCGAGAGCTTTCCAAAATACTATAAATAAGTTATGTTTTATTGAGTATTTTTCGAATTATGGGGCTTGAAAGTTACAATACCGCCGGCATTAGCCAAGGTGTACCGCGTGGAGGTTACACGATTGGATTTACACCTCTTGTGTATGTGTGCGCATGTGTGTGTCACAGCAGAGATAAGCAGCTACTTGTTCAAAGGATCTAACGTGGTCACCATATCCTCGTATCATTCGCAGTAATTCTTTCTGAAAAGAATCGACAGAAGATTCAGTGAATGCGAACCGTAGACTAGGGGAAGATTCAAATATCGAAATTATTATACTTTTCATAGTTCATAGTTCTTTTCCAATAAAAGTCTTGCTGCATTAATGGTTCTGATTTGACCTATAGTCGAACATTTTCCTATCCTGGATACATTCAGCTCTTCGTATTACGACACACTATTAAGCAACTGAGCGAAATTTCAGTGGCATCCAGAATGGTATTGTCTGAAAGAGAAAGAATTACTGTATTGATGATGCGAGGATATGGTGACCGCGTTAGATCCTATGAACAAGTAGCTGCTTTATTTAACAATACTTATCCAAATTGTGAACCGATTTCGAAATCTACAGTCCAAAAAACGGTCAGACGATTTAATGAAATAGGATCCGTCAATGACCGACAACGCACTGGCAGACCAAAATTAGGATAAGAGTGACAAACTTGGATAAGAGTTTCGAAGTGATGCAAACATTCGTCGAAAATCCTCATTCTACTTTGAGGAAGGCAGTACAGGCGCATGAGATTTGCACAATGTCCATTCATTGTATTTTAGTGAAAGAGAAATAGCATTCTTTCATCGAATTTTGATCGAAGAAATGAATTCTGCGACGAAATGATGTGTCGATGCGATGATAATAATAACTTTTTCGATCACATAATTTTTTCCGACGAAGTTTCTTTTGAATTGAATGGAGCGATAAATCGGCATAATTGCCGATATTGAAGTGATAAAAATCCTCACTGGATGCGTGATATCCGCACGCAGTATCCCCAAAAACTTAACGTTTGGGCGGGTTATTACGAACCTGGTATTGTCGGACCATTCTTCATTAATGGGAATTTGAACGCGGCGATCTATCAGAAGCTATTGCAAAATGAAGTCATACCCACTCTCGAAAATATGTTTGATGAGAACATAGAAAATATTTGGTTCCAACAAGATGGTGCAGGCCCACACTATGCAGTAGCAGGGCGGCAATTTTTGGATAATACTTTTCCAAATCGATGGATAGGAAGACGTGGTCAAATAGTGGCCTGCTAGATTACCGGATCTTTCTTCTGTCAATTATTTTTTTTTGGGACATCTTAAAAACAATATAATGTAAAAACAATGTACAAAACAAAACCTGCCAACCTTGCAGACCTTAAGGAACGTACATACGTATAATGCACCAAATCGATCTTATCTGGGCAGAGATGAGACGAAATGTTTTAAATAATTTTTATCTACGGCTAGGCCATTGTCAAGCAGCAGACGGAGGTCAATTTGAACATTTACTCAATTAAACCACACACCCCTACACACACGCACGCACATACGCACGCACGTGTGCACATACATACGCATACACACAGCAGACAAGGTTTGGAGTCATTAAATACTATGGGAGCGACGAGTGTGGGGTCCTTATCTCTGCTGTGACACACACACACACACATACGCAAGAGGTGTAAATCCGATCGTGCAACCTCTACGCGGTACACCTTGACTAATGCCGGCGGTATTATAACTTTCAAGCCCCTGAACTCAGGAAATACTCAATAAAATATAACTTATTTATAATGTTTTGGAAAGCTCTCGAGATGAGCTACAAGAATATATAATGAAAAATAGGTTCCATTAAAAAAAACAAATTTGAACTCCGTATAACCTTGGAACGTTCACTCAAGGTCAATCCAATGACATCATCTTAAGTCCCCCCTCGAATCAAATAACTTTTGTCTGAAACATTTCTTTCTAAAATACATAGTTTATGAAATATTGGACCGTTTCCAGACTTTTGGTACATGTATATCTAGGTAATGAAATGAGAACAAGAGGTGAATCAAGTACAAGAAGTGTAGCTGAAACGAACAGACTTGATTGTTTCCTATAGCCTGATATTAGGGAGGCGCACTCTCTAATATATACTATAGAGCTGCGTATTACGAATGGTCCTCAAGACGACATCGCGAGTATCCGAAAACCATAGGAATGGCGGACGCAATTTTACCGTTGCCCGATTAGGACCTATTACGATCGACTTATTGAGAACGTAAAGCTTCAGTTTTCATCTGAAAGGCGGACATTTACTTCGCCTTTCCCGGCGGGCCGTCTTGACCCGTTTCGACCATAGCCGTGCTTTATTGCCAATCAGAGACTAGGGAGAGAAATGGTGCTTGTCAACTCACGAACGAAACGAAGTGGAAATTCCGGCGCGGAAGCGATCTCTCTACTTTTCTTCCCTTTCCCGTTTTACACAGCGCGTCGATAGAAACGACAAACGGTACAACCTGTATCCGGTAATTAAGGTTCGCTTTTGATTAAGAGTTGACACAATCACGAGACCATATTCTACACAGAGTCTTACGATCAGCACTGCGTTAAGTCATTACTAAGTGATAGTTTTTCGATATCGGTCCAATACCTCCAGATAGTACTAGCCAATGTTGAATTATAGTCTGATAATCTGGACTCACGTCGACGCTTAATTCTCGGCAGTGCAACTATACATCAAGCAAAAATAAATTCTTCGCACGGTACTTGATGTGTATTATCCGTGTGGTTCAAGCCTCAAAATCATATGCGTACATATCATTGAAAAAAGTAATGGACTGCATGGATTCTGCACGAACATTCTTGAATAAAATATGCGCGAAACTGTATATAATAGAAAACATTCTCCATCTCCTTATCTAAAAATATAGTAAATATATAGAAAAGGGTACACTTTATCGATTTTTTTCATTTTTAAATATGTTATGAAGGATGAAATTCTGAGTGACTGTTTCTAATACAATTATATGGGAGTCGCTTATAGTTTCTGAGATATTATACTTTAAAGTTTTATAATTGTACGTTGAAGTATATTTGAAAAGTAGAAGTAAATATATAGAAAGGAGTACACCATTTGTACATCTAATAGTTACCGTCAAACCGCGTCATTGGCGCCATTTCCATTTGTTGACATCTGACAAAGATTTTCAACTCACTACAATACAAGTTTCATACAACAACATAGTTTGTAATAGCGTTGAACATGTCGAATTTTGTCTGGAAGCTACGATTTGCGGACAGCATTGGTTTTCTGTTACCATTTGAAGAAAACTGCTGCAGAATCGCATCGAATGCTTGTCGAAGTTACGGTAAGCATGCTCTTGGTAAATTGCTTTGAGTGGTTTAAAAAATTCAAACGTGGCGATTTTGCTGTGAGAAACGACGAACGTGGAAGACCACCGAAGAAGGAAACTGAAGACAGCGAATTGCAAGCATTGTTGGATGAGGATGACGCTCAAACGCAACAACAACTCGCGGATCAATTAAATGTGACACGAGAAGCCGTCTCCATACGTTTGAAAGCCATGGGAAAGATCCAGAAAATGGGAAAATGGGTTCCACATGAACTGAATGAAAGACAGCAGGAAAATCGAAAAACCACTTTGCGAAATACTGCTCGCCAGGTACAAAACAAAGTCATTTCTCCATCGAATTGTGACTGGCGATGAAAAGTGGATATATTTTGAGAATCCTAAGCGTAAAAGATCATGGGTAACTCCAGGCGAACCATCGACATCGCCTGCAAGGCCAAATCGCTATGGACGGAAGACAATGCTCTGTGTTTGGTGGGATCAGAAGGGTGTGATCTATTATAAGCTGCTAAAACCTAGCGAAACCGTTCATACTGAACGCTATCGACAATAAATGATCGATTTGAATCAAGCTTTGCGTGAAGAACGACCAGAATATCAAAAAAGGCAACACAAAGTGATTTTGCTTCATGATAATGCACCATCACACACAGCAAAACTGGTCAAGGAAACGATTGAGGCGTTTAGTTGGGAAATACTTTCGCATGCGGCTTACTTACCAGACTTGGCTCCGTCCGATTACTACTTATTTGCATCGATGAGACATGCACTTGCTGAGCAGCGCTTCACTTCTTACGAAAATGTACGAAAATAACTCGATGACTGGTTTGCCTCAAAAGGGTAACAGTTTCTTTGGCGTGGCATCCACAAATTGCCAGACAGGTGGGAAAAATGTATAGCTAGCGATGGGCAATACTTCGAATAAAATATTTTTTATCATTTTCATGCAATAAACGTGTATTTTCTATACAAAATTCCGGTTTCATATTTACATACCTGGTAGCTATAGCTAGAACTGTCGTTAACCTGTAATGTCTAAACGAAGCTTAATATTATAGTTTGTTTTGACATCTATCAATAACATTCAGTGCATAAAAGTATACGTTTGCATCAATAACATTGTTTTTCACTACATCGAAAATGTCGAAATTTGAGCCAAATAAGCGTTATTTGCGCGAAGTGTTAATCTTTTGCTTCAATTGGAAGAAAACTGCAGCTGAAGCTCATCGAATACTTGTAGAAGTTTATGGTGATAATGTTCCTTCCGATAAAACATGCAGAGAATGGTTTCGGTGCTTTAAAATTGGTGATTTTGATGTAGAGGACAAAGAGCGTTCTGGACGGCTAAGAGTATTCGAAGAGGAAGAATTGTAGGCATTGGTGGACGAAGACCCATGTCAAACGCAAAAGCAACTTGCAGAAGCATTAAATTGTGCTCAATCTGTCATTTCCAATCGTTTGAAAGCCTTAGGAAAGGTTTACAAGGAAGGAAAATGGGTCCCATATGAACTGAAGCCAAGAGACATTGAAAGGCGAAAAACCACCTGCGAAATTCTGCTTGCTAAGCAACAAAGAAAGGGGTTTTCACATCGTATCATCACTAAGGATGAAAAATGGGTTTATTTTGACAATCCCAAACGTCGAAAAACTATTTGTGATCCCGGCCAACCCTCAACATCGACGCCAAAACGGAATATCCACGGAAAGAAGGCAATGCTCTGTATTTGGTGGGATCAGTAGGTGTGCTGTACTATGAGCTGTTGAAAAGTGGTCAAACAGTCACAGGGGATCTCTACAGAAAACAAATGATCCGTTTGAGCCGAGCATTGCACGAAAAACGACGAAAATATGAAACGAGACAGCATAAAGTGATTTTGCTTCATGACAACGTTCCGCTTCACGTCACAAAATCTGTCAAGGAAACGTTAGAAGCACTTCGCTGGGAAATGTTACCCCATACGGCTTATTCACCAGACTATGCCCCTTCCGACTACCACTTGTTTCGATCGATGGCACACACACTTGCTGAGGAATGCTTCAATTCTAATGAAAACGTCGAAAAATGGGTCTCTGATTGGATAGCCTCCAAAGATGAGTCATTCTTTCGCCGCGGAATTCGCTTGCTGACCGAAAGATGGGAAAAAGTCATCGCTAACGATGGACAATACTTTGATTGATGTACTTTTTCATCTTGTTTTTTAAATAAAGCCATACGTTTTGCAATGAAACGGACGGAACTTTCCGATTGACCTAATACTTTCTACCGAATCATCACTTCCGAATAACTGAAACTTTGGCTCGTCAGAGAAAAGTACTTTTCGCCAATCAACTTCAGCCCGATGTTCAAATTTCCTTGCAAAATCTAATCGAGCTTTCTTATTTTTTGCACTAATTAATGATTTTTTTACATTAGCACGTCCTAAAAGTCCTACTTCCTTTAGACGTCGAGATATTGTACTTCAACTAATATCAGCAAGATTTTCTTCTCGTTGTTTTCGAGAAATATTCATGGCAGTTTTTCTAACATCTGCTATCGACTTTCTTTTAATCATTTTATCGACGTGCTTTGTAGTTTTGCGAGGTCTACCGTTTCGTGATTTATCAGATTTATCAGATAGAGAGTTCGTCAACTTATATTTAGCAATAGTCCTATTTACAATACTTTTATCAATTAATAAGCAATCAGCAATTTCGCGAGAAACTTTTCTTTGTTGAGAAAGATTAATCACGGCTTCGCGTAACTGAAGGCTTGTATGTTTCGGCATTGCGGTAGACAATAGACTGAACTTAATTAAAACAAATATTTACGAAGGAGTTTCATAAGAAACGTAAACAAATCGGGTTCATAAAGTCGTAACAAGAATATGGCTTAATACTTTTGAACACATGTAAATATTATATGACTAAATAATTAGAAACTATGTCATTTCAAAATTTTGTAACTGTACTATTATTTGTAAGAATGTTATGCCAACTATTTTATATAATTAATTTTTAGAGCAAATCAATATATTGTCATGTATCTTAAAAAGACACTCTGGCTCGAAACTTTTGCACGCCACTGTATATATATATAGAATGTATATATATATAGAATGTATATATATAGACTGTATATATATATAATGATGAGCATTATTTTGAAGATCAGTTAGTATTCCAATTCAAAACGGAGCTCCTCCGTATTATGCACAGCCTGCTCGACAGTATTCGGATCAAAGATTTCCAGATCGATGGATTGGAAGGAGCAGCCCTATTTAATGGCTCGCAAGGTCGCCAGATTGATCTCCGCTAGATTTTTTTCTATGAGGTCACTTAGAAAGTAAAATATACGCAAAATTGAACCAGCTTCTTTAGAAAATTTACGACAACGTATCGTCAACGAATGCCATCAAATCACTCCACAAATATTGCAAAATGTACGACAACGTTTTGAGCAAAATCTTTATTATTGTATGGAAGCTAGTGGTGCTCATTTCCAACATTTACTATGCTGAAATGTAAGTTATTAGTTTGGTAAATACTGTTTCTTAGAAGCGTGTTTATTCGGGAAATAATGATCGGAATTCAGAAAATAAGACACCATTGTAAAACGAATTTATCGCATTTTTAGATGGTATGTTGATAGACACTCCATGCTATTTAAAATTTTTATGGTAAAATAAACTCCTTTTATGGGGTTGAAGTTTAGTGAATGGAAATAGCCAATTATTATCTCTTCCTTGCAACAGAAGTTGACTTGTATGAATATTTCTCGAAAAAATTAGGTTAAATACTAAAAAATAGTTTGCTTGTTTCGTTTTCGGTGACCTACCCTATACATATATATATATATATACAGGGTGCACGATTTATCTGAAGACATTAAAATATCTCGAGAACTATGCATTGGATAAAAAAAAGTGGTTAATGAAAGTTGTTAGTCTCGAAGGGGGACATCCAATGATACCAAACTCGACCTCCCACCCCAGCCCCTGGGGGTGGGGGTTGGGGGCAACTTTGAAATCTTAAATGGAAACCCCCATTTTTTATTACAGATACGGATTCTACGCCACAAAATACGTAAATTTTGTCCGAATCTTTTTTTTTATTCGTGATAGATGGCGCTGTAATCGCAAAAAATTATATTTTCCGCAATTCTCCAGAAATGATCATTGGATTGAGAAATAAAAAATACCTGTTCAATATTTTTAAAGAACATAATAAAAATTATTCCCCTCCCCCATCCTCTCGGGGTAGGGTACGTGATAACGTTCAAATCTCAAATGGGGATCCACATTTTTCATTGCAGAATTAGATTGTACGTGAAATTTTTATTGAAACAATTTTTTTCATTCGTGATAGATAGCGTTGAATTTTTCCGAGAAACTACTTTTAGCGTTACACAGGAACAACGACGAGGACGTAGTAGTTTTATGTTCCCTTTGGGTGCTTTTTTAATGTGAGTCCCCTTGCCTCTCACTGTTCAATTAATTAGAGTAAGTGTTCGAAATTTTTACCTTCAACTTCAATACACTTATTGATTCTTTTTTCAAATGACTGTACACAGGATAGAAGCATATCTGCGGGAGTTTCAGCGCAAGCGTTTCTTATGCGTTCTACCATGTTTTCACGAGTTGTTGGCACTTGTTAATAAACCTTATCTTTTAGGTAACCCCACAGAAAGATAACTTTTATTATGTTCTTTAAAAATATTGAACAGGTATTTTTTATTTCTCAATCCAATGATCATTTCTGGAGAATTGCGGAAAATATAATTTTTTGCGATTACAGCGCCATCTATCGCGAATCAAAAAAAAAGTTTCGGACAAAACTTACGTATTTTGTGGCGTAGAATCCATATCTGCCATAAAAAATGGGGGTTTCCATTTAAGATTTCAAAGTTGCCCCCAACCCCCACCACCAGGAGGTGGGGTGGGAGGTCGAGTTTGGTATCATTGGATGTCCCCCTTCGAGACTAACAACTTTCATTAACCACTTTTTTTTATTCAATGCATAGTTCTCGAGATATTTCAATGTCTTCAGATAAATCGTGCACCTGTATATATATATTATTTTGAACGCCTGTCTCCTAGCGACAAGTTTAAGATTTAAGGTTCAAAGTTCAATATACTCATATCTATTGCTAGGCATAATAATCATCATGTAATTGTAGATTAAATCATTCTAAACAAAAAGTTCTTTACCATTTTGCAAATAAGTACGCAAATTTTCAAGTTATCAGTTAAAAAAGTTTCTAGATGTGATCATTTTCAGTTATTAATAACTGAATAACTGTTACAATTCTTGCAAAATGATATTTGACTTTTCTTCTCAGTTTGATCTGATTAATCTTCAAAATTTTTCGTTTCCAAAAGATCCCGGACTCCCTGTATATATATATATATATATATATATATATATATATATATATATATATATATATACAGGGAGTCCGGGATCTTATATATATATATCCAGGATATATATATATATATATATATATATTAGGTGTACAACTATACTTACGCCGTTTTTTTTCCGATATTCGAGGCTTTATTGTAAAAAACTGGTTATACATTTATGATTCAAAGTATTGTCCATCGCTGGCCACTACTTTCTCCCATCTTTCGGGCAGCGTACGAATCCCGCGTTGAAAAAACTGGTCATCTTTTGAAGCGATCCACGAATCGATCCAATTTCTTACTTCTTCATAAGACCGGAAGTGCTGGTCAAACAGGCCGTGTGCCATTTATCGAAACAAGTGACAGTCAGAGGGAGCAACGTCTGGAGAATACGGCGGGTGGGGTAGGACTTCCCATTTCAACGTTTCCAAGTATGTCTTGACCACTTTCGCAACACGGGGTCGAGCATTGTCATGCTGCAAAATCACTTTATCGTGTCCCTCATTGTATTGCGGCTGTTTGTCTTTCAATGCTCGGCTCAAACGCATTAATTGCGTTCGATAACGATTGTGATTGTTTCAGTCAGTTTTAACAGCTCATAATACACTACGCCGGGCTGGTCCTCCCAAATACAGAGCATGACCTTGGAGCCGTGAATATTCGGTTTGGCCGTCGACGTGGATATGCCTATGATTTTCTGCGCTTATGGGGTTATCGTAATGAACTCATTTTTCGTCTCCAGTCACAATGCGATGTAGAAATCCCTTCCGTCTTTGCCTTTCAAGCAACTGTTCACAAACAAACAAACGCCGTTCAACATCTCTTGGTTTCAATTCGTACGGCACCCAATTTCCTTGCTTCTGAATCATTCCCATGTCTTTGAGGCGTTTTGAAATTGCTTGTTGAAGTCACTCCCAATTCTTCTTGACTTTGACACGAGTCTTCATTAAGTAATGCCTCCAATTCTGCATCTTCGAAAACCTTCTCTCTTCCACCGCTATGCCAGTCTTCGACGTGAAAATCACCGTTCTTGAAACGTTGAAGCCACTTACGACACGTTCTTTCACTAATAGCGGCCTTACCATAAGTATTTGAGAGCATTCGATGAGCCTCAGCCGCAGATTTTTTCATATTGAAGCAGAAAATTAAAACCTCCCGCAAATGACGAGAATTTGGCTCGTAAACTGACATTTTCAATCGAGAATAACTTTATGATGCAGACACAAATCGACTAATGTTTCTATGGGGTTATGTTGACAGATGCCCAAGTCTATTGCATGACGTCTATGATCTATTTATTTCGACCACTACTTACCGCTAAAGCCATCTATAGGGAAACGGCGAAAGCAAAGTTGTACACCTAATATATATATATAAGATACGTATATGACATGTATATGAAATGTTCGGAAAGATAACACACATTCCTCCCAGTGACCTATCTTTTGCTCATCAAAATTTTTTCGGTCGTTCTTTCCTAGCAACTTACAAATCTGGCGATCTTGCTGCTAGCTGATAGCTATTGTCTCTAAGAGGCAGTCGCTTCTCAACTATTTTCGGTAAGCTTGTGTCTACAAAGCGTGTCCCATAGCGTTACATGTGCTGATTCGCTAATTTTCTTTGAATAAATCAAAATTTCACATAGTTATTCACAAAATGATAGAGATCCTCAGGTGTTCTATTTTCACACGCGGGGTGCTACATCTTGCGTTAGACACCCTGTATAACGTTATACTATGTGCTTGCATCATACGTCGTAATCTTATACATGAACATGTACGATTTCGATTCCGATTCGAGCGAAACGGAATAAATAAAACAAATTCCATTGTAGAAAAGACAATCTTTCGTTTATTGTATGTATTACAATTTCATATTTATACTCATTTTTATTTTACAGTTATGTTATATGCTATAGCTATATAAATATATCAAGATACAAAGACTCATTGCAGTTTAATTAAATGTTTTGAGGTGAATAAAGCGCAATAGGGTTACGAAATTGCTACGAACCGTTAGACAAATGTATAAGTAAATAAATAAGTAAGTAAAATAATCAAAGACTCGCATTAGAAATTTAATTAGTCTTAAATTAGTTTTTATATATCGCAATCAAAATCGCATATGTACATACAGTAAGATATGACGAATGCGCATGTTGTGAAAATTATCGATAACATAAAAATAATTGTTTTCGAGGGAAGTCCCTTTGATAGAAAGAAAAGAAAATAAGAAGAAAAAAACAATCGGGCCAGATTTCTTGCTGGCAGGATTACTTTGCTACGTAATACCTCTTTTTCTGTCTTCAATGGTATTTCCGGTATATCACAGCGGATTATGTTGCGCGAAACGCCCCGTGTACATCGTCTTCCGCGATTTCAATTTCCTGCTCGACCCCTACAGTGCACTCTCCCGATTTCCCCGCAACGGCGTTCCGTCGATCGTTACGCGCCGCTGCACAAAGAGATCCACGCCGCCATTTCATTCGTCCCCTTATTTTTGTTTTTTTATTTTCCCGCGAGGGCCGTCTATCTGCATGTTCGATTGAACCGCGACAGTCGCAACGACGATGACTCACTCCAACGACAGCTCTCGGCACACATGTGCGTGCGTACGTATGTGCGTGCGTACGTGTGTGCGTGTGCATGAATGTGTATGTCCTTTCAGAGCTCCGTGCTGACAATGGACTTAATTAATGCCGTTTCATCCGATCTTGACGACCGCAAACTTTATACCCGGCGATAGCACTATCCGCTTTAATTTGGCGCACCGCGCGTCGTTGACGCCCTCATCTCGAAATAATAATTCATTATAGCGAATTCACCGGGCGGATTGCCCGGTAACGGCAAACGTTACCTTGGAGATCGTGGGTCAGGCGAAAGAACTTTCCGTTGCTATTTGTCCGAAGATAGCGTTTCCTTCGAGCATAGGTATTTCTCCGTTTCAGAGAAGTTAGTTCGATTCTCCCAGCGAGCGCGGAAGCGACGAAAAAAAAAGAAAAAAAGGAACGGGGAAAGAGGAAAGATTGCAGTTACAAACGTTTGGGCGAACGGCAGTTATATTTGCCGCTACTGCAATCGACGCGCCATTTAACGACCGGAGAAACGGTATTTGCAGCGTAGTGATTTTACCGCATTCTACACATTTCGAGCGTCGCTCGTAGGATGCGAGTTCGACCAGGCGAAGCGCTATTTTCCGCCGGGATAGCGAAAAATTGCGGGAGCTTAATTCGGCTCGTACTCGCGCAATTAAAGAAGAATGTATGTACATACGTTTGAATCTCGTTTGACGTTTCTTAAACGCGCGAGAGGGAATTCGTATCCTCTCTCCCTCCCTTTCTCTTTTCGCTCTTCTTTTCTCTTTCCCTCGCTCTCTCCCTCCTTCTGTCTTTTTTTCTCCGGTCTCTCTTCCCTTTCTCTCCCTTTCTCTGGATTTTTCGAAGATTAAGTGTATCTTCTCCCCCCTCCCCCCTACATACTTGAAGTACGTAAATCGTTCGCGATAACGCACGTGTTCATATTTTGGTGAAATATTTCGGGTGATTCGTGTATCTTACACTACACACGTAACTCCATAAAATTGCAGTATAAGTTAAATTACCGTCCACGTAACTCAACACGTTGTCAACGGTGAAGAATTTACGCACAACGACGTTACACAGTGAGCTACGACCGGGATATTTCATTGTCATCAGTGAAAATATCATTGAAATATTAATCATAACTTTATCGTACGCTCCGTGTGCAGTTAATATATTTATGGCAGCATACAATAGCTAAAGTAAATAGATAAGGAACTAGAGAAAAGCGTAAAAGCCTAAATCAACAAATTAGTATATAGAATTCCAAAAATATAAATAAGAAAAAATACATCTTTTTTTTAATAATTTAAGAAAAATATACAGAATGTTCAGGATCTTTTGGAAACGAAAAATTGTGAAGATTAATCGGATCAAACTGAGAAGAAAAGTCAAGTACCATTTTGCAAATATCACAATAGTTATTAAGTTATTAATGATTGAAAATGTTCACATCTAGAAGCTTTTTAACTTGAAAGTTTATTTATTTGCAAAATGGTAAAGGATTATTTTATTCAGAATGATTGTGAAAATTGTGATGATTAATCAGATCAAGAAGAAAAGTCATGTACTATTTTGCAAAAATTGTAACAGTTATTAGGTTATTAATTATTGAAAATGACTACATCTAGAGGCTTTTTTAATTGATAACTTGAAAATCTGCGTACTTATTCGCAAACTGATAAAGGATTTTTATGTTCAGAATGATTATAAAAATTATGTAAATTAATTACATGAAACTCAGAAGAAAAGTCATGCACCATTTTGCAAAAATCGCAATAGTTATTAAGTTATTAATAACTAGTAATTAATAACCAGTAATTAATAACTAGTGATTGAAAATGACTACATTTAGAATCTTTTTTACTTGATAACTTGAAAGTTTGTTTACTTATTTGCAAAATGGTAAAGAACTTTTTTACTTAGAATAATTGTGAAAATTGTGAAAATTATTAATCAGATCAAACTGAGAAGGAAATTCATGTACCATTTTGCAAAAATCGCAAGTCATTAGGTTATTAATTTTAAAAATTAAAATTAATATGACTTGATATGATTCAAAATGATCACATCTGGCGGTTTCTTTAATTGATAACTTGGAAATCTATGTAGTTATTTGCAAAATGGTACAGGACTTTTTTGTTCGGAATGACCTAACCTACAATTATATGACGGCTCAAGATTCGGGGTTCAAAGTTCAATATATTCATATCTATCGCTAGACGCAATAGACACAATAGTCATATAATTGTAGATTAGATCATTCTAAACAAAAAAGTTCTTTAACATTTATATTTAATAAGTACGCAAATTTTCAATTAAAAGAGCTTCTAGGTATCTTCAAACATTAATAACTTAATAACTATTGCGATTTTTACAAAATAATACATGACTTTTCTTTTCAGTTTGATCTGATTAATCTTTAGAATTTTTAGTTTTCAAAAGATCTCCGACATTTTGTATATACTTATATATAAATATATAAATAAATATATACTTATATATATAAGGAAAAAATAAGAAAAAGCAGAAGACTGAAAGTGTGAAAATAAATATTATTAAATTCCACACGCAGCGGCAACTATGAAAAATATGCTTATTATTTCTTGTTAAGAGCATAAATATATATGAGTAGTGATCAGTAAATTGCCAGAATATGTTCTGTAGCGGTCATACGGAAAGAGTGCAGTGAGAATAAAGAGCGAGTATCGAGCGAAAGTGAATCACAGTAAAGTATAACAATGAGGAAGAGGACAGTGCGAAATCTCAAAGTCCGATAACATCGATATCGTAACGTAACGAAAGTAGATCTTGAAATCGAGTATTATACAAGGAATCAATATGATATAGTCAACATTAAAGTGAGGGGAGTTTCCACGGTGACACACGATTGAAAACTGCAGGCGCGTACAAAAATTGAGAAGCCAAAAGACGACAATTACGAAGGCGAGCCGCGAGACATAGCGGATAATATCCGCTGAGGGAAACTTCGGTGTGCCGCTGGTCCGATACAAAATACCCTATCACCGGATTGATATATCAAGCTTGATCTGTTAGAACTTCGGGGAAGGCAGTTCTCCCATTCTCCGAGGACGACTGCTCGCCTTTGCGGGTCGTCCGGGACCGAAACTCGCCGCGGCGAGAACTTTAAAATGCATCATGGAGACGTCGGCGGCATCTCCGAGGGCGACCGCCCCACGGGATCGTTGTTTTATTCGGCACTCGACCTGCTCGCGAACTTACATTTCAATCTGAGGACGGAAGGGTGGCGTCAGGTGAGAACCCGAAGACGGCCCGTCGCGCACGCATACGAAGAGAGAGTATTTCTCAACGTGTCTGGAATCGCGAGTAGCATTCAATCTTATTTGGGTTTATCTCCATAAATCCCCGTTAAATTTGAACGTGCGAGATCGCGACGCGCTCTCGCGAGAGGACTGTACATACCGCTGGTACCAAAGAAATTTCCATCCGTCCCAAGATTGAGCGAGGGGGAAACGGCAAAATCTACGAGAGAATGGGGAAGGCTACATCAGCTACGTAAAAGCGCGAGAGAAGAAACCGCAACAAAATTTTCCGCTACGAGATGAAGAGCCGAGCGAGGCTTATGGTTTCGTCCTTCGTCTATATCAGCCGTATCCCCAGGATTATAGGGAAAAGTGAGTTTAGTCTGAGAAGCCCTCGACGGAGACGCCGACGTAAGCCTAAAGCTGATCGCGACCGATTCGTCACCTAAGCGGATGTAACGGTACGACGTAAATCAACGCTCACGCCGTGACATCGATCGTTCAATTCGGCGACGCACGAATGTTTCTGAGTAAATTTTACAATGTTCGTCCTTGTTCGCGAATCTCGGTCAATCACAATTTAGTTATCAACTTAACGTGCCATTGGTTTCGCGCAGCGATATAAGAATCGATCCTCCCGTAAGAATCGTTTCGATCGCGACACGAGCCATTAAGCCCGTTAATTATTCGGAATATTTTCGTATACACATTTCTACGACTGCCACGTCGCAATTGCGTCTTACTGTGTTATTGCTGAGTGTTATTACGAGTCAAGTTATCCTTTGGAATCAAGGATCTAACTAATTTATCCGGGAATGAACTGGTAGAGGAAAGAGGATTAGAGTTCTTATTTTTATGAAAAAATAGAAGCCATGTATTATATAACCATTTTATTCCACGGAAGAAGCTGAAAGTAATATGGCAAATTAGTTGCTGAAATTCAAGAAAAGAAGTATGAGCTAATCCGTGTATGCGCGTGTATGTGTATAATTTATTTGGTTTTAATATAGAAAGAAGGATAGGAGAAGCACTTATGTGTAAGGAAAAGATTTGATCTAATAACTTAATTAACTTAAATTTTATTTGTTACCATTTACCTTTCTTCTCCTCTTTTTAATTGGATTCTTAAAGATTTTACAAAACTTTTGAAACTATATGCTTGAGTGTGTCGAGCATAACTAATTAAAAGATGAATGAAACCGAAATCTTCAACTGAAGTGCCTATTGACAGTTTTGTTGATTATCTAAGGTGGCCTTTAGAGATTTTGACTGGCAAGTAAGATGATTGTTAACTGACTCTATTCTGAACAAAGTGTCTTGCAATTAACCTTGGTCTTAATGCTAAAGTGATAATAAAATAATACTAAAGTGAATGATATTTAAATGCACTGTTATGGATTAAGATATGGATTAAGATAGTATTCTGATTAAAATGTGCTTTTGATCTAAATGCGCTTAATGGAAATTAAAACCGAATTAATTATACACATACAGGGTGCGGCGCCAAAATCCGGACAAATTAAACATTTTTTTGAAACATAATTTTTATTGCAAAAATGGAGAAGTTTATAATTATTTTTTTTACTAAATTGTTTGTTGGGTCATAAAGAACACATTTACTCAATATAACCCCCTTCTGCTTGAATGACCGCGTCCATTCTCGGTCTGAAGCGTTTGCAGGCCTTAACGCAAGTTTTAATGAGTCACGGTCCATATCAGCGAATGCCGTTTCAATAGCGGCTCTCGATGATGCGACGTTTGGATGTTTGGACTTGTTAGTGTCCAGGCGTGTTGTTAGTGCGACTCGCGCTGTACAGTATGCCCATATGCATATGCGTATATGCCTGTCATCGCTTTCGATTGTTTTACAGGCGTATACGATGTCGCCGAGGGACACTATACCTGCCTCTGAGTGTACACACGACTTCCATCCTTCTTTTTTTGAGTTTTAACAGATAAGTATCTGTGCCTTCAGCCTTGCCTGTAGAATAAAATGGCTATATGGCATGTTGTTTCTAGTATTCTATAAAAATAAAAAGTCTAATCTTTTTTCTATAAGTCCATTTCAGGATAAATAGGATAAGTTAGATCTTTCGATTCCAAAAAGGACAGGCACTCATAATAATACAATAAGGCACAACTGCGGCGTGACAGATGCAGAAAATGTATATTGGGTGTCCCATTTTAAATGAGCCAGGCAAAAATCTCGAAAAATATGAGAAATACTAAGAAACATTTCAGAATAAAAGTTGTATGGTTTCAAGGGGAACATGGAACAACTATATCATTTTGTTTATAGATGGTGCCACTTTCGAAATATTCACTGATCATTATTTTCCTTAAATGGAAACTCTAATTTTTTATTATATCATTTTTTTCTATCAATTAATTTTAACAACTTTTATTTGAAATATTCTTTATTTGCCTAATATTTTTTGAGAAAAACTTGATAACTTTTTTAATATTTAACTTACGATATCTCGCTAAATATTTGTCAGGAGAAAAAGTGGTACTAGACTTTCTTATTTTATTTGGCCTTAAGAATATATTGTTACAATAGCGCCCTGACTTTGTTAATTGGATGCTTTTGAAATTTCCAAAAGTCGATAAGTTGTTACTTGTATGAGTAAGAAAATTACTCGTACAAATAATAAAATTGCTTATTATCACTATGGAAATGGATTGCAATTTGTTACAGCCAGTAGTAAATTTCTGTTAGGGATAGGGCTTTCTTTAATTTATTGACATTTGTATTTACACTCTATAAAAGCATTGGTAAATCTGTACGACCACACAAGAAAACAATGCAAACTACAAAAGCTGCATTATGTCGGTATCCAGTAACCCCTTAATACTGAAATACTATTACTGTATTGTTTATTCGTTATTCCAGTTTGTGCACGTTTATGATGCGAATATGACGTGTCGACCGACTTGGAAAAGTTACATAGACGTAATACGTTTCTCAAGCGCGGCGACCAAGTTATGGCGATTATGAAACAATCGTTTCACTAGCTGGACAATGGATGCGAATAGAAATACCGAAATTCTCTATTTACCGAGAATTTGTGTGCGGAATTTAGCGCAAACTACAGAGAGATGTACAGGATGTTTCAAAAAGGTTGGGCTTGCTACGTATAGTTATATTCTTCTTCCCAAGAGAAACAACACAAAAATGTTTCTATAAACATAGTGCTTAAGGTGCTAAGTTAAAAAGCTAATATCGAGTCAAGATTAAAAAAATTAAAATTATATATACAATAATATTTATTTAAATAGATTTCAAAAATAAAAAACAAAAATTACAAAACATGCTCAAAGTGTCTATCGCGTGAATTGATACAATTTTGGATTAATATAATTTTAAATTTTTCGAATTATAGATTATCTTGTGCGTTCTAATATCCATGTATCACATATTATTCGACATCCATCTTCTATTCTTTGCAAAAATTCTTTATTGTAAATCGAAATCGAGTAAACAATTGTTTTCAAGAGTCTTACAGGTATAAATCAAGTATGTGTATGGATTCAATAATTTAAATAAATATTATTCTATGTATTACGTTAACATTGAAATTAATTATTTTGATCTCAACTCGATGCTAACTTTTTAACTAAATGTCTTACTAGATACTATTTTTGCAGGAACTTTGTTTGTTGTGATGAGAAGAATACAACTACCTATAACCGGTCCATTCCTTTTGAAGCATCTTGTACATAATAATTCCCGACAAAATATCTCTATTGCCTTAGTTTGAGATATATCACGCGATCGTTCCCGAAGAACGTAATCAATCCGCGTCTGTCGCGAGATATTCTGCGTGCCAATGTTACAATAGTTCGTAAATACGCTGCAACTATGGTTCGATGGTAAATCCGCTTGCGATATTAACCGGATCGTGCTCCTAATTAATTAATTATGACTATCGAATGCAGTTCAATACGGTATTTGGTCCGATCAACTAATCCCAAGCAAACAATGTGAATATGCGTGTGTGCCATTAAAACGATATCAGCGTCAGAGCGCAAGTCGTGTATCATTGTACGACGCATCCGCCCCTTTAGGACTGTGAGTAACAACATAGGATCCTTCTTGTAATATTTACTTAGTCGCGACCTTTAGTCCTCTCGCATCACCTTCGCCCCTATCCCGCCCTGTCATCTTGACTTCTCTTTGAGTTATTAGTAACATAACAAAATTACACTCCTACTATTCGTCACTGTCGCGTCTCCTACGAGCAACAGCGACACTAAGTGAAGCTTTTACTTATGTAAATTAAAGTATTCTTAACCGACCGAGTGCCATTTCCGAGGAGACTCTTTGAGCAAGTGCTCTACGATAGGAAGACGGAGTGAGGGAGATAGAAGTAGAGGAGAAGGAAGAAAGAGAGAGAGAGAGAGAGAGAGAGAGAGAGAGAGAGAGACAACGTTTCGTTTATCTTGTGATAATGTTTCGCATCAGAAACAATTGCGCGATACTTTGCACTCTTACGAAGTTTCTTACGTGTTGCCGGACAAAAAAAACACTTTGCGGAAACTTTCTAAACGCGGTGCAAGAACAAAACTTTGCCATATCCCCAACATCCATGTCTTCAAAGTTGCACGAGTGTCTCACGTTCTATAAGTATGTCAAAATACTTGCGCGTTAAGGCCTACGTATAAACATTAATTACGAAATCATTGGAAAGCGAAAAAAACGATGTGAAGAGAGAGAAATGGAGAGAGAGGGTGCGACAGAAAGGGGAAGGGAGAGTATTAATATGAAAATTTTTTAATTAATATGAAACATAACATTTAACCTAATAATGGCAAAAAGATGTAAACATTACAAATACATTACAAACGTAATGTACATGCACAATATATCTCTATTAATTAATTATATTAGGTATACAAATGAATAATTCAAATTTTTTTAAGCGGCAAAAAAACTAAGTATCAAGCAATCAAACTTTCCCGCTCTTTTACGGTTATGTAGTGTTAACATATAGCTATTAAAAATTACATTTAACATGGCGAAAGACTCAATATAACCTCAAAAATTATTCAGTCCAATACAGTCCAAAATAGCAGTAGATAAAGTGCATGCGACACTGCATTCTTTACGAATTTCAACAAGAAAAAATGCTGCAAAAGCATGCGAATCGATTTGTTCGGCGCGTTGCAAAAACGTGTCCAAGCGCCCGGGGGCAGCCAAAATATGGCGTCGACCCCGGGGCTTATTTCTATGATTTGCACCGGATAAGGAGGGGCAACGGTGGAGGCTGTCATACATGGATAGCAGGTCTTAAAGGATAGCAACCTTTGACCTTGAGAGACCACCAGCTTGTACCACTAAGTACAAGTAACAATGCCTCTCTCTGTAGTCGCCGTGCACTCGGGATAACACTAGAGATGTCGCTTCCGAACGACATCTCTCAACGTTGTCTAGGGAGAGTGTCGTGAGCGTGGAGCGTCAGGTAGCTCAGTGGTCTAGAGCAGTCACCCGGCAAGCGAGAAAGACCCGGGTTCGATTCCCCGGTCTAGCGACTACCACCGCGCTCTCGATATTTTTCTCTCTTCGGAACGAAAATAAGATGCAGGTCCCGAACGCATGGTGTTCCCGTCGACACCTAAGTACGCCCTCCTTCTTTCATGGCGAAATTGTTGTATAGTACGATATATGTGCATTATGGTTTTTTAGACGGTTTAAAAACGACGATTTCAATTTGAGTGACAAAGAATGTCCTGTGGAGGTCCACGGCAACAATGATTTGAAACAACTCGTTAAGAAACGTAAAAAAAGCTTGCAGAGCAGTTAGGAGTAACGCAACAAACTGTTTCTAAACGTCTACACTAGATGGAGAAAATTCAGAAAGAAGGAAAATGGGTTCCGCATGAATTCACTGAATCCAACAAAAATCAACGAGTGGTAGAGTGTGTCTTTCTCTTCTCAAGCAGCGTAGAAAGTCTTTCTTGTGGAAAATTGTTACGGGCGATGAAAAATGGATACCCTACAACAGTCCGAAACGCAGAAAGTCATGGGTAAATTCCGGCGGACCATCAACATCGATCGAGAAAAGCCAAAACACTTTGGAAAAGAGATTCTACTCTGCATTTGATGGGATATGAAGGGCATAATTTATTATGAGCTATAAAACCGAATGAAACAATTATTGCGGACAGTTTCCAATACCAATTAATCCGTTTGAATAAAAAATTAGAACGAAAACGCCCGTATAGTGGCAAAGAGCGTCCTGGGAAATTGTTACATGATAATGCTGGGCTGTACATTGCTTCTACGACAAAAGGCATCGTAATGAGTCTTGGGACATCTTGGAGCACCCGGCGTATTCATCAGACATCGTTCCTATCGATTACTATTTGTTTCAGTCGATGCAACATGCCTTGTCCGATACGCACTTCAAATCAGAGTGAACGAGATTCGAAAATGGCTTGAAGACTTTATCGTGTTCAAAGACACAACATTTTTCCTACATGGAATTCATCAGTTACCTGAAAGAGGGCTTAAAGTTATAGAAAACAACGGCAAATATTTTGATTAATAAATTTGTTTTACTTTCTTTTAAAATAAACCTTTTTAGCTGAATTTAGCTGAATTTAGCTGAAAATTTTGGATTATTCATTTGTACAGCTAATAGTTCATTCAAAAGAAGATAGTAAAATGGAGAGAGGAGAAGAAAATATGAAATAGTTACGTAGGCAACATACACAGTTGTAGGAAAAGTAACCAAGAGAGTGAATAAAAAAGGATGGATAGAAAGAAAGAAGGAGAAAGAAGAAAGAGTGAAGGGAGAAAAAAGCAAGAGGGTGTTAGAGAGAAAAAAAGGAGGGAGAACAAACGATAAATGTAACATAACGATACGCTCGTAGCGTATGCTAGTCCTTAAAGAAGAGGAGGAAAACAGTAATTATAATTAGAAGTTTTCGAAGTAACGCGATATGAATGAACCGACTGTATTATTTCAAACGGCGCGTAGCGCTTTACCGAGGAACTCGGCCGGTGTTTCGCAGGATGCCTACCGCATCCGGGAGAGTGATTTTAATTAACCGAGATAAGAGAGAAACTTCAGCTAAATGCATCTATCCTGTTTGCATAACGCCAATATGCCTGCACATTTCCCCTTCGGTGTTCTCTTTCTCGCACGCGAGAATCCGACCATTTAATCTTTGATATTACGTCTTTGCCGTTCTTTCTTTCTTTCAACGAAGTTGCCAGATTAAAGCGAACATCTCTCGCTCTCCTTCGCCGCGGTACACGTCGCGTTGCGTTTCAGACGCTCTGCAAACATGACCGCGACCGCGATCGCAACGTCGCGTGCGCGCTGGCGACGTCGTTTTTAGTATTCCGCAATCGCGCTCCGCCGTTTTACAGGCTCGAACGTGAGTGCATATCAGATAAGAGACAAAGCTGACGTAAGTAGCGAGATCGGAGCAAAATCTCGCTCGCGATATTAACCCCGCGTTAATCTTGTACAATGCGCCGTGCGAATAAGTTTTTAATGCATTTTCACGCCTGGGAGAACTTTACATTTCGTCCACTTCCTCCTCCTCCTCCTCCTCCTCCTCTTCCTCTTCCGCCTTCTCCTCCTGCTCCTCCTTTTCCTTCTCCTCTTCCTTTTTCTCCTTCTCTCCCTCGTCGTGCGAGCTGTGAGACCTCGCGTCGGTTTTTACGGCTCCGCTGCTCGCGCTTTTCTCGAGTGCGCCCCGTGCGAGCTTTCTCATCGAAATAACTCTCGGTCTCTCTTCTCTCTCGTCTTTCACGCCCCCGTTTCAACCCGCGTGAAAAATCGTGGCTTTCGAGTGATGGAACTTTTTTCGTAAGTGGCAAAGCGGCAACACTTTGACCTGATCGTAAATCCCCATAAATCTCTCCGCGAAAACGGAAGCAATCAACCAACTGACTAAACGGTGGTGCATTGTTGGAGTTTAAGGAACGTTGTGTTGAAAATCAGCTGACGAAGCTTTCCTTTAAGCATAATGTTTCGCGAGGCACAAACGTATCTTTTGTTCGCGGTAGCTAATTCTTTTACCGCTTGAGGAGTATCACTATTATCGCTTATTTTATTTAATTAATTAATTAATAATTGGTTAATTAATTATTTTTAGAAGTATCGCATGTTGTCTGGAAACAGACATTGTTAACAGCTTATATACAGAGTGTTTCAGGGTTAGAGGTCTATCTAATTGATAGACTTAAGAAAAATAAACAGGAAAGTCAGACACTGAGAAAAAGACTTCTGTTATAACAATTGAACGTTTGTTATTTGGGGAACAATCGTATTCGGGGAACAAATCAAACAGTTACCGCAACAAACCAGTTTTCGTTATTTGTAATTTTAACAAGTATACATCGCTGGAGATGCAAATTATGTTTGTTGGATGTACAACTTCTAGTAAAAAGCATCTCTGAAAATAATTTATAAGTTTCTTTAAGTAGCTACGAACCACTTTTACGGACTTTTTATTAATAAAAGTACGTTTGAGGTACGATACGGTCTTTGTGTGTATATCCCCCTTAACCTTATCTAATAATTTATTAATTTTATATAATGTGTCATGCTAAAAATAAGGATTAATGTAATAATGCGTTGCTATATTTCTTTCCCCGAATTCTTGCAAAACAGACACACAGAATTATTATTTTGTTAACCCTTCTCTACCAATGTTTGATCAGATGTAATGGAGCTATATCTGAATTATATAGTAATTATGATACGCGTTAGTATAACATTGTATGTATGGTTTCATTAAATATTTTACATATTTTGCTATATATTATACATTGTTGAAAATAAGTTAATACAATTAATTTGCTTATACATAATTTCTAACTTTTGTTCATATTCTGTATTGCCAACAAATAAAAAATTTATAATTTGTTGGATTAACGTAACAAAACAGCATTTATTCCCATTATAAAATTATTGATTAGAGCAACAAATTATAAGTAACAAGTCATTTGTTACCATAACGAAGTCACTTGCTGTTCTACATTAACAAACTATTTGTTGCGATTACTAGTGTTTTGTTAACAAAATCTTTTCAGTGCAATTCAGTGCAAACATTGATGCATAAACTACTCGTTTTCAAGATGTATGTGCTGTGTTCGATTTTGTACTTAGAAAATGAAATATCGAGAGATTTAACGTTAGACAGAGAGAGAGAGAGAGAGAGAGAGAGAGAGAGAGAGAGAGAGAGAGAGAGAGAGAGAGAGGGAGAGAGAGAAGGAGAGAAGGAGAGAGAGATATTAGAGATATTTGATACATTAGAAGCATTTCGAGACTTCAATATAATTCATCGTTTAAAATTGGGGTTTGAAACTTGGAATAACTCGAAACTTCGAAACTTCGAAGCTTCGAATTTTCTAACTCTATTCGAAGATTTAAAGATTTTGAGGTCTTTGATGTAAGTAACTTTGTGCTCACTCGATTGTATGCATTTTCGAGTTTTCAAGGTTTCGGATATTCAGATGCTTCAACAGTTTCGATACAGCCACACTTTGAAATTTCATTGTGCGAATAATATCTTTCGAGGCTTCAGACATTTATGTCTGAATTTACGTATATTCGATCTGTTATATATATATATTTATAACCTTTTTTATTAATAAAATCGTAACCTTTCAAGAGCGGTGAGTTTAAATATTACATCGCGGTATTTAGGGGCAAATGCATGCCATGAAATTTACCTCCCGACATTTACGCGTGACGAATATGGCTAGCCATGCGTATCACCAGCGGGACGTAAAATATGTACATAACTACGAAGCATACCGCCGCATATTATTTTGCTTGCAAATACGCCGCAGTCTGCGTACCCAGGATACACCAGGATTCTGTTTAATTAGTGGACTCGCCGTGTACTTTCGCATATAAATGCTGTAATGACTCAGTGTTGCCGGATCGTCATGCGAATTTCGGGGGTTTCGTCCCCTCCTCGCCTCGATCTTCCCCCGTAACGATAGGTAAGCGACTATCGGGGCCCCATAAAATTTCCGCAATTTTTGCTCCCGCTCCTCGGCGAGATATTTTCCGTGCGATACGAAAGTAGTGGAATAAGTGGATAGGGCGCCGGGGATTTTCGCCAATTTCATCATCACGCTCGTTGTTATTTATCGCATCAGTCCTGATATCACCGGATCGCCATTATCCACGTGGCGTCTCGCGTATCGCAATTCCCTTTCAGCGTGGATGGAGTCGATAAGCGCGAGAGATCATTTCGGAGACAATAAAATCAAACGTATGTCAGATCTTACAATCAGAGTATCGACGGGATTCCTAGGAAGGCCAGGGACAGGAGGAAGATTCGTAAGAAGGAGGCAGCTTGTGTACGGACGGCCGTGGCATACGGAATCGATAAGATAGAGAATGACAGGATGATGAGATCAGGACACCGGAACTGGGCAGTCCTGCGTGTGATGGCTTCTCACTCGATTGCATTCTAATCGAAGCGGTTCGCCTGACGGCATCGTGCGGTACATTGAATTGCGGCATATCGAAAGCTATGTACCTATACCCTAATACCACCTAGGGCTACTCAACTCGGTGTTATTGCGCCTATTCCTTCACGCGCCACATACACTGGTGATAAAACGGTTTAGACACGATGAAACAAGGCAGGCCCATTAAATTGTCTGGATTGAGAGCCACTGCCAACGATAACGGCACACGGTATAAATATTAGCTCTTTATTATGGGAATACTCGTTATAAATTTTTAGAGGACATAATGTTTAAGTTAATTAAGTTTTTAGAAGGAATCCACATACCCGAACGTTGCGTCCCTATGCTGCAAACAAAGGGAGAGTTTCCGATCGCACGACGCATACTAAACAATTCTTTACATATTTTTTAGTGTCACTAAGTTGTCTGTCTGCAAAGGTAGCCATATCGTATATTAAGACATTGTTTTGACGTTGTTTAAGTTTTGGAACTACAAGAACTGCTGAAAAAGTGCCGACCACCAACTTATCAACGTTGCAAGCGGTGCAGCTGTTTGCTACGCGGCGCGCGGTCGGAATTTGTTCCAAGATATAGCACGGAAATACGTTTCTTCACACGGACATAGGTTTTGAATAAAAAAATTGATCAACTACAACATTCCGTAACATATGTACTTAATATATGTACGCTAAATGGTTGTCATAAAATGTTTATCATATTAATTTACATTCGGTACACTGATATGTGTGCGCGCGCATGATACAATTATAATAAAAACATTAGCATTTTCCGTGAGTCTTCCGTTGCAGTATGACATCGAATATGTCGTATTTTGACTGAACTAGATTAGTCATTTCCTGTAATTTTCTAGGCCGCTGAATGTGAATCTGATTTCCAAATTGCATCATCATGTAATTTCATACAATTTCGAGAAATTTGCAGTTAAAGTTGCGAAAAAGGGCTATTTTCACGTATTTTATCATATTATAATTACTTTTGTAATTGTATACTTGTTACTATGTAATACTTGTCATATTATAATTAATGTAACGTGTTGGAGAACTTTATTGCAATCAAAATTAAGTGTGTTGTTAGAACTTTTATTCCTTAAAAGGAGTTTTTTCGATTTTTATAGTTGATAAGATATTCATGATTAAACATAGTCTTTATTACTATGAATTGGATCATTGATTATTTACTAAATATCTTTCAATTATGTTAATTTAAACTTAGTAATCTTTTAGGTCGTTGTAGATACGAATCCGATGTATCAAAAATGACAATTCTAAAATGGTGGAGTCAGTATGACATTCTTTTTTTAATTTATCACATCCGCGCTATATGAAATATCTTCTAAAAAAGAGGAGTGCTATTTAGAGACAACGTATAAAATTATAATAATTTTACTTTAATTTTAATTAATCCTTCGATAGTCTAACTTATCTATGGACTAACGAGGAACTAAGGGTATATTATTCAGAGACATTTTTTCGAAATGGTTTAAATTTTACATCTGAACTAAGGAAATTAAATCCTTCAAGCAATATTCATAGTAGGATCTTATATTTAATCGTCTTAAATTTATCTTCAGATATTTCATAGCCAATGAAACGCGATTATTAAAGAAATGCTAAAGCGCGACTTTCGAGATTCGTTTACATTCAAGATTCTTTTTTTTAATTTGTAATAACAAAATTATTCTCAATGGATACATCAAATAAAATAAAGCGAAGTAGTACAATTAATTGGATTACAGAGAAGAAAAGTTTGATTCTATTTTGTTCTGAGAAAAGTTTAGTTTCTTGACGGATTCGATATTAAAAAGAAAAGACATTATCGAGAAAAGGTGTACGAACAAGGCAACGAATAAGGCCAAGCAGGAATGTTGGGAGGAAGTTTTTGATGATATCAATGGATATGTCAGGACGTATATACAGGGTGTCCTATTTTAAATCGTCCAGGCAAATATCTCGAAAAATATAGAAGATACGGAAAAATATTTCAGACAAAAAGTTGCATGGTTTTAAGGGGGACATAAAATAACTATATCAGTTTGTTCACAGATAACGCCACTTTCGAGATATTCACTGATCGTTATGTTTCTTAAATGGAAATCCCAATTTTTTATTCATCTTTTATATCATCTTTTTTTATCAATTAATTTGAACTAATTTGAACTAATTTGAACTAATTTGAATTAATTTGAACAACTTTTGTTTGAAACATTTTTTTATTTGCTTAATGTTTTTTGAGATATTTAAGGAAAACTAGGTAACTTTTTCAATATTTAACTTACGATATCTCGCTAACTTATTGTCGAAAGAAAAAATGGTACTAGACTTCTTTACTCTATTTAGTCTCAAGAATATATTGTTACAATAGCATCCTGATTTTTGTTAATTTGATGATTTTGAAATTTCCAAAAGTCCATAAGTTAACAAAAGTTAGGGCACTGTTGTAACAATATATTCTTGAGATCAAGAAGAGTAAAAAAGTCTAGTACCACTTTTTCTTCCAACAAACAGCTAGCGAGTTATCGTTAGTTAAATATTAAAAAAGTTACCAAGTTTTCCTTAAATATCTCAAAAAATATTAGATAAATAATAAAATATTTCAGACAAAAATTGTTTAAATTCGTTGGTAGAAAAAGATGATGTAATAAGAAATTGGGATTTCTATTTAAGAAAAGTAATAATTAGTGAATATCTCGAAAATAGCGCCATCTGTAAACAAACGGATATAGTTTTTTATGTCCCCTTTGAAACCATACAATTTTCGTCTGAAAAATTTTTCCGTATCTTCCATATTTTTCGAGATATTTGCTTGGGGGATTTAAAATGGGACATCCTGTATACGCCTATAGCAGTTAAAAGGTTTAATTAACCTTAGACTACCCTTACAGGTAGTTTTAATTTAAGCCGAGTTTAACACAAGATTAAACTATAAAAAACGTCTCTGAATACAAATGTTGTTAGTCTCTTCTTATAATATCGTTAAATCACGATTTGACCAAGCTCGTTTTGTCTCTGAATAACATTCGAGAAGTTTACACTTTCAAGGGAGTTTGTAATGAGCGAAACGGATGATAATCGCAGGAGGAAATATGGTGGGTGAAGCAAAAAATTCCAAACAAATTAATATTTTTTATCGAATCTGCAATGACAGATGTGATCTTACATTATCGTGTAAGTCGATATTTTTGACTAATTTTGATAATTCATTTTTTTATTAATTAATTCGAGACTATTTCTACCCATTTTTACTTTTAGCATGTCCAATACTTGTCCGAATTAATTTAGTCTTGTTAAATAGCAGCTCACATATAATATGCATTCCCTTTCCATTTCACAAAATGGAAAGCAATGACTTTTTGGATGCAAACTAGACTTAGAAAACAGATAATGGAGGTTTCCCTCGTCTACTTCACGATCGTTTTCGTTCAATGTTATTGCAAAGAATCTGCCTCTCTTCTTCCGTCATTGTTTGTTGCAAAAACAATTTAGTTTTATTACGCTTACAAAATAAATTGCAAATGAACATGTGATCTATTAAATTTCATCCCGTCAAATAGTGTGGCATCCAAACATCGAACTTTTTTACTATTCCAATTTTATTGAAGTTTCTCGAAAATGTCTTGAATGTTCAATTTTATTGCAATGTTCCGATTATATGTTGTAATATGTCGATTAGATCGATTAAAGTGGTCATTTGCTGGACATCTATGGTTACCGGCCTACTAGAGCGAGAAATGTCTTGGACACTCACTTTTCCTGCGCGAAATTTCCGAAACTGCGTCTGGCAGTTCTAATGCGATCGTTTACGGTATTCTCCCCCCCTCCCCTCCCCATATATGACCCATATTTTCTTATATTAATGCACCGAGAAAACTCATTATTACCTTCCATCTTCAAGCCTCAAAGTCAATTATACTTCTTTGAACGCTATTATTTACACAAAATATGTTCTGAAATGTCAATTATAGAAGCATATACACGGTGTCCCATTTTAAATGTCCCACGCGAATATCTCGAAAAATATGGAAGATACGGAAAAATGTTTCAGACAAAAGTTGTATGGTTTCAAGAGAGATATAAAACAAAACTATATCAATTTGTTTACAAATGACGCTACTCTCGAGATATTCACTGATCATTACTTTTCTTAAGTGGAAGCTCTAATGTTTTATCACATCATCTTTTTCTATCAATTAATTTTAACAAACTTTTGTTTGAAACATTTTTTTATTTGCCTAATATTTGAGAAAACTTGGGAACTTTTTCAATATTTCACTTACGATATTTCGCTAACTATTTGTCCGAAGAGAAAACAGTACTAGACTTTTTTATTCTATTTAGTCTCAAGAATATATTGTTGCAATAGTGCCCTAACTTTTGTTAACTCATCGACCTTTTTTCAAATTTCAAAATCATCAAATTAACAAAAGTCAGGGCGCTAATGTAACAATATATTCGTAAGACCAAATAGAGTAAAAAAGTCTAGTACCACTTTTTCTTCTCACAAATAGCGAGATATCATAAGTTAAAAGTTATCAAGTTTTCCTTAAATATCTCAAAAATATTAGGCAAATAAAAAAAATGGTTTAGGCAAAAGTTGTTCAGAAAATATTAACTGATAGAAAAAGATGATATAATAAAAAATTGGGGTTTCCACTTAAGAAAAGTAATGATCAGTGAATATCTCGAATGTGGCGCCATCTGTAAACAAATTGATATAGTTATTTTATGTCCTCCTTGAAACCATACACCTTTTGTCTGAAATATTTTTCCGTGTCTTCCATGTTTTTCGAGATATTTGCCTGAAATATTTATTATAAAATGGGACATCGTGTATACAGATGGCCAACTGTACAGAACTATCTTTCTGATATCACAATACGGATGATAATTAGACAAAAGTGCTCACGAACTTATAGATCAACCCGATATTTCATTGTGTCTAAACCGTTTTGTGCAATCAAATATACGTGCAAATGTCATCACCACGAACATGGGTGTGTCTGTAGTCGGGTGAATTTCCAAGAAATGTATGCATTCGTAACATTTTCATATCCCCGTCTTCCAGATTTAGATAAGCTTTGATGAGGTAGCAACTATTCAACAATAGGAACATGCGATCAGGGAGACGACTCTCGACTGCTGCATCGTCTACTCTCGTACGTCCCGAGTCCGTCCTTCGTGAGCAGATAGCAAATGTCAAGGATTACACTCTTAAACTTTTATGCGAGAGGAGCTCTCGGTCTACATCGATTGCATTAGGACAACGATTGTTACCCATCATGTATCCAGCTTGGAAAGCCAGAGCTTTCCGCGCGATGGAGGTCCGCGCGTCGCTTCGCTTTCTCGTCGTCGTCCGCGTGCGATAAGGGAAAAGATACGTCGGCGAGATCTTTCGCGAAGAAGCACGGGGCATTTTGTCCTCCATAATCCGCAATATTGCCTGGTGCGCGATAGCTTCTCGGATAGGTCTTGGAATAAAAATCAGATCAGACCCTACTTCGTCACATTGCGGCCCGCTTAGCGGCGAAAGGGCTGACACGGGACGATCTCTCGACGGATCTCTGGGAATAGGGCAAACTCTGTTCTCGATCTCGGAGCAAACCACTCCATTTATGAAACCACTTGAGCAGACGTTTCCAATATGAAACGACAGCTTTCGGATCGGTCTCTAACGGTCTCTCGCTTCCATCTTCGAACACGTCTCCGACCGGTCCTGCATGCTATTCTCCTCCCTTCGAAATGGTGGCGCGCATTTCGTCAGCGGTCTACTCACTCTCTCTCGGATGCTTTTCCGAGCATCAAGACCATGGAGATTTTTTTCCCTCGCTCGCGGAGAGCACCATGACGGTCAGCACTTTGATTCGTTGTTATCGTTGCTTTCCTCGCGGGGAAATTTCTATAGGCCCACGGGGATGGTCGCGCTTTCGTGCAACGTCCACGAAAGCCGATTATGCGTGCTGCTCTTCACAGGGGACGTTCCGAACGCGTCTAAAGGGTGAAATATGGATGGACTATTCGGTTGTTTGGTTTTACTTATACGATTACTTTGTACCGCCGTAGACGTGCAACAATACGAATTGTTACTTCTTCCACATTAGACAAAGTTGGAAATTTCCTTTTGAAAAAAATTCTTTACCGTTACTCACTACGTATTGAAAAAGTAACTCATTGCCGTGCGTTATTCATCACTTAAAAAAAAAAAATGTAACGCATTACAACGTTATCGTTATTCAAGAAATAACGAATTATTATTTCGGTTACTTAGAGTTTACTGTCCATTATTTTGTTCATTATTCATTCAGTTTTAAAGACTTTTTCTCGTAGAGGACTCGTTTCTTTCCATTCCATATGTATATATTTATTCTTTGTATACAATGTAATGATAAAAATAATGCTTATATTCGTTACTGTTATTTAAATAATGTAATTGCTAGAGATGTGTGAACTATTTGAATTCGAATCGAATCGAATCAAATCTAATGTAATTCGATTTGATTTGAATCCGAATCCCTATGATTCGAATCCGAATAATTCGAATAGGAATCAAATACATTATCGTTTATGTACATCAGCTACAAAACGGGCCATCTGGGCCTGTATGTTTGAACCCTTAACTTGTAATTAACTTAACTTATAATTAATAACTTAATTATGAATTACTTTAATTATTTAAATATATATTGTACTTTAAGATGATATTACAATATCAATATTCCCTTTTATATTAAAATCTTCCATCATTATTTGCATGTTTAATAATCATGTTAAATTTTTTAATGATTCGATTCGGTTTCATTCGATTCGATTCGAATTCGAGTGAAATTTCATAGATTCGATTCGATTCAAATTCGAAGTTAAACAATGAGATTCGATTCGATTCGATTCGACATAAGAATTCTTGATTCGCACATCTCTAGTAATTGCATTACCATAATAATGAAAAAAAATAACTTGTAAGAGTCAAGAGGCGTTCCAAGTATACTCGCGTTATTTTCCAACCTTGAGTTTATACGAAGAATATACATAATCTCGTGGAAAAGAATTATATATACAGGATGTCCAATTTTAATCTATTACACCTTGTAACTTTGCAGGGAGCGGTCGTAGAGAAAAATGTTTTCGACAAAAGTTGTATAGCTTCAAGGAGGGCATAAAACAACTATATCAGTTTGTTCATAGATAACGCCACTTTCGAGATATTCACTGATCGTTACTTTTTTTTAAATAGAAACCTCAATTTTTTAAGAAATTATTATTTAAGGAATTATTTAAGGATTATTTAAGGAATTATTTAAGGATTATTTAAGGAAAATTTGGATTTGAGATATTTAAGAAAATCAACTTTTTCAACATTTAGTTTACGATATCTCGGTAATTATTTCTCGGAAAAAAATGAGATTTTTTTTATTCTATTTAATCTCAAAAATATATTATTATAATAGCGCCAGAACTCTTGTTAATTTGATGATTTATATAATTTCCAAAAGTCGATAAGTTAACAAAAGTTAGGGCATTATTATTGCATTATTATTGTAACAATATATTCTTGAGGTTAAATAGAGTAAAAAATCTAATACGATTTTTTGTTTCGACGAATATCGTAAGTTAAATATTGAAAAAGTTACTATGTTTTCTTTAAATATTCCAGAAAAATATTTAGCAACTAGAAAAATATTTCAGACAAAAGTTGTTCAAATTAACTAGTAGAAAAATGATATAATAAAAAATTAAGGTTTCCATTTAAGAAAAAGTAATAATCAGTGAATATCTCGAAAATGGCGCCATCTGTAAACAAATTGATATAGTTCTGTTTTATGTCCCTCTTGAAACCATACAACTTTTGTCTGAAACATTTTCTTCTACGACCGCTCCCTGCAAAGTTACGAGGTGTAATAGATTAAAATTGAACACTCTATATATATTTACAAGGTGTTTGGGATGTTCTGGAAATGAAAAATTATGAAAATCAATCAGATGAAACTGAAAAACAGTCACATATCATTTTGCAAAAATCGCAATAGATATTAAATTATTAATAATTGAAAATTATCATATTTACAGGTTCTTTTAATTAATGACGTGAAAATTTGCGTATTTATTTGCAAAATGATACAGCACTTTTTTATTTAGAATGAGCTAATCTACAATTATATGACGATTATTGTGCCTAGTAACAGGTTCAAGATTCAGAGTTCAAAGTTCAATCTGCTCATATCTATCGCTAGACACAATAGTCGTCATATAATTGTAGATTGGATTATTCTGAACAAGAAAGTCCTTTTTGCAAATAAGTACACAAATTCTCAAGTTATCAATTAAAAAAGCCTCTAAACGTGGTTATTTTCAATCATTGATAGCTTAATAACTATTGCCGTTTTTGCAAAATACATACATACGTACAAATACATGACTTTTCTTTTCAGTTTGATCCGATTAATCTATATAATTTTGTGCTTCCAAAAGATCCCAGACACCCTACATATATGAATGAATGAAAACTCATTCGTATAAATCTACATCCGTATAAATTCGTATAAATCTACATTTCATGCATATTGATATTAATTTCTTGTTTTGTCTCAGAAAGCACGAGATATTGATTTGTCTTATTTGCGGAGATAGCGTAAGAAAATAACTGGGAGGGACAGTAATTTTCGTGAGTTTTTGTTATTATACTGTTCTATGGAAATAAAAGGTACCCTCGAACGTCTTCGCAGGCGGGGAAAAAGCTGACAGCAGGATTTCGAGTGATTGATTATGGTCGTCGTGGTGGAAAGGTGGTTTGCCGAAGAAATTAGTGTTCCGCGGCATGCTAAAAGCGCATGTACCGTAAAATTGTACGCATCTTACTAATTAACGGTGTACATGATTATCTCTCGGGCAGATATGTGACGCTGCGCGACGCTATTTCCTTCTTAATTTGATGGAAATGGCGTTCGTCGTCGCGTCCGGGACACGGTTACAAATTTTAACGATTCGCGATCGATAATATTCCAGTGGGAATACGCGAGACTGTTGGCAATTATTGTTTGTCCGATAATTAACCACTCTACGTATACTCCACGTACAATTTCATCTAACGCATTCCGGCGTCGCACGACCAGCGACACTTTTGTGACGGATTTAATTATAGCGACAGTTATAATGTCACTCATTTCTGCGAGCGAATTCGCGATCCGACAGTTGCTACGCACACACGTATACTGTACACGTATACTCGAAGAAAGAGAGTGGAAACAGCATCAATCGGGAATGACGTCGAAGACCGGAATTGCGCTATTTTGCATGATAATGGAATTTACTTTCCGACCCTATTTCGCGACCGTGTTATTCACTGCACGTTACTTTATTACATACAAACAACGTGTATACTAACGACGAGCAACCTTACGTAACACGATAGACCGAGAGAGATACACTGATGAGCTCACACGAACATTTAAATAATTACAATCGCGGAAGCGCTTCCGCGACTCTCCTCCGCGAAAGAGTATCGATCTCTGTTGCCCGAGGAGACATTGACGGATGACCCGCGTACGTTTCGTTAGTTGAAGAACCAGCGTGGATAAATGACAGATGGTCCGATTAGCAACGTGACGATGTAGCCTGACGAAGGAATTCCTCATTTTTTGCCAATATCAGAGCGCCCACGTACGTTTCAAATGCCGCCGTTAATAAGATTCCCCCTCTCGTTTTGCGATGACGAATTGTTTTGTTGACTTGGCAAAAGAACTCGGCGATGAGAAAAGAGCAAAGCAGGCCAGCTGAGTGACAAAAAGATCATATGACTGACAGAGAAAGAGCGAGAGAAACAAAGCGAGAGAGAGAGGGAGGGAGGGAGAAAGAGAGAGAGAGAGGGAGAGAGGGAGGGAGGGAGAGGGAGAAGGAAAGAGAGAGAGAGAGAGAGAGAGGCCCGCAATTAATAAAAAAACACAACGTACATAATCTGGCTAGGGTTGCATTCCGAAATGCACTGCCAATACTGAAAATACATAGTTTGTGTCACGTATACTGTAGAATTTCAGTGCTGGCAGTGAATACCGGAACGCAGTCTATATGTACCGACCACGTTGGCCGCGATTAACGGATTTGAATCACCGTCCCGAAAGTGGCGTCATTATCCCGCAGCACGTACACTCTTCCCGCCTCCGTTGCCCCTCATCTTTGCAGCGTCCGCCATCGCCGCCGCGCTTTTACTCCAACACACATCTTCCCTCTCCACGCCGCGACGCGGCCGCCACAAAACGCTCTATTTTCTTCCGAGTTACCTCGTTACCGTTTGACATGACAGTGATTGTATCTCTGGCTTTCGCTCGTACGTGCCGGACATTTACAGAGATATTGCGCGATTCCGTAGAAACGTGGAGCGCATGCGTTTTCAAGATTTCGCGCGTGAGAGCAGGCCGATCCCGTAAGAAAGGAAAATGTGATTCACAGAAAAGTCGAAGGTCGCCGTTGCGTCTCACTTCGCGAGACACTCGTCGATCCGGCGCTCGAGCGAATACTTGGCCGAGTGCTTCCATACCGTTCGGATAATAAGAGCTCGCGCATACCGTATTTAATCATCCTGAAACTTTCTTCCACCCTTCGGGGCGCACCGCGCACGGCGGCGTGTACTCGGAGAAATTGATATCGCTCCTCGTGCGCCACGCGCGCGCGAAGCGTCTCGATGCGGTCTGGCCTCGATCTTCTCGTGAAAGCTAAGATCTCTTCTCGTTCCCCTGTGCGCGCGCGCGGTCTCCATTTACCCCCGAGTATTGCGGGATGCGATAGCGGTTCGGTATGTAAATATACGCCGGCGAAGTGGCTCCGGTAATAATCCAATCGGCCTGCACGAGGCGGTCGGGTGAGCGAGCGAGCGATCGGGCGATGTCATATCGGGATATTTGCAAATTCGCGCAGCGCGCGCGATCTCGGGCCGCATCTCATCCGCAGTAACCTAATGCACACGCCGGCGGTAACGCGGGATCTCAATTTACGGAGATTGGAAAGCCAGGCCAGGCCAGGGCGGGAACGGGACGCGCGTACGGGCTGCTCTCGCTGCGGCCGCGGGCCGGGCGCGGGCGGGTGAGAAACGTCCGAACGAAAAGCAGCCCGGGATTTAAATTGCATTTTGCGACGCGACGTCGCCCCGACGATGGGCCCAGGTCTCGCGTCATATTTATCTAGCTTGACGACAACGACGACGACGACGTATCTGCCAGGGCAGGGACTTAGGCAAATTCCGTGTATCGCGAATCCGCAGGCCCAGTGTGACGGGGGTAGCTGGAAAACCGAGGGAAAACGGTAATTGAAACGTGGCGACCGGCGACTGCGACAACGCTACGACGACGACGACGTTTCCTTCCGCCGCGCCGAGGCGGAAACGATGAGAGACGAGTTCGAAGGCGGATCAACGTGCGGCGAATCGAGCGACGTCGAGCGACGTCTTCGCGACGTTATTTATTCGCGCCGCTGTCTCCCGACAGAAGCCGAGACGTCGGCGGCACGATGATTGTGCACCGCGAAGTGCGGGAAATGAAAAACGATAATGCGAATACCCTGACGGGGAGCAACGGTTATATAATAGCATTACGTGACGCGGTGCGTCGACAGAGGGCGCGTGGGAGGATATCGCCGTAACGAATGCGTCGTAGAGCTGACACAATTAGAACGTTCTCTCCGATGACGGACGTAAAAACGTCTCGCCTGGCGGGGCGGGATACCTCCAGCGCGATTTAATGCAACTCGAATAGCGAGGATTCACGCCGCATTGTTATCGAGTGAGTAGTGTTGAATGTAATTTATGGGAAATGCATTCGCCTTCAATTTCGTCTGAAATGGAAATCTGCTTTTTATTTTGTATCTCTCGTTCATCTCTTGTTTCGATATTATGATTATTGCGTCGAGCTTAGAAAACACAATTATCGACTATTGCGGCGGTTTTCAATCGATCACAATTAGAAATAAGAACTAGAAAGAGTACGCATTGTGTGACTCTTATGATTCTTAATTTATTTTAAGAGATAAACATGGGAATTTTACTGAAGAAGCTTCGCGTTGTGACCGAGTTATATGAGAGCGCTTTTATAATTAATAAATAAATTACGCTTTTTGAAATCAATAATTAGCTCACACAAACTGGGTACAATTATCTATTAGGTGTACAAATGATGAATAATCCAAAATTTGGATGAATAATCCAAAATTTTTATGAATAATCTAGAAACTACATTCGAAGTTTATTGCGAAAGAAAGTAAAACAAATTTGTCAATCAGAGTATTCGCCGTTGTTTTCTATAATTTTAAGCCATCTTTCAGGCAGCTGATGAATTCTCTGTCGGAAAAATGTTGTGTCTCTGGACACGATAAAATCGTCCAGCCATTTTCAGATTTCATCCACTGATTTGAAGCGCGTATCGGAAGGCATGTTGCATCGACCGGAACAAGTGGTGATCGGTAGAAGCGATGTCTGGTGAATACGTCGAGTGCTGCAAGAAGTCCTAGTCAAGAGTCATTATGATGTCTTTTGTCGTAGAAGCAATGTGTAGCCTAGCGTTATCATGAAACAATTTTACAGGACGTTCTCCTTTGCCACTATACGGGCGTTTTCGTTCTTGACTCAATTCTTGACTTTAATTCTTGACTCAAACGGATTAATTTGTGTCGGTAGTGGTCCGCAGTAATTATTTCATTCAATTTTAATAGTTCATAATAAATCATATCCTTCATATTCCACCAAATGCAGAGTAGAATCTTCTTTCCAAAGTGTTTTGGCTTTTCGACCGATATTGATTGTTCGCCGGGATTTACCCATGACTTTCTGCGTTTCGAACTCTGTGTTTTCTGTTTTAGGGTATCCACTTCTCATCGCCCGTAATAATTTTCCACAAGAAAGACTTTCTACATTGCTTATTGAGAAGAGAAAGACACACTGCCACTCGTTGATTCTTGCTGGCTTCAGTGAATTCATGCGGAATCCATTTCTCTTCTTTCTGAATCTTCCCCATCTTGTGTAGGCGTTTGGAAATAGTTTGTTGCGTTACTCCTAACTGCTCTGCAAGCTTTTTTCGCGTTTCTGCTGAATTCTCTGCGAGCAGTTGCTCCAAATCATTGTTGCCGCACTTCTGTGGGCCTCCAGGACGTTCTTCGTCACTCAGACTGAAATCGCCGCTTTTAAACCGTCTAAATCAAAATGCACACACATCGTACGATACAACAACTTCATCGAGAAAGGAACAAATCGATTCGCATGTTGTTGCAGCATTTTTTCCCTGTTGTAAATTTATAAAAATGCAGTGTCGGATATGCACTTTATCTGTTGCCATTTTTTATTGTAATGAACTGAATAATTTTTGAGGTTATATTGAGCCTTCTGCCATATTAAATGTAATTTTTAATAGCTATATGTCAACACTACATAACCGTAAAGGAACGGGAAAATTCGATTATTTGAAACTCAATTTCTTAGCCGCTTAAAAAAATTTGGTTTATATTTAATTTACTTCAAGATGCAATGCGCGAAGTCAACGTTTTCGTCAACTGACATTGCCATTTATTATCCAATTTTACCGACACACATATTTCATTTGTTCCCTCAGCATTCAGAGATATATATCTAAAGAGAGACACTGAGAAAATAAATAAATGCTGTTTTTTCAATGCACTTTTTTCATGTAATAAATCTCGCAATATAATGCGCGTCGTGCAGGTACAGCGAATTTATGAGGCGAGTCATAAAGCGAACCAGCATGCCGGTGATTAAATGAAAGCTCAGGTCACGTTAGCAACTTCAAAGAAACGTAGTGATCGCCCGGGGGCGCATCGGCGGTGACTTATGTCGCAAAAGCGACCGTGAAGCGCTAGATGACAATTTCGCTTGCCTCTCCATCAGCGTGCAAGCCGGAAAACCATTTTCTTTCTTTCGAATTGCTATCGCGCCCGCTTAGCGTTCCGCTCGACCTCCTCTTTCGTCCTCCCTCGCGTCGTCGCGTTGCAACAACAAAAACGGCACTCGTCGATACCGGCAAAGATGTCGAGTGAGTGATGTCGGGAAAAATAGGGTCGCGGCGTACACGTATCCACGCACGATGTTCGGCAAAAGAGACGGCTGCGGGAATGCACGGTATGTTGAAGCCAATTCTCGGTTGTTCCGAGGAATACCGCAATCCCCTGTGCCACCTCTAAGTTATGATACCTGTAAGACCGGCTGGTATTTCATTGTTGCCATCTACAAAACGACCGTTCCATTCTTCGGTACATTCGGAGCTGAAATCGCAGTCCGTGCCGTACATATCTTTCTTTCTCTCTCTCTCTCTCTCTCTCTCTCTCTCTTTCTCCCCCCTCTCCCCCTCTCCTTCTCCCCTTCCCTCTCTCTCTTTTTCTCACGGAGGTGAACTCTTCGCGCCGCCCGGCGACCCAGGGCCACCCGGCTTTCGTCAGGAATAGTGTCATTTATTTTGAAAAAAAAGAAGGAAAAGAAGGGAAGAAGTGACGGCTCTTTGGAACCGCGCGAGCGAAAAGGATTCCGTTTCCCGGCGGAAACGCGACCGGGTACCCTTTTTCGTGCAACGACACTCGACCTACTCACGGTTACTATGCGCACAAGACTCCACGATACGAAACACGAACGCGACGCACGGAACGATTCGCGGGGCGAAGCTTTCGATATGTCATGAGGGCTAATTGAGGCATAACATTCCAAGACCCGTTCTCTCATTCATATTTTTCTGTGAAATTGGGTTAACATCAAAACTACCTACGATTAATGCGACCTATTCTCGCCAGAGTAGTTGGGATGATCGATTTACAATCAACAATGAAACAAATTACGTTTTACGCAGGGACAAAAATATTTATTTATTTATTTTGTTTTTATTTTTATTTAACGTCCAAATATAAAATTTATCACCTAAAAATATAATAAAGATATTTATTTATTTCCTTATTTTTATTTTTATTTAACGTCCAAATATAAAATTTATCATTGTACAGAGTGTTTCGTGTATCCTGACCAAGTGAAATATTTCTGTTGTATTTGATGATACGAAAAAATCTCTGAAGAAGTTCAAGGGTATCTTTCAAGGGAGCAATTATACTGATTGGAACATATTTTCCCTTCAGGTCCCTTCACTTTTTCAGAGATTTTTAAAACGGAACCATACATTGTTGTTTGTACGATCTTATAGCCGGCATCGAATGAATTTCAACAACTTGTATCAATATGGCTTACAGATGATTCTTGACATAAAAAAATGCATATGCATGTTATGCATATCGAGGGAAAACGGAAGAATAAAAATATTATATTTTTCAATACAAAGATTTATTTTAAAATATATTCATAGTAATGTCAAAGGGATGTCCATAAATTTTGATAGATTTTTAAATACGAAAACAAATAATCTTTTTACATTTTTCATTATTTCTAGTATGATTGAATTATATGCTTGCACAATTTATTTTCGTATGTTTTGTAACATTGTTGAAAACCCTATTTTTTAGATACCCTTACAAAAAATATGTTTAGATCTGGTGGTTGAGCTAGTTGGTGAATTCTAGAAGTAATTGTAGAAAAATATAAATCTTTTATTTTCCTGCTTCCTCGAATTAATGTATTTTCTGTGTCAAAAATCATAGATTATATTGTTATAAGTTACCAGAATTATTCGACACCGGCTATAATCAAACAGAAAAGTATAGTTCAATTAAAAAGAAATAATCTTAGCTTTGAAATTCCGAAAAAATGATTTTGAGAATAAAATATTCCTATCTCACCGTAATTATGCGGACCTTGAACAGTGCAACTTTTCCCTCAGACACGTTTTTGTATAAATTCCAGTAATTCTTGCAATAAATTGTAAACCGGCTAGTTTAATCGCTCTGGTGGTCTTAGTACCAAGAATTGATTCAGGATTTTCTTCCTCTTTTCCTCATCTCTTTCTCTTTGATCATCTCACATTGCTGATGCATCGCGGCAAGTGTTAAATTATTTCGTACGATCGGAAGAATATCGCGATACAAATAGCAATAATTAATAATAAATTACGGAATAAATTTGGGCGCGGTAGTAGCACGAAAGCGCGAGGGAGGAGTGTAAACGTTGTCAGGACGAGACTGACGACGCAGAGCGAAGCGTGCGCGTGGTGTACTTTGCGGAGTGGTGTGTCAATGTTTACAAGTAGCAAAAGCCACCATCAAACAGCCACGATTTTCCGCTACCAATATACTCCGCCTGACATTCTTCGCAGGTTCGCCGTGGCATTTCCATATACTTACGTAATGCTGTGTTTCCCCGGGACTCCAAACAACCAAACTTCAGGTTGCTCCGTCTCTCTCTCGTCTTTCCCTTTTTTTTACGGTAATTTCGCGATGCCTTTTGCACGTTCTTCGAGATGACCTTTCAATTTTCGGAGTAATCTTGCGTTTCAATTTGATAGCGCGCTTTTCTTTTGCTCATTTCCAAATAATTCGAAGCGATCGGGATGTAAACGACGAGATGCATGCGAGACATGACACGTCGCGATTTATCGCGAGAATAGAATAATCTCGCCGATTTGTGTATCGACGTTACATTTGACAAATTCTTAAAATATATCAGCGCAATTCGTTGTGAAAAGAATAATATTAGCGACCCATGCTCAAGCTATACAAGTTTCACTCGTGTTTCGGCACAATATTAGTTGCGCACCTTTTTCCTTTTAACCAGCGTTTTTATCACGACCATATTTTGCCCTGACCTCGTAGCTGCTCTTTATCAACTTCTGTGAAAAATATCGCTTCAGCTTATTGCTAATCTTCGCTTCTCACGGTAGATAAGCCGCGACGGCAGAAATAGACAATCCCGCGCAACAATGTGGCCCTAAAATATTATATAACATTTGCAGAAAATAATATACATAATTCGATGATAAATCCTCTAGGAAAGGTATGTGTTATCGTGATCTTATCGTGCGCCATTGAATGTATTAGGTGTAAAAATTAATTCCCGGACTTTTTTGATGAGAATTAATTCATTTACATAGAAACAGAATATATTTCAGTCATGAAAGTAATCTTCATTAATATCGATACATTTTTCCCACTTTTCAGGGAGCTGGCGGATCCCGATTTGATAAAAAGACGGCGGTTTCGAGTTGATGAAGTCTTTAATGCAATTTTCGATATCTTCGTATGTCTCTTGAAGTATGAGTTCGCAAGGTGATGTTAAAGAGATCGGAATAAATGAAAATCTGTCGGAGCTAAGTCCGGTGAATACGCCAAATGTGACAAAACCTCTCAGCCCAACAAATTAAGGGCGTCCTTAGTTGCTTTCGTCGTGTGAGGCTTTGCGTTGTCATGCAACAATATTACCGGTCTAGGCCCCTTGTCAGTAAAAGATCTTTTACATTTGATTTCATCACTCACACGCTAATTGAATTGATGTTTGTAGCATTCAGTAGTAACAGTTTCATCTGGCATTTAAGCAAAGTTCAAAATGTATCATACCCTTGAAGCCCCATCAAATGCACTAAAGAACATTTTTGGCATGAATTGGGTTTCGTGATTAATATCGAAGGCTCGCCCGGATTCACCCATATGATTTTTGTCTTTTTGGGTTCTCGTAATACACCCACTTTTCATCTCTCATCACTATGTTGTGCAGGAAGTTCTTTCTTTCAAATTGAGAAAACAAAGACAGAGCCGCATTACGGCATCTCTCTCTCTCTCTCTCTCTCTCTCTCTCTCTCTCTCTCTCTCTCCCCCTCTCTCTCTCTCCCTCTCTCTCTCTCTTTTTCTCTTTTTCTCTCTCTCTCTCTGTCTGTTGTCCACGGAAAATACGTGCGGAACTCAACGACTTTCTTTTTGAATTTTTCCCAACTTTCGCAGCCGGATAGAAATGGCTTGCTAGGTTATTTCTAATGCTAAAGCAAGTTCAGATTCGGTCTGGCGTGGGTTTTCTATCAATAACTGCTCCAAATAGTCATCTTCGAACTTCTTTGGTTGTCCAGGGCATTCATCATTTTCGAGATTGAACTTTCCATCCCGGAATTTCTGGAACCACTTTTTGCACGTACTATAGGATATAGCATTTTCTCCTAATGCCGAAAAAATCATTTCCTTTACCTCGAAGGCATTTTTTTTTCTATTGAAACCCGAAAAGTAAGCAGTGCCTAATATATGCTTTGTCGCACGGTATCGTGTTCTCTATTCTCACGGTCAATTTTTTGAAGTTATGTCAATTGAATTTCAGGTTTTGTAATTCCATTAGGTTAGTATTATTCAATACCAAACTTAGCGAGAAAAAGTTTCCGCTTAAATAAGTGCTACAGTACATTAAATGTTGGGGCTGAGAATTAATTTGTACACTTAATAACATCGTTTACTACACTTATTCACGGTTACTATACGATTGATGTACATTTAATGACTTAGTTAATTAACGATAATTACTTAGTTAATTAACGATAATCAGGAAGCCTCGTTTCACAGAACAATGAGATTTTTGAGAAGGAAGGCAGGAGGGAGACAGGAAAACTAGACTCCAACAGAGTTAGAGCTAAAAGAGAAAGCTTTCCATTTCGGTTAATCCACAATAGTTGTCAACCGTTGGAAACTGCGGCCGGGGGTTTAACTGTGCTTCGTAAACGCTTCGCTTTTACTCGTAAATCTGTATGTTTAACGCTCGGTGGATCTCAATGCAGTACTAACACTATGTGTTAAGGAGCATTTCGGGGTCGATGCAGGGCCATAGCTGCGCTATTGTCGAGGAACATGTAACAATGCGAGCAGAATATCAATGTCCCGAATCTTTGCTCGCGTAGAAACCGCGAGCGACAAAGCGAACGAATATAGGGGAGCGTGGCAGGACAAAGGATGGGGAGAGAGAGAGAGAGAGAGAGAGAGAGAGAGAGAGAGAGGGAGAGAGAGAGAGAGAGAGAGAGAGAAAGGGAGAGAGAGAGGAAGAAGGAAAAGAAGAAGGAGCATTTTACTCGAAATATCTCTTAACTAGTTGTAAAATTCGAGGAACGAGGACCATTGAATCTTTTGATAATGGGAATCGTCACAAGCTCGGTGAAAGCATATGCTTCGTACTTGTTTAATCCTCGAGTGCGTCAGAAAGGAAAGGCGATAAATGGAAAATGCGGAGTCTCGGTGAAGTCGATTAAAGTCGGAAAGTTGGTTAAAGTGCGCCGTGACAGTGTATTCGGTAGAACGAGCTCGGAGATAACGTCGAGGATGGTTTGTCCGTTTCTGCAAATGAACTGACTCCATTCTTCTTCTTACTTCAACGACTGCTCTTTTCCTGCCCGACAGATTCGCTGACTTAATGCTTTTACTTTACCGAGCCGCGGAATGAAAATTCGTGGTTACGCGCTACACTGAATTCCCGTGAAAGCTGTGGCATATAGAATATATCGATGGTTTCGACTGCTGACAGTTTCCTAAAATTAAGACTCAGCTAACGAAAATTTGTCTCGCTCTTTGTTAATCCATTAATGCCGGCTAGGACAAAAATTTCGCGTTGATTCGTGATCAATGTTATGAATTTTTATGAAAATGCTCGAAAATTTCAATCCAAAGTACATTTTACTAGGGGTTTTCGAGGTTGCTCTTTCCGCATTCGCTGCGAGAATCATAAAAAAATGAGTGTTTGTATTGATTTGTAACGGTTTTTTCTAAAAAATGCGATTTTTTCTCGTCAATTGTTTTTTAAATCATAGATTTCATCTTGATAAAAATGAATATTACTGAATATTACTTAATTGAATATTACTTAATGAATATTACTTAATTAAATATTACTGAAAAGTACTCCAATCGTGTCCTCGAGACTTGTAATTTCAAAAATATGAGGGTAGTCCCAGAAGTACCTGACCTAACAAAGAAAACACAAAAAATTTGGGAAAAGATATCTTTATTTCTCTACATAGTCTCCTTTTAGCTCAATACACTTTTCCCAGCAATGTTCAATAGCTTCGATACCCTGTTTATAGTGGGAATCGTCGAGCTCCTCAAAATAGCCATCAAGCCACCTTGGTCCATTGTTTTGACTGTTCCTACGTCTCAGGTGTGAAGTGATGGATCCATGTTTCATCCATGGTTATGAATCGACGCAAAAACTCGGCTTTATTGCTGCGAAACTTCGCCAAACACTCGATTGAAACATCCTCACGACGCTGTTTTTGTTTTTGTTCAATCGTGGCATCTATCTTGCGCACAGCTTTCTCATGTCCAAATTTTCAGTCAATATGCGATGTACAGCACTTTTTGAAATTCCTACCATGTCTGCTAACTCGCGCACTTTCAGTCGACGGTCATCCAATACCATTTTGTGGATTTTCTTCACCATTTCTGGCGTGGTCACCTCATTTGGTCGACCACTGCGATGTTCGTCTTGGCAGCTCGTACGGCCTCGTTTAAACTCTGCCATCCAATATTTTACTGTTGTAAACGAAGGAGCAGACTCCCCCAGAATAGAATCTAGCTCCGCTTTGATATTGGTTGAACTGAGGCCTTTCAAATGAAAGTATTGTATCACATAACGATAACCAATTCTTTCCATGTTTACAAATTCACTGATAGCGTTCACTATTGATGGCTGCCAAATAAATACTAAACAACGTAGCGTCGTCAAACTTCAAATTTAAGCTTTATAAGCTTGGTACTTTCTACCATAGTCATTCTTTTCAAACAACAACCGCTATCTATACGTCAGGTCAGGTATTTCTGGGACTATCCTCGTACATATCTAGACGTAAAATTTTCTGTACTTTTAAAATCTGTAATAAAAAATATAAGTTTTGCACCAAAAACATTTTTATCAAGATGAAATCCATGATTTAAAAAAAATTGACGAGAAAAAATCGCATTTTTTGGAAAAGAACCATTGCAAATCAATACAGACACTCATTTTTTTATAATTCTCGCAGCGAATTCGGAAAGAGCGACCTCGAAAACCCCTAGTAATGTACTTTGGATTAAAATTTTCGAGCATTTTCATAAAAATTCATAACATTGAAATCAACGCGAAATTTCTGTCCCAGCCGGCATTAATCGTTAAACCTTTGTCGCAGCTCGACCAACGCGATGATGGGACGCTGTAATTTTTCACGTTTCAACAGATTCAAAGGAATATTTGTATCAATCGTAAATATCTTGTGCGCCGGCTCATGGTATCGATCGCCAGATAACGCAAAACCGCGTGTCCGCATTCAACTATCGATGACGCAATACTTTCAGCCATTTTTTCCTCTCGCGTACGCGTGCAGCCTGAAGCCTTTGATACAGTAGAAGCAAATAGGTACACGGTTAACCCAATATCGCGACTGAAACCTCACGCAGAGAACGGGTTCGAATTCGATTGGATTGCCGCTGGCCGAAAGCTGACCCTTTGAGACACTTGGCATTCAAAGAAGCGTTTGAGAAAAGGTCTCACTGCGGCATAAACACTTTACGCGCGTCCTCATCAAATGGAAGTTCTGCTCTGCGCTTAAGTAGTCGGCGCTCTCGCACAGTCGCCTTTGATATACTCCAACCGAAATTACGTCCTAACTGCATTAAAATCCGAAATAAGGACATGGTAAAGTTTTGAATATTTAATCGCGCTTAGACCTCTCGTATCCATCTCGTTCGAGAGTCCGCAATTGACCGCTCGTCATTCGACGATTGACATTTTATTAGCCATCGTTAAAGCTACCTCTTGCGGTTAAATTTAACTTCTTTTTTTCCACTCAATAAATACTCGATACAATACCCGATAGATACAAAGGAACAAAATTTCATATCGCGTCAGTGTGTCTATTCTACAAAGCCCTTTGGAGGGAAGTATTCTTGTTGAAGATAGTACGACATGATGTTAAAAAGCAACGGAAATTGCGTGGAAATTGGCATGGAAATTTCGAAACGGGAAATGAAACGTCATTCTCCATTATTTGTTCCTTAGATCTCATCGTTACGCGTCACATCCGGGAATTTCTATCTGACAGAAAAGGGATCTGAATAAATGAAAACACGGCGACGCGAATAGAGCCGGGCGATGATCTGTGCGGACAATCTGAGTGGCGCAAAGTACGGTGACGTAACTATCGATTAATTCGTCATCGTTTATCTTCGCGTAATCTGCGATTTAACTGCGAAACAACGTCGGAGAAACCGGAGAAGAATGAAACAAAGAGGAGGAATCGGATTAAGTCGCGGAAACGGCGCAAAATGCCATGCAAATGAAACGTCCTGGACGAAAAACTCTATTGATTTTATAACAAATTAATTAGTGCCCGGCCCAAGTGCTCCAAACTCAGTATTGCCTTTTAACATACCGATCGTACCTATGACTGCATTATTCTCGATATTCGATAAGTACTTTCGCGTCTCCTTCTATGCGACAACTTCAATGCTGCTGAAGTTGGACGATATTTTTGGAACGTATGAGATTTCACAGATTTCCTTTTGTTCACGGAGTCTTTCAATATATTTAGGGGGAGGAGGTAAGAGTTCTTTTTCTACTGGTAAAAATGAAAATTATGATTCTCAAGACACTTGAGCTGTACTGCTCGTTTATTTGGCGCTCGCATTTGACTCGAGAGCTTCAAGGGCGAAATTTATGTGCGAAGTATACGAAAGCATGTGTTTCATGCTTGACGAAATAAAAGAATACAGCTCGGTAGAAAGAGAAGCGATTGGGAAAGTTTTCAGGGAGTTAAGAGGAAGGCTTAAGAAATATTTTTAGTCCAAATGAGGGTCCATGTACTGTTCCCTCATTGTTCGCTAATGTTCGCTAATTAAATTTTTCGATATCTTGTTTACTCCGGCTTATCCTCGCGGTAGACACCTTGAGTGCTTTCTGAATATTTGCTTGCTGTTTTGCACATTTTACGACCACTTGAGAAGTTACAAACACTTTTACTGACCGCTCGCAAAGAGTTTTGCTGGATGCTCCTGGAAGATTCGTGTCCACTCGTCCTCACACTTCAAGTAGCCCATAATCAGCTTCCAGCAAGCTACGCGACCACTCATGTTAGACTTGTAATATTTTTCCATGCAATTTACTGGACGCTGAAACGCATGTTTGCCGAACGTTCTCTCTCTCTCTCTCTCTCTCTCTCTCTCTCTCTCTCTCTCTCTCTCTCTCTCTCTCTCTCACGTACACGCACACACATTCACTCTCTCCTTATCCTCTTCTTTTCCCTTTAACATTGCAGCAGCATTTAAAAGCCACGTTCTGCCAGTGGCTTTTAGTGCCGCACGATTGTTGAACGGTATGTACCAAACCGGCAAGTACGTTTTAATGTACGAAGCGTAATGGATGACCGCGAGTTACCGCAGCGAAATTGAACGGTCCCGTAGGAAATACGATTCTGTGAAACTCCTCGTTAAAACGTCCAAGGTTTAGCAGCCTCGCGAGACTTTTCCGAGGCTTAAGAAGAATTAGTAGCGCAGAGCGTTGGGAATAGCAAGAGAGAAATGATAAGACGTCGATGAAACGCTCTAAGTCGGAATTTGGATTCTACATTAAATCTGCAAATTCTGTTTGATCTGATCTGAAGGATCAATGGAGTATCCTGAAATATTAAGAGACATAATAGCATCTCTCGCGTTAAGTGCTCGAGTACGAGCGCGTATATTTACAAATTACACGCCATATTCGGCATTAATTGATTGAACAATTTTCGCTGGTTAACATTATTAAAATTAATAATTAATTATAAACATGTAAATCATTTCGATCAATTACTTGTACTTGATTAATTATACTCTGATTAATAATTAATTAATTAATTATCTTCAGCAATCGATTAATTCATTATTCATAATTACACATGCGTGATTATATAATTATATACATGACGATTGATTAATTTTCATCATTGATTTACAGATTATTTTAGTCAATTAAGATATTAATCGATTAATACCTTGCATATGCGACGTCCTTAAAAGCCTCTGTACACGGATCTAATAATGTAGTAAAGTCAAACGAAATATATTGATATATGATTCTTTATAAAGGCAGAAAATTAAAGATCTTTTATATTTTTTATTTGGTTGAATATCAAAAAAGCCTTTTCAAAATATATTATTTTTTGCCATGCTTCTAATTGAACGAAAGCGAGATCATACTTTGATAATGACTCAATCAATGAGTGAGCTCCATAGTGTACTAGAGCAAGCCTTCCTAATATCAGACTATAGAAAGCTGTTTGGTTTGCACGTTTTACCACTACACTCCTTGTATTTTCTTGTTCTCTAGTTTTCATTTCAACGTCAAAATATGTATCTATCTTATAAGTGCTGAAAATGCTAGTAGACGCAGTTAACAAAACAGACTATTATTACTACATATACGAAAAAAGGGCAAACAAAATATTGGATGGATCATCTGTTTCGCTTTATTCCGTGCTATCCGAGCAAAAATATTTTTAATTAAATGTTTTATACGTTGTATGTTTCGTTACTTTTTATTTATAAATTTCATAAATTTGTACTTGGAATACTATAATTTCAGTCGTAAATTGTTTTATCAAGAACTGCATAAATATGTGTCTGGTGTCTATAACAACGTCAGTATACATACTCACAAATAGCGCTGGTTATCCTTATTATAATATATTTATAATATATATCATTTATAACATTTATATACATATACATTTATACATTTATAATATATATCCTTTTCTTTCTTAAATTATTTTTTAAGTTATTCCTACCCTTTGAAGGCTCGCTTCAATATTATTACAGGCCTTAGAAGGTTGACTGAACTCGAATGAGTTCTGAGTGGGCTCAGAATCTCAGGATTTTAAAGTATAGGTTCTCAGGATTCAAGTTTCAGTTATATAACAAAATAGAGATTAGATTTCTTTCATATGTCTTATCAATATTTCAGCTCAAAATGCGAATTGTCAAGATTTAAGATAAAATATCTGTAGGGTTATTTGTTGTACATTTTATCCGAATAATTTTGTGGAGGAAGACAATGAGAAAAAACAGAAAAAAGAAATAAATTTATTCAGAATAAATAATGTAGTGTCTCGTGCAAAGTTGATATGCAAAGTTCCGAAAAATTATTATTACTCTAAATTGCGTGATGAAATACTGTTTCCACAGTATTTAGAACCAAGTTTAAAAGTTTAGAGAAAGCATATTTCCTATTAAACAATAGTGTATAAGAATGTTCCAAAAAGTAAATCAAACGGAGTAGTATAGTTATTTTATTCTAGTAAGAGTAGTATAGTTATATTATTCTCCAACTGTTATTTGTACAGTATAGTTATATTAGTTCTTAGATATTGTACTTTTCGTATACTTTACATTTCGTATATTTTATATTTTGTTATTTGCAACATATTATATACAAAATATATTACAATAATAATCATATAAATTCATTAATATATCCATGATATTTAATTTTATCTTTGTCCATAAATAATGATATATCCGTATAAAATAACCTTTTTAATATAAATATGTGGGAAAACATCACTCAATTAAAATTAAAACAATAAAATAAAACATCATTGTTTAAACTTGTATCTTTACAGAAGAAATAATATCACAAAGTTAAATTAAATACGAATAGTTCTTGCCAAAATAAAAATACGCAAAAATGTTGCATCGATAAAAAATAAAAAATTAACGTAGTAAACAAAATTTTAATACATGAACATAAAAAGCTAGCAGCATTCCTAAATGTACATTAAATGTTTCCATTTCAATTCTGAATATTTTGAAAATTTTGATACACAAGTTTCTAGAAATAATGCGAATTTCAGGAATTCAATTTTAGGAATTTTGATTTTAATTCGATATATTTTATTTTCATTTTTTTACATTATATCGCGCATTGACTTTAGAACTTTACTCGTATTCATTATTGGCTTACATAAGTACTCGGATTTGTTTAATTACAGCTATTGATTGATTATTATAATAAGAAAACAGTGTAATTTACGAAGCATTTTACAAGTTTATTTTAGCGATCTGAAGTATTCTTTGATATCTTTCAGATCTTTTTGTTTAGAGATGGCATGTAATAATTTTTTGCGTATTATTTCTCATCTCAGATTTTACAATTCAACATGACGTGTCGAGTATCCAAGCTCTTAAAAAGTTGTGTTTAACCACATGCTATAAATAACTGAAGAGAAAGAGATGTCACGGAAAAATTAATTTCATTAGTACAAAAAACCTCTGTTTCATTTTAGCAGAAAAAAGGCCATAATGTTAGGATGTTCACGAGAACGAATTAATTATTGTTTGTATGACATTGAGCGTAAACAAATTATCAAGGAACGCAGTGTAATTTTTGATAAGACTCTAAAAGTAGATATTATTTAAGGAATTATAAATTAATAAACAATTATGAAGCTTGGAAAATTACAGATTTTCTTAATGTTTCGTATGATAGTAATGCGATTAATAATAATAGTTTTACAGACGAACACACAGAATTTAGAACAGAAAATATAAATGACGAAGGAAGTAATGCAGTAGATCGGAATATAGAATGTCTAGATAATTTAGAACTAAGAGAATATAGAAAAACGTCCGCGATACGAACAAACGTATAAACGAGTCGTGCTTAAAACACAATTAATTATGGAGAAATTGGCTTAAAATAACAATTTGTAGTATCAAGATAAAAAATTAAACCCTTATTATCTAAATTGAAACTATTCAAAAATTTCGGATTGCGGGAATTTAAATACAAATCTCGCACATTAACAATCTGAGGAAACTATACACAGTTTATACCATTTTAAATTCCGCGGGCAAATATCTCGAAAAATACAAAAGATACAGAAAAATGGTTCAGATAAAAATTGTTTAGTTTAAAGGAGCACATAAGAAAGCGATATCATTTATTTATAAATGGCGCTGCTTTCCAAATATTCACTAATCATCACTTTTCTTAAATGGAAACCCCAAATTTTTTATTATATCATCTTTTTCTACTAATTAATTTGAACAACTTCTGTCTGAAACATTTTTTTTATTTATCTAATATTTTTTGAAAAATTTAAAAAAAACGATAACTTTTCAATACTTAGTTTACGCTATCTCGGTAACTATTTGTTGGAAGAAAAAGTGATATTAGACTCTTTTTTATTCTATTTTTTATTCTCTTTTTTATTCTCTTTTTTATTCTATTTTTTTTATTCTATTTAGTCCGCAGAATATGTTGTTATAATAATGCTCTAACTTTTCTTAACTTGGTGATCTCAGGAAATTTTAAAATTATCTTAAATAAAAATATGAAAATCATCACTTAAAAAAAGTTGTGGTCACTGAATATCTCGAAAGTGGCGTCATCTGTAAACAAAATGATATTGCTGTTCATGTTTCATGTTCCCCTTCGAATCAAACAATTTTCGTCTGAAACGTTTCTCCGTATCTTTTATATTTTCCGAAATATTTGCCTGCGGCATTTAAAATCGGACAACCTGTATATAATTTCTGCGTTAATTCCTTTAAAGTCGGCAGATATTCCGTTTTCAGTTTCAGGGAAATTCAGTTTTGATTCTTGACTAAAAATATTAATATTTCTTGCAACATTTAAAAGGAATGGATTTACACAGAATCAAATAATTAGGAAGAAATTGTGAATTCCTAATATTAATGTACTGGGGATTTAGTATAGTTTGACACGAAGAAGATTATGATTCATCGCGTACGTTGCAAATCCAGAAAAATAATCGGCGCATGTGTTATCACACGTTCAAATTTTATTATCTTCCCGTAGTGTAAGACGATTCGCACTGATATCCGACGATATCCGGCTCCTAAAAGCTATGTTACTGTTTATTTTGTTAATTAGAAGTTAAGTTTCAACGATTCAATTCAGATGGAGTTTCGACTCGATATGGGGAATCCTTGATTCGCACATCTCTAAGGACCTCCAAGTTCCCGAATTTGTAGAGAATTCATATGGTTAATGTAAAGCCAAAATTTCAACTCGGCGCTTCATGTTCCGCGAGAGATCGATAGAGCGGACCTTAAGCCACTCGTTGAAATACGGACGGAAAACCGCTTTGGCGCAGACGCGACGCTAAATTTTCATGGTTGTCGGTGAAACGGCCGCGTTCACCGATCACCGGTTGATCGATCGCTGAGTTTCTGCTTTCCGACGTGAGAACAAGTGCAATCTTACAACTTTTTTCCAGTCATTTAGGTAGTCCCGACTACATTAAATCGAATAGCGAGGTTAACGGCATTGGGGTGGGGCGCGGCAAATGCGAGACCTTATGCAAGAAAATCACTACCTCGACACGCATTTCCACTACGATTTCTACATCATCTCGATGCCCGACACCGACGGCTTGTCCTATACAGGGGGCCATTAGATTTCCGATGCTGCAACTTAACGACGCTCGCGTGCAGCGAATTATTCACGGTCGCGCCGGGTATTTGGATTTTAAAGGCTCGCAAGCCCCCATATTATGCAGGATTATCCTACCCCGGAGTACGCCGGAGGATCACGTCTGAAACATTCGCGGAAGCGCAGGCTCATGGGAAAACCGCGCATAGAGCTATGTGCCTTTACGTTTTCTCTTAAGTGCTATCAGCGACTACCGACGATAGAACTGTGTGAATTACGGTTGGGTCATTACACGTGTACACAGACTGTTGATTGCCTTCGTGTTAGATATCTGTGATCTCCAACTCATACAACACATTCGTTTCTCGTATATCCTGCTGCAATATACTTGATACGATGTATACTAAATTAGATGTGGAATAAAGCTCTTAATCGAAGATTGTCCGAAAAAATTCAACAACTTATTTTAGAGATTACAATATAGGACAAAACGTTCAGTAACCGACGCTCTCAATTTTCAGCACTCTTGCACAAGTTATTAAATATTAAGAGGTGTATGGAGATTTATTATATTTTAATTATTTATTAATTATTATTTGTTCATTACTTAGCTATTTATTTTTCATATCCGTAGACTTTAATATGGTAAAAGTGGGGTTTAGGGGACCCACCTCCAATGAGCTTGTCATTGATATATATTATCAAGGATAATCACTCTACTGAGTGACATTCAAGAGATTTTAGCCGTCCCTCATTGTTAGTTAAAAAATAATGAACAAAAGGAATTTCATAAATAGAATATAATTTTCCGACACCGTGTATATATTTAAGGAATGAGCACGTGCTATACACGCGCTATATACGCGCGAATATATGAATATATTCACCGCACTACCAAACTTGTTCTGTTTTGATAATTTCTATTGTGTATATTCTTACTTGGTATGTTTCGTATTATTACTCTCAGTTGCTCTTTCGTCGTTCAACTAGTTGATCGCTTAAGTAAATCCAAGAGTTACGTAAATTTTCAAAATGTATTTATATGAATATTTACATATGACGCATAATTTCGACAGTTTATGGAATTTCTTATGTGAAAAAAAGGTCGTTTGAAATGAGATAATGTGTCCGCGATGTAAAAAATTATTAAAAGCAAATAATCCACTTGAAAATCGTTTATTACATTGCACAAACAAATATTATAAAGTTACTAAAGGTCGAAAACGACAAAGAATAACGTGCAACTTCAAAATTAGTATATTTCACGGAACATGGTTTTCAAGAATGCACATGGATTTGACTGTAATTTGCCGTTTTATCGGCTATTTTCTAATGATGCAATCACCACGACAGTCATTTTTAATGATGAGTTGCAAATAGATCAACATAGTGTTGTTGATTGGACGAATTTTTGTCGAGAAGTAAGTAATATATTGCTTGTTACTTATTTATTTGTGCTTGTTAATGAATAATATTACATTGATTTGTTAAATTATCTCTATTTACTTCAACAATGGATTGAAGATAAACAAATTTCAATTGGCGGAGTGAATAAAATTGTAGAAACAGATGAAGCCAAAGTAGGAAAAAGAAAATATAATACAGGACGTATAATTAGAGGACAGTGGGTTTTTGGAGGTATAGAACGTGATACCAAATAGTTTTTCATTTTGCCCGTACCGAATCGACATGCTGATACTCTGCTATTCGTTATTAAAAAATATATTGCACCTGGTTCTATAATACATACGGACCAGTGGCGAGGATATGATATTTCGAGTAATTACGAAAATTATACTTATAGAACAGTAAATCACTCAAGAAATTTTATAAATCCAGAGACTGGTGTTCATACACAGAACATAGAAAGATTGTGGAGAGATGTGCGAGCAAAAATTCCTCGATATGGTATACGAGATTATCATTTTACGCATTATCATGCAGAATTTATATTTAAAAAAGTATACGATTTTGACAAACGTATTGATAGTTTTTTCGAAATTATGAATTTAATGTATCCATTAGATAATCCGAACATAGAATAAATTTCTTTATATACATTTCTTCTATCAATACATATATATATAGTATAAGATTATGTAACCTAATACTAAGTATAATACTCTCAATTACTATTAAATTGATGTATATATATAAAACAATATACGTATATGCGTGGGGGAGGGGCTCCGCCCCTCCCCAAAAAACCTAACTCTAACTTAACCTAACCTAACCGATTTATTAGGCTCCGCCCCTCCCCCGCGCATATACGTGTACTATTTACTTTATTTCTTTGTATATACTATATGCAAAAATATACACATGAGTATATATATGCAAAATTTATACAACTTCTTTTGTTAATAACTTTTTAATAAACAGTAAGCGACGGCTAAAACCTTTTTAGTGTTATTTAGGAAGGTGAGTTCTATAACATATATCAGTATGAAAATTATCGGAGGTGGGTCCCCTAAACCCCACTTTTATCTTTAATATTTGATAAAATACGAGCAAGAATGTTGAAAATTATAGGAGTGCAAAGAGTGCTGCTGACTACTGGATATTTTATCGTACTCCAAAATTCTTGTTTGTCGTAGAACATTTTGCTGGAGCGATACAAATTTAACTCGCGGTGAACCGCCACATGCGATATATATACCACGTATGCATTCATCTCACGCGTCAGTAGTTACACTGTGCGTACAGTCAGCCCTTAAAGTATCTTCAACACATTTTCTTCTATAACGGGCACTCGGTGATTAACATTGAGCTTTCCGTTTACGTCAGTCACCAGCCATCATCGTACGGCGAATACATTAAGAAGCATATATAACAAGCAATTTTTTACATTTATAAGATTATGGGTATGTCTGATAATAATAGAATAACGTAAAATCATGAGATATATCGAAATATATTAAAGCAAATTAGTATTTTTATTTATTCAAATGTTCAAAAGGTTTATATGTACATATTACGATAAATGGTAATAAAGTAACTGATGTAAATGCAAAATTAGTTTAAATACGCTTGATAGTGGATATATTAATGAACGATGAGGAGAACACTGCAAATCCGCGTATGTTATTTGGACACGCATTAGTGCTCGAATTTAACAACTTGAAGTTAACAACCTTAACAGCTTGAAGTTAACAACTCGTATCTAATAACGTTTATTATTATTATTATTTTTAATATGTTTAACCACAACGAATGAATTACACGAAAATCTTTTTTTGTCAATATATATTTTTTTATATCTTATATAGAATAAATGAAAAAAAATGTATATAATTTTTTGAACCTGTTGTCTCGCTATCTTGCCTATTATAGCAACGTAGTAAGCCTATTTCATTACACGTTAAATCGACATAGAATCTTTCATGTTACTATATTCATGTTCGATATACTACAGTATTTTGATTTTAGTTCTAATGATTTTGATAATTTCTGAACTAATTTGTAAAAAGATAGAACTAGGAAATATAATTCTTTTTACCTGGCAACCTATGCTAAAGTACACATTCTGTATTATTTTAAAAAATTAGGGTTTAAAGGATTAATGTATTTTAATCATTTTATTTTATTAGTTATTATTAGGTGTTCTGGTTAATTTTGAGAGCTCACTGTAGCTAGATGTAGCTACAAACTTACTAGAAATATTTTAAAAAGTAGTACATCAGTTCAAAGCTTAGACATTTCTATAAATAATTTGACACACGTCATGTGTATTTATAAACATAACCACAGTTTTTACTACGATTGAAAATGGAACGTTCGAAAATGGAACGATTAAAAATTGACAATGGGACAATAAAGAGCATTTTCGTCAGTTATTATTTTACTGCTTTAATTCGAAGAAAATGGGTATCGAAGCTCACTGATTCATCTAAAAAATTTATTTTGAATCTATTGCATTAGTTAAAACATGTAAGTGTTAGTTTCGACGATTAAAAAATGATTATTTTAATTTGAAAGACTAAAAATGTTCAGGTCAATCAAAAAAGTTTGAAAATGCCGAATTGCAGATGTTGTTAATAATATTAAATATGAATACTACATTAAATATTAAATATAAAATTTAATAACATTTTATGTTTTATGTTTAAATTTTTGCCTTTGTTGCTTTGTTTGTTCAAAATGTCTTTCATTCTCATCAAAACCTTAATAACAATACTTTAACAACTAAATTTGCATTTTCTGCAAAAATTTTATATATATCTCACATTATGTTGTTAAATTCATATGATGATATCATATAACATTTGATATATTTTCGTTCTCCTTCTCTATCTGTCTTTTTCTTGCGTTGATTAGTGAATTTTCATACGAAGTCAAACGAGGATATATAATGTATTTAGCTAAACAAGTGGCTAGTTCTAAAACAATATTGTATCACAACTTCTCTATTCTTTGAATATATGTTTCAACAACTGATGTTACTTCTACCTCAATGGTATTTTAAAATACAAGATTGCAATATATTTAATTTTAAAAATCGAAGCAATTATATCGCCAACATAATATAGGGTAGTATTTGACATTGCATACGTTAACAACTATCTCTTTTTGCTGCCGTCGAAAAAACGAATGATTCAATTTGAATAATTAAATTTTTGGAACACCCTTCACATTCTCCGCATATGAATGTATTAATATTCCACGTAACGAATACACGAGAACAATTTCAACATTGAATTTATTGGCGTTTGCTACCAACATCGTATGCAACCTGATTTAAAATATTAGTTTTAACATTATCTTGCATTGATTTGCTTTTTTTCGGAGAAATATGTGACTGTGTTATTAAATTGCTAAAATGGAACGTGAGAGAAGAATATAACGGCCTCGTACACGACTAAGAAAGAGAGGGATAGCGCGGAAGAAAGAGACACTGTTACTACAAATCAAGTGAATCTATTCTTAATCTCGATTCTTGTGGGAATCAATGCATTTAAGCCAGTAGATTTACGACCAAAGAGGTCACGACTATCGCGTTCGCATTAAACTCGCATTATAACATGCTCGAGTGTACCTTATGCCGTCTATTCCGATTCTAACTATCTCAATGCGACGCATCATTCTTCGGGTATTCGATACGCTGTTATCCAACCGTGCGCTGCCGTATAAACCAAATATTTTCTCACATCTATCACACACACACTTTAACGCCAAGCAGATACCGCCACGCGTAAAGGCGGAACAAATCGAGTGTATCAGCTTGTGTACACTTGGCCATTTGTCATTTCATTACGATAGTCGGGAGAAAAAGAAGAGCATAACGTGAAAGAGTGGAGGGGGGAGGGAAGAGGCAGAGAGGTGAGAGCCAGCGCAAGTACAAAAGATGACGAACGAGGAGACACTCGCACGGCGCGCGTCGGTGATTTATCAAGGCGGCCTATACGTGTATTATCGTGGATGCGCGCGAGTACTGCGTAGTACTTTCGTAGTTTCGTCGTGTCTGTCCCATCGTCCCTACCGCAAAATGCTCAGCATACATAGCTACGAAATAATAACATTATTCGTGGGCTGATGGTTGTTGATACGCCGGCCGTCGAGAATATTCACCACTGGTCGTCTCGTCAGCTAAAACGAGCGTTACGCTGTTATTTGAACTTTCAACGTTTGCGGACGGATGATAGAGGATACGCGGTGATGTACATTCGATATACCTTTCGGTTCGAATATTCCGTCGCAGGAAAATCGTTCGCTGGAAAAACGCCCTGTCGAATACGCGTGCTTACACCTCACGCCATATCGGTGCGCCATTTTCGCGTTGACAACTCGCGCGCGAGTACATTCTATGGCCACTTTACCTTGTATATAATACTGTGATTCAAAACATCAACATGTTTGTATCCCATCTTCATGACAGTCGGGATTAGAATCTCAGATATCGCACAATAAGTTTATCGGATGCGTTGCAATTGGCTATCGTATATAGGAAATTCTTAGAATCCCTTTTGGGGAGGGGGGAATGTTTACTGAAGACAATTTAGATAAATCTTTGTTATTCTTAAGTTGGCAACGAAAAGTCGCTATGCGGGTGACTTTTAGACACGTGGAGATTTAATTCTAACATGAGTGCAGTCTAGAGCACCCACAGAACGTGGAAATCTTGTAATATTGTAAAACTTTTCATGGAGTCTTTGAATATCTTCTTCTGTATTCAGAAATTTTACACAGATCTAAGTTGAGCAATTGTCCTTGAAACTTTATTAATTACTTTACTTGCTGTACTTTTATGTATATTAACAAAATCACCTACGCTTATCAAAAAGATCCACTAGCGTACAATCTTTAATATCATTTCATACATTTCATATTGAAAGAGCCTGATTTATGGAAAAAATAAAGAAAAGTATAATATAAATAAATTTTATACTATTCGTATAATATTTATTATTAGTATGCACCATATTGTGCAACTAGTTAATTAGTTAAAACTAATGTAATTGAAAAATATTCTACGTATGTCACTTAATTTATATGACGTATATTAACCAACCTTTCAGTTGGTGATTGAACAGTGTCTTGAATTTTTTCTATTAACATATGAGCTGGAGCTTTGGATAAGCGAAATCTTTGAAGAAATTCTTTTTCATCATTTTTCATCATAAATTTCAAAATGATTTGGTCTTCGTCTTACAACACGATTTTTTCTCATGTTGATATGTTTTATATTAGGTGTACAAATGAATAATCCAATTTTTTCAGCTACATTCAAGGTTTATTTTAAAAGAAAGTAAATTAAACTGTTCAATCAAAGTATTCGCCGTTGCTTTTTATAACTTTAAGCCATCTTTCAGGCAGCTGATGAATTCCATCTCGGAAAAATGTTACGTCTTTGGACACGATAAAGTCAAGCTATTTTCGGATCTCATCCACTGATTGGAAATACATATCAGACAAGGCGTGTTGCATCGACCGGAACAAGTGATAATCGGTTGTACACCTAATATTTAAAATCATATTATTAAATATTTGTAAAAGTATAAAATATTTGTTACGATATTTAATAAAGAATATTATGAAGAAAATAGTGAAAATAAAGATATTTTAAGATATATTAGAAGTGATCTATTAAAAGAGTACAAATGAATAATCCAAATTATTTTAAGCAGTTATGAAATCAATTTTAAATTGAATAGATTTTCCCGCTCTTTTGTGATTATGCAATGTTGACATATAGCTATTAAAAAGAACATATAGTTTGGCGAAAGGCCCAACATAACCTTCAAAAGTATTTAGTTCAGTACAGTCGAAAATGGCAACAGATAAGGTGCATATCCGACACTGCATTCTTTACGAATTCCAACAAGGAAAAAATGTTGCAAGAGCGTGCGAATCGATTTGTTCCTTTCTCGGCGAAGGTGTTGTATCGTACGATGTGTGCTCATTTTGGTTTAAGCGGTTTAAAAGTGGTAATTTCAGTCTAATCGACAAACAACGCCCTGGAGGCCCTCCGAAGTGCGATAATGATGATTTGGAACAACTGCCAAGCTGAGAATTCGGCACAAACACAAAAAGAGCTTGCAGAACAGTTGGGAGTAACGCAGTAAACGATTTCCAAAGGCTTACGTGAGATGGGAAAGATCCAGAAAGAAGGAAAATGGGTTCCGCATGAACTCACTGAAACCAACAAAAATCAACGAGTGACAGCGTGTCTTTCTCTTCTCAATAAGCAGCGTCGAAAGTCTTTCTTGTGGAAAATCGTTACGAGCGATGAGAAATGGATACTCTAAGACAATCCGAAACGCAGAAAGTCATGGGTAAATCCCGGCGAATCATCAAAATCGGTCGCAAAACCCAATCGCTTCGGAAAGAAGGTTCTTCTCTGCATTCGGTGGGACATCAAGGGCGTGCTTTATTATGAGTTGTTGAAACCGGGTGAAACAGTTGCTGCGGACTGCTATCAACGTCAATTAATCTGCTTGAGTCAAGAATTGGAACGAAAACGCCCGTATACTGGCAAAGGAGAACGTCCAGTGAAATTGTTGCATGGCAACGCCAGGCCACACGTTGCTTCCAATAACAAAAAACACCATAATGAGTCTTGGCTGGGACGTCTTGCAGCACGGCCGGCGTATTCACCAGACATTGCTCCATCCGATTATCACTTGTTCCGGTCGATGCAACACGCCTTGTCCGATATGCACTTCCAATCAGTGGATGAGATCCGAAAATAGTTTGATGACTTTATCGTGTCCAAAGACGTAACATTTTTCCGAAATGGAATTCATCAGCTGCCTGAAAGGTGGCTTAAAGTTATAGAAAGCAACGGCGATTACTTTGATTGAACAATTTAATTTACTTTCTTTTAAAATAAACCTTGAATGTAGCTGAAAAAATTGAATTATTCACTTGTACACCTAATATAATAATAGAGACACTATATGGTAACGATGTTTATTAATCTATTAAATGACATTTAAATGGTCGTCATTCATAGTTTGGTTAAACTATATTTTAAACTACATTTTATTTTGATCTATCTATTGAAAAACAGTCTATTGCTTTTGAATAGAGTTCAAACTTCGATCTAAATTTAAACCTTTATTGAAAAACCGGCTCTTAATCGACATAATCAATTGATTACGCGCATTCGCGCGCGAAAGAATCGTTATTATAATCATGAATAGAAAAGTTGTCATTTTTCGTGCGAGTTTTCGAACGTATTCGTTTTGCTCAATGGGAAGATTTCGTAATATTTTATCGCATAGCTGCAGTGAACGCGTAGCCAACTAATTTAGAAGAATAAGAGATAAATGTAGAAAATTAATATAAATAATTAGTTAATAACAAATAATTGTGCGTCACATGTAAATGGATAACCCTTTAATCAGCATATGTAAATGGATAACCCTTTAATCAACAGTCGTGAAAAAAGCATAGCTGAAAACGATGCGGTTGGCCGAAAATTTATAGAAGAGAAGGTGATCCTTTATTATTGCCCTTCATTCACATATTTTATGCAATAGCTTTGTCAATAATCAATATTTTAAAGTGAGAACTAATTGATTACATTTGTCACAGTGTTGTTTAGTCGATTATAGACCCAAATTTACGTAATGTTTATTACTTAGGATATTATTTATAAAAATGTGGTCACATAGCATAATGGGTCAGCGAGAAAATAGGGTGGTAATGTAGCCTGTCACTAAAACTGTTACAACAAAAATTGATTTTGTTTAAAATAACAAAGCGTTTAGTTAAAAAAATTATATATTTATTCAAATTAAACTCTTAGAATGAGAATAATAATGAATATAACTGCGAATTTTTTATGTGAATATTGACTTACTTGTTAGGAAATACAATCTGCCAGAAAGACAGTACTGTAATACAAACAAAAGTGCAATAGTGAACTACAGATTAGAATCGACTTGTCGAATAATCACTTTGATATAAAAACCTCGGAAAGAGACAATATTTATTAGCACTCTTATGGGGCTACATTAGCAAAATCATGATATTTCATTTAACTTCGAAAGATAATTTGGAAGATATACAGCCGAATAAAATGTCAAGTAACAAATAAAATACTCAATTGTATATACTCGTATGATAATACGTTCAAGTTTAAAAATAATGGGGAAACATGTCTAATTAAATGTACTTTGAAAAACATTTTGATATGCTCGAAAGTAAAAATGCGTTATAAAAAGTGTTAGCTATTGTATATTGATATATTAGCGTTACTGCGCTAACGACGAACTGCTAAACAAATAATTCTATAATTAATAATTGGAATTCGCTACCTGATAACGAAGATATTAAGAATGATCATAATACCTACAAGGGCCATAATACCACCTTCTCCTCTAGTACCAGCGATCTACCGCGATGGTAAAGTATACGCGGGACTGGCTATACGGCAAATAAGATCTTGGAAAAGATTTGTTTATAATTACGATTCCTCTTTTAAAAAGATATGTAAATCCAATGGTTGCCTCTTTCCGTTGCTGCGATGCTGATAGGATTATCTCGAAATTCTAATTTTGATGCAAATCGTTACTTAGTTTAACTCGAGATTATCATGAGCGGCTATCGCATAGACTTCTATACAAGGTGCACGATTTATCTGAAGACATTGAAATATCTCGAGAACTATGCATTGGATAAAAAAAAGTGGTTAATGAAAGTTGTTAGTCTCGAAGGGGGACATCCAATGATACCAAACTCGACCTCCCACCCCACCCCCTGGGGGTGGGGGTTGGGGGCAACTTTGAAATCTTAAATGGAAACCCCCATTTTTTATGGCAGATACGGATTCTACGCCACAAAATACGTAAATTTTGTCCGAAACTTTTTTTTTGATTCGCGATAGATGGCGCTGTAATCGCAAAAAATTATATTTTCCGCAATTCTCCAGAAATGATCATTGGATTGAGAAATAAAAAATACCTGTTCAATATTTTTAAAGAACATAATAAAAGTTATTCCCCCCCCCATCCTCTCGGGGTAGGGTGGGTGATAACGTTCAAATCTCAAATGGGGACCCACATTTTTCATTGCAGAATTAGATTGTACGTGAAATTTTTATTGAAACAATTTTTTTCATTGAAACAATTTTTTATAATAAGCCGTAGTTCGCCATACACCCACAGTGGCGCGTCGAGCAGTTCTCTCTTCGATTCGGGTTCCCATTTCAGATTTGAACGTTACCACTCACCCTACCCCGAGAGGATGGGGGGGGAATAACTTTTATTATGTTCTTTAAAAATATTGAACAGGTATTTTTTATTTCTCAATCCAATGATCATTTCTGGAGAATTGCGGAAAATATAATTTTTTGCGATTACAGCGCCATCTATCGCGAATCAAAAAAAAAGTTTCGGACAAAATTTACGTATTTTGTGGCGTAGAATCCGTATCTGCCATAAAAAATGGGGGTTTCCATTTAAGATTTCAAAGTTGCCCCCAACCCCCACCCCCAGGGGGTGGGGTGGGAGGTCGAGTTTGGTATCATTGGATGTCTCCTTTCGAGACTAACAACTTTCATTAACCACTTTCTTTTATCCAATGCATAGTTCTCGAGATATTTCAATGTCTTCAGATAAATCATGCACCCTGTATACTAATCACACTACTGAAATTTTCTGTGTACATGCCTCAGATGGAGGGGGTTACAGGACGTCATATTATTTCGTTTTTATTCATATATAAACCACACTGACAATCTCTCTCTCCTAAAGTCAATATTATAATTTATAATACAAAATATAATGAAACATTTGGAAATACCAAAGAAAGCACACGTGTTAATAAGTAATAAAAATCCAGATTATATAAAAGAAGAAAACAAAATATATATATAAAAAAATATGAGATGAATATATGTAGTTTTCAATAAAATGAAACATGATGCACTATTTCGCTGATTAGAGTAGTTTTGTGCACATATTATGCACATTCCAGATTACATGGTACTTATCTTCGACAAGCACCCTATTCTCTAGGGTGAATAGTTAAGCTGTTTTTTCAGTACTGAAAATCTATAATTTATGTATAATATATTATACAGGATGTCCGGGATCTTTTGGAAACGAAAAATTATGAAGATTAATCAGATCAAATTGAGAAGAAAAATCAAGTAGTGTTTTATAAAAATCGTAATAGTTATTAAGTTATTGATTGAAATAGTATATGAATATATACAGGGTGAGGAAAAAATACCGAGACCCCGAAATATATCGAAAATATAATTTTTATGAAAAAACGTTTCAGACAAAAGTTGTAGGGTTTCAAGTAACGCATTACACAGCAATATTAGTATGACCTTGAATAACATTGTTAAGGTCTCGTGAAGGTCTCATCTTAAATTTCTTAAATGGAATCCCCTGTTTTTCATTACATATTCTTGTAGCTTATCTCGAGAGCCTTCTATAACTGAGCACTAACTGAAACACTGTAACTGAATGCTTTTTCCTTAAGTATTTTGCAAGTTACAAGATTTTAAAGTTACAGTACCGCCAGCATTAGCATTACCCAAGCTGTAACTTGTGGAGGTTGTATGCCTGCGCGATTTCGATTTTCTCTTAAAATTCGAAATGAAAGGAATATTAAATATTTCGATTTTCGAATTCGAGCAACAGTTAAGAAACAGTACGTATTAGCTATCGTCACTTGCATTTCATTTAGTCATTATTCTTCAGCATTGTTTTTAGAAAAACTTTGAATTGATCCAAGTATTAATTTATTCGGTTTGACTAGTTCTTCCGCTTGTCAATATGCTACGTCTTTCAGAGCGAGAATGCATATCTCTTCTGATGATGAGAGGATGGAGTGATCGATTAAAGTCGTATAATGATGTAAAGCAGCTTTTTAATGAAACATTTCGTGATCAAGATACTGCCATTTCAAAATCTACTATTGAGAAACCAATAAAGCGTTTTGAGGAAACTGATAGTGTGAAAAATCGTGCAATATCAGGTAGACCTGCATCAGCAACAAATACAGAAAAATTATTAGATGTTTTACAATCCTTCATCGAAAATCCGCATCAAGGCCATACTGATTTGATTGCTGTCTAATGCTTGAAACCTTAAAACTATTGTCTGAAACATTTTTTCATAAAAATTATGTTTTTCGATATATTTCGAGGTCCCGGTATTTTTTCCTCACCCTATATGAATAAAAATCCACATCTAGAAGCTCTTTTAATTAATAATGTAAAAATTTGCGTATTTATTTGCAAAATGGTAAAGAACTTTTTTGTTCAGAATGATCTAATCTACAATTATATGACGGCTATTGTGCCTAGTGATAGGTTCAGGGTTCAAAGCTCAATTTATCTATATGTAATACTACTGCTGGACATAATAGCCATATAATTGTAGATTAGGTAATTCTGAATAAAAAGGTCCTTTACTATTTTGCAAATAAGTATGCAAATTTTCAAGTTATCAATTAAAAGAGCCTCTAGATGTGATCATTTTCAATCATTAATAACTTAATAACTATTGCGATTTTTGCAAAATGGTACTTGAGTTTTTTTCCCAGTTTGATCTGATTAATCTTCATAATTTTTCGTTTGAGAATCCCGGGCACTCTGTGAGATTTACGATATTAACGTTGGATGTCGGAACGCAATCTTAATCCTTTAACTGCTGAGATATTAAATGACCAGTATGATCCTCTTTGCTGAGTTATTTTTACAATTATAAAATATTTTATAATGATAAGAGATGGAACTATATGCCCGCTCAATTCAAATGCTTTTTACAAACTAAATTAAATGGGTATTACACATTGAAAGTCCAAATCAAGTAAACTCGATCGTAGCAAGGCCGCCATTTTTTCCACACTCGAGTTATCTCGACCGTAGCAGTTAAAAGGTTAATAATATATGGAATTTAATATATGGAAGTCTGTAGGCTGTCATCATGGAAGTTCCGCGTTTCGATTAAAAAGGTTAATAGTCTGTCACATGAGACAAGACATCGACGTATCACTATGTACAAACAGAGTGCATTTATCTATCGAGAGATTCGTTTGAGAAAATTACTATGTACTTCAGCAATTGATAATGTAAAGAAGTTAATATGCAGGTTGATAATAATTAACTAAATGGCTCGCGCTATAGTGATATCGCGAATCTGTGATGATCCAACGGCATCTCGATAAAAGTCTTGAATGTGAGGAATCACTCGATATATTTATAACGTTAGGGAAATGGTTAATATAGGAATGAAGTGATTTTTTGGAATTTTTCGTTTTCTTTTTAGTTTTAATTTCTATGTCTGATACTCGTTTATATTCTTCAGTGTCCCATCGAGTATAAAAATTCAAATGGCCGGTGTCGGTGAAACGCGCGCGATTCGCGCGTGGCCAATGAGAGAATACTTCTCTTGAACGCGTCGTAAATAGCGTCGTAAAGCTAACATTAATATTCCTCGGGTCACAGGGAAATGCTCGCGGGACGCAGTGCTGTCTTGTGGCGCAACATCTAAGAGGATAGATAAGCAACATCCTTTAGCGTGAAGACGAGATACCTAGCTTGGAGATCAACTTGACTAACCACTGCTCTTGCGATTCAGGGTAATTTATCACGGTCGAGCGACAGCCGAAAGCTTCCACGACATTACTCAGAACGACTCTCTCCTCCCTCTCTCTTTCCCCCCGCCTTCCCCCTTCCCCTTCTCACGCCTTTTTTTACCTTCGCTCGGCGAATTTGTCCGCAACTCCGATGTAATAAGTCGACAAGGTGTATAGTCGCGAGATCATTACTCCGGAATTATCCGAATGCCCATAACTTCTCCTCGCTAAAACTCCGGCCCGCGCGGAGCCGAAATTCCGACTGGGGGAATTCCAGCGGCATTTTCGGGATTTCTCCGCTATTCGGCGGTTACCCCGCACCCGTAGTTATCTCGCATCGTGGCCTACCTTGCATATCAGCAGGGGATTACGCGGGTACACGAACTGCGTTCGGCGTCGGTTGCCCGATCTCTCTTGCGTCGGCTGAGTGCGGTTGTCCGGTGATCCCGGGGTATAATAATTCGAGGATGAACTGTTGCGAGACCCGTTGAAGGAGGTTGACCTGCCGTACCGCGTATAAACATGCCTACCGGCTGATGCCACTTGTGCGTATATTGAAACAGCTACCGCTACATTTTATCAGGCAACTCGCCCGCACCCTCCACTCGCGGCGATACATTTCCCTTGGCTCTTTATACGCGAACGAAGACAGTTACCTAGCCGTATTAAATAATAATACCTTCCACGGGGGATGGTCTGCGTTTTGTATTTGCTCGGGTTGTGTCTGAGGGAATTATTCGCGATTGCTTGCAAAAAACCTCTTTAGAGCATTAACTTCTTCTTCGCGGAGTGAATGCGCAGTTTTATTAAGCCATCCTTTATACGCTTCGACATAAAACCACTAGCACTTCACTTGGCTCGGAGAAGCCCCTCAAGATAGTTTTTGCCTGGACGTAATTGGCGAGCCATTATCTATAAACAAAGACATTACTGGATTTTCTGACTATTCGAGTCGAGTTCGACTAATCGAATCGAAAAGGAGACGCTGCTGCGGGTTCTTATTTTTATTATATCATCGCATATATCCGGAGACAGAGGGATGAAAATGAATTTTTTTTAAATAACATTGTCCTACGTTAAATTACGATCAGGGATTTGTTATATTATTATCTAGAACAACGGGCGATATGCATTGTATAAAAAGCAATGTAATTTTCGTGTTCTACGATGAAACATAATTTGCGTTAACAATATGCGCGCGATATTTAACAAAGCGTGAGTGAAAAATTAATGCTTAACAGAATTCCCGTCATTAACCGATGTTTTTGGCGAGAGTAATATTTTCATGCAAACAAGCGAATAATAATAAGCGCGGTATGCCTTTAATCAATATTCTACAATCATCTCCCTATTACGCAACTTTAGCGAGCGATTTACGATGGTAACGTAATTATGCGCAATGAAATTCCATTCGAGCCGAATTATTAATTACACGGCTTGTCAGAACGAAACTCGATCGAACTTCACCCTCTTTTTCTCTTCCTTTTAATTCAATAACCTTAACTTAAGTTTTAAACATTTTAATAACGCATACACGCGCGGTGTTTCTGTTTCAGGCTGAAATATGGAGTGTCTTTATCGCAATTCTGAGAAAAAGCGTCAGAAACTTACAAGCATGTACGGACGTGAGTCTCATAGAACACGTCCTGCACCGATTATCTCGTGCGGAAACTGTTGTCGCCGGTAAGTAAATATTTGTTTTAAGTTCGGCGCCGCGCTGTCACTGATTAAAGTCGAAAATAATTCACTGCATTTCCGCAAAGTTATCGTGTGTGATGGACTTCTGTATTTTGTAATTGGGACAGCAATTACTTATCACGCGCACGATACGTGTGAACTTTTGTTATTTCCCCGTCGTTTCCTTCTATAATTATACAATTAATTACATCACTTAATAGCATCTAAATTATCGCTTGTACGCTGCGACAGATTTATTAATCGACATGCTGGGAGTGCTGGCGAGCTACAGTATAACGGTGAAAGAATTGAAACTTTTGTTTGGTGCTATGAAAGCTGTCAAGGGAAAATGGGTAAGAATGATTTGAAAGTCACTCGGTAGTCACACGTCGGATAACCGAATTAATTATTTCATCGTAAGAATATACTGGCGCTTATTGATGGCGTTCGATATTTTTCGCAGCCACGACATTCGGCGAAACTGCTAAACGTCCTTCGCCAAATGCCACAGCGAAATGGGCCCGATGTATTTTTCAGTTTCCCTGGTAGAAAAGGGTCGGTAAGTTGGTTTCTCTCTTCTTATTCGCCTTTATACTTTAGAACAGATACTTTTTACTTTACGACATCCCGGAGGACGTCGTTCGATCCTAAACTCTATCAAAGTTCCGATAAGAGAATTTACCTTGGCTCGCAAGATTCCGCGTGCATTTTCGAAATCAATCACGGCAAGGAACTTCCCTAAACATCGTTATCGCATGCGCGATCAAGCTACACGTATCTGCTGTAGGACGTAACACAGGTGGAGCGGCGCAAGATAAGAAATGCGATTAATAAAAAAAAAGTACAAATACTTATTAGATATCGAACGGTATTTTAGGCATTTCTAAGAAAATATTACAAATGACTTAAAATCTTTTCATAAAGTAGCAAAATACAATTAAGACCACAAGCGTTCAAGCTTTTCAACTATATGTTGTGTACTTGGGCGTATGCTATTAATTTGTTAATTTATTTTCACGATAAAGTTGCTGGTTACTAATCGAAACATTCACCTTATTCAAAGACAAAAGGAATCTGCAGTACTTATTAGGAGATTGAATCAATTCTGGTCCCTAGCAATAGATGGCTTTAGTAACAAGTTAATGGTTAGTACGAATGTTGAAATCTAGCAACACTGAAAGATTTGACATTTCTCTATGACAGACACATGACAGTTTGCGCGCTATTGTTACTGATAGTTTCATTGTTTATATGCATCTAAAATGGATCGTAAAAAATTGCATTTTCGACATTCATTACTTTTCTTGTTTGTTTTGAAAAATTGACAACTGAAGCTCATGAAATTCTTGTTGCAATTTATGGTGATCAAGTTCTATCGTATTCTAACTGCAAATTTTGATTTCAACGATTCAAAAGTGATGATTTTGATTTGAGTGACAAAGAACGTACTGCTCAACCAAAAAAGATTCGAAGATTCTGAATTGCAAGCACTATTGAAGAACATTGCTAAAACGGAAAAACAATTGGCTGAACAACTTAATGTCGATAAATCAACAATTTCTAAACGCCTATACGCCATGGGAAAAATTCAAAACGAAGGAAAATGAGTTCCACATGAATTGAGTGAAAGTGTCATTGTAAATCGTTTGAATATCGTCATATCTTTGCTTGCCAGACAAGAAAAAATAATTTTTTGTGGCGAATTGTAACTGGAGATGAAAAGTGGATTTATTTTGATAATCTAAAGCGAAAAAAATCATGGATTGATCCAAGACAGCCATCAACATCAACACCAACACCAAAAGGGAACATTCACGGTTACAGAGTAATGTTGCTCTACATTTGGTGCATGAAACAGTTATGGGGGAGAGATACCAGCAACAATTGAACAAATTTAATGATGAATTGATGCAAAAAAGGCCAGCGTTAGCTAGCAATAGACGCAAAGTGATTCTTCTGCACGATAATACTCGTCCACATGTTGCTTCAGTCATTAAACAAACATTGTTGGAACTCGAATGGGAAATCCTTCCGCACCCAATATACTCTCCAGACCTAGCAGTATCTGATTACCATGTATTCTGATCGATGCAACACGCTTTGGCAGATAGACACTTCAATAATTACGAGGATGTGCAAAAATGGGATCCGATTGGATCGCTTCGAAAAACAGATCGTTCTATCGTTGCGGAATCGCTATGTTGCCAGAAAGATGGGAAAAAATCACAGCTAACGAATATTTACGAACGGGAAATATTTAGATTGATGTAAATTTGATCATTTCTTTAAAATATAGAGAAAAATATGTTGACGAAATAAAACCAGAATTAATTTAACTTCTTAATAATAACAAAAGATAATCGTTCAATTTTTAGTCTATAATTTGGCTGCCAGGCTATGAAAAGAAAAGAAACAGAATAAGAAAATAATGAAATTAAGAATGATTGGCTGAATATCGTTCTGCTTAACTCGGAAGTCGTCGCTAAGATTGATTTATCCTGTCGCTTGATTTATCTTTGTTTGTCACGCGTTTCGCGCGTGAATTTTAATTTCATGAGATATTTTGACGAGAGAATTTGTTTCGTGTCTTCCACAGGCGATTGTCTTGCCGCCGCTGGCAAAGTGGCCGCACGAGAATGGATTTACCTTCACCACATGGTTCCGCCTAGATCCTATCAACTCTGTTAATATCGAACGCGAAAAACCGTACCTCTACTGGTAAGTGGCTCTCATATCAAGTACTCTCGCGAAAGCACCCTCTCCAGGTGGAGCAGGCAGCCCTAAAGAATCACCTATGTTTCTCAACTTCGAAGAAAACGCTGAGACCTTTCAATTGAATCTCCTCATTAAGGGAACGATTTTGTTTGCACATACAACTGCGGAAAGAACAATGCTTCGGAATTACGGGCTGTTCCTCACGATTTAGTCTAACATAACACCCGCGTAGAGATGATTTAACTGTTTCCATTCATGTTTCTCACTTCCGTCGCTCCTCTCTCTCTCTCTCTCTCTCTTTTCTCTCGGTCTCTTTAAAGAATAAAAGGTAGAAGTAGGGCAACAACAAAGGGGGGAGAAGGGGTGCATAAGCGAAGCGGCTTCGTCGTGAGAATATGAAAGAAATAATGCCCCGTCATTATTTTAGCTTTAAAACAAGCAAAGGAGTAGGATACTCTGCGCATTTCGTAGGGAACTGCTTAGTCCTTACTTCTATGAAAGTAAAAGGCAAGGGCTTCCAACATTGTGTCAAATATGAATTTCAGCCACGAAAGGTACGCTATTAGATACGCTATTTAACTAATGCTTTTCGAGTTGTTGACGTGCGCCTAATACGTTCTTGCGCTAAAGTTTCGCCTAGTTTACGGTTTGATTAATAATGAATCACGCTTTATGTGGGAGTAATATCAATACACAACAGCCGATGACATTCACCTTTGTGTGTTTCGCAGTGGTATATGATTGCGGTAGTGTATATATACAATAGGTGGACGAAAAGTGAAATTAAGTGTCTGGTTAACGGTCAATTGGCATCGAGCACGGAAATGGCATGGTTCGTCTCGACGAATGACGTAAGTAAGCCCCATACCGTACGCACTGTACGTAACGGTAATCGCTTTTCTCTCGCTAATAACGATCCGAGGGAAGATAACGCGTGTCCCTGTTTGCAGCCCTTCGACAAATGCTACATCGGAGCGACCCCCGAACTGGACGAGGAGCGCGTATTTTGTGGACAAATGAGTGCGATATATTTGTTCAGCGAAGCGCTGACGACGCATCAGATATGCGCGATGCACAGACTGGGACCGGGATATAAGGTATAAATCTTTAATCGATCGCGCAGATGCGCTCGTTTCGCATTCATGGACGTCGTATCGTTCATTCATCGGCTGTCTTCTCTTTTCTCTGTTTCCCCGCCGGTTCCGCGTGAGCAGAGCCAGTTTCGTTTCGACAACGAGTGCTACTTGAATCTGCCCGACAATCATAAAAGGGTGAGTGACCAGGATCTCACGAGCATGGTGGACCAAAGTATGCAAATTGTAAGCATTTTGATTTTATTTTCCCCCGTTAACATATGATTTGTACTTCGTTAATTAATCTGTTACTGCGTACGAGTTCGTCTGAGGTAATTACCCAAATTACAAACGCACCTTCTCGGTGGTCGTTGCGACCGATGGGAGTTCATATGTTGATTTGCTTTATATTATTTATTTGTTATACCATATCGGACAAGCGTGCGATATTGTAATTACGAAATCTTGTGTCTGTATTAATGCCTGTTAATTAATATTAATTCCGTGTCTACTATTTGTGTTCCCTCCCTCGAATGCTTATCTCTCCCTTAATTAGTGGATGCCGTTTCTCGCATAGCGAGCGTAAGTTATATGTAGTGCATTTTTGTTGTAATATCGCTTTGATTTCACGTATAACATGCCTTTATGTTTTCCTTTTCCTTTTTTTCGTACGATCTGATTTAACACCAATGGGTTTTTCCCCTTTTAATTGGTGGTACGTAGACCGCGGTCATATGGATCACGAAGAGGCGTTGTTGTTTGATTGTTGTTGATCTTGCGCGAGATATGTCTATGTGTGTTTCCCTTGTGTGTATCTTATTGTGTAGTTACTACTGAGAATCCCAAATATTATACGCCAATGAGATCGATAACTGACTTATTCGTAGAACATTCACCTCGATCCACAGTAATATCTGTTTGCGAACGATTTACATTACAATGCGATAAACATGTATCAAGATATTCCCAGTCGAACGGACAAAACCGTCGCTTACTCAAATGTGTACGCGGTATTTCCAGGTACTTTACGATGGGAAGCTGTCGAATGCAATTGTGTTCATGTACAATCCGGTAGCGACGGACTCGCAGCTCTGTTTGCAGAGTGCACCGAAAGGCAACGTCTCCTATTTTGTACATACACCGCACGCTCTCATGCTACAGGTATATAGTTCAATAATATTATTTACGATCTTGACCAGAGGCGAGTTTATGCACCGTGAGACACGTACAGTTACATGCGAGCGCTTCTTATTCCCTTGACGCTTCATTCGTTACCTTCGCCTCACGAAGGGCGCGCGAAAGGCGAGATAAATTGCAGACACATGGCGCACTAAAATCTACAGGACATCGTTGTTTCGGCTTTCAGGATGTCAAGGCGGTCATAACGCATTCGATTCACAGCACGTTAAACTCGATAGGCGGCATACAAGTGTTGTTCCCATTATTCTCGCAGTTGGACATGCCTTACGACTGCATAGCACCGAACGACGTTAAGCGCGATCCGACGTTATGGTAAATCCTGATACTAATTGTTGTCATATGTACCTCGAGAAGTCACGCGCGCGCGCCTATCTGTGAGAGTCGTGGGGTCGTTAACGAGTGATATTCACGCCGCTTTTCGCAGTTCGAAACTGCTCGGATTCATCTGCGACCTGGTGGAGAGTTCTCAGACGGTTCAACAACACATGGTGCAAAACAGAGGATTTCTGGTGATCAGTTTCATGCTGCAGAAAGCAAGCAGGGATCATCTCACCACCGAGGTCCTGGCGTCCTTCTTGGAGCTCACGAAGCATTTGGTGACTTGCCTCAGCGCAAACAGCGATCTGCTGCTGAAACAGGTACCGATCTGTTAACCGATCAATTGACGAGATTGTCGAATTACTAATTAATATTCTGTTGTCGTTGATATGGTAAATTTTTATAGAAGGAAATTTTTATAGAAGGAAAATTGAATAGAGCACTTTTGGCGAGAATAACTTGAAAATCAGTTGAAGATCACAAAACGATGTGTAATGTTGCGTCGCAACGATTTATTCATATCTTCGAGGAATATTTAATATTTTATCATTTGTTTATTAAATTCCTGCGTGTGACTTATGCAAAAGCAAACCTTTATCCACTCATACATCTGGCAATATCTCTTCTCATATTTATATAACTTTTTTCTTTCGCCTTTTGTATATTCTATCGACTATCCGAAAAATCTGGATTACGTTCATTTGATCAGTTGAACTGTTAACGCCGACGCATCCTGTTCCACCAATTCGCTACGTAATGCAATAGCTTTCTCGCTTTTGTCACGATTGCTCCTATTGAAATGTTCGAAGATGTTTCTTTTCCTTTTTTTTTTTTACATGCGTCTTAATGTATGTGTTTAATGTGCATTTTGTTTTGTGCTCTTGAGACTGTCAAAGGCTTTTCCACAAAGCCTCTCGAGCATGTGACCATTCACTTTCTTCGATCATTGTTATGTTATCCGAACTTTGGATCGCATGCAATCTACCGACTTTTGAGCTTCCTGATTTAAGAAAGTGCCTACGCTAAGTATTTTGTTCACAATGTGTCGCTTTCACATCGAAATTTATGATCCTTGTTTTGCGACGTTCAAAATGTCTCCTATATTTCTGCTATTATATAAAAAACGAATTATGTTTTTGTATCTTCGAATATGCACTTCCTCTCTTTCTCTTCTTTTTACATTTTCTGTTATCAAAACGCTGTTACACGATATTTTATTTTCAACTGCTACAAATCTTTCCAACGTTTGAATAAATTCCGCTATTTAAGTATCAACCAATTTAGAATGTTTTACCAATTTGGAACGTTTGATTTATTTGGTATGAATTCGATATAAAATCTACATGGCTGTGTTTTACTCATAAATAACCTTTTATAATGTAAAATAATTAATCACGTGAATACAGTAATATTCTTTAGTATCGGAATGTACAAATCCACATGTACAGCCCCACACATTCGTTTCTCATATTCTTCCCCTCAGAATTCCAATCAACATGAATGCACGAGCATCTATTTGCACTCATAACGTTTCATATTCAGCCACATTTCTTGTGTAATAATTGTCGTTATATGTAACAGCAATATCATCAGCAAATTGCTTTCAATCGTCTCCATAAGCTTAACGATCCGTGTTTAATATTCATCCCTTTAATTTTATATATATTATTTGTAATTGTCTACGAAGGATTTATATAATATCAATCATCATTTTGATCATACACGTATTTTTCAAAATACTATTGTATTATATCACATACACACACACACACGCACACGCACATACACATACATACATACACACAATAAATATAATCAAATCTTTCTTTATACATATACACGATGAATATTCTGGATCACCTAAGGTTATATCAATTATATAAATTAATACATCGATAAAATAATTAGCAAACAGCTCAGGAAATCATAAAGTCGGCTAGATTGGTGTGTCCGAAGAACAGGCAGATCCATGGTGATGTAGTTGTTTTATTTTTCATTTCTAACATGGCAGCTACTGGATCACGTCCTTTTTAATCCCGCTCTGTGGATATATACACCAGCGCCAGTACAAACGCGACTCTATTCGTACCTGGCCACAGAGTTTCTTAGTGACACACAGATATATTCCAATGTAAGACGCGTGTCGACAGTTTTACAAACGGTGCACACTCTCAAGTACTACTACTGGGTGGCTAATCCTCGATCCAAAAGCGGGATAACACCAAAGGGACTTGGTACGTGTCATTATAAATAGATTGAGTAACATCTCTGCGGAATGTCTATTTATTTTTGATAGACGGAAAGAAAATATAACGATAAGTTTGTACGAGGATATATTTTTCACAGATGGACCTCGCCCGCAGCAGAAAGACATCCTTACAATTCGTTCATACATTTTGTTATTTTTGAAACAACTGATAATGATCGGGAACGGAGTGAAAGACGATGAGTTGCAGAGTATTCTTAATTATCTAACAACAATGCATGAGGTAATTTTCAATCAATTAATTATTATTAAAAATTGTGATTCAAGTCGGTAAATCAATTAATTATTTATTAATATATAATATAAAATTTGATGGCGCGATGCGCTATGCATTAAGAATATTTTTTAAACTATGCGACCACTTTCAGGACGAAAATCTCCATGATGTCTTACAAATGCTCATATCTTTGATGTCGGAACATCCCTCATCGATGGTACCCGCGTTTGATGCGAAACAAGGCGTGCGAACGATTTTCAAGCTCTTGGCAGCCGAAAGCCAACTGATACGGTTGCAAGCGTTGAAATTGCTAGGATTTTTCCTCAGTCGCAGTACACACAAGTAAGTGATTCTTTGCAGATAATTTATCGTCTGTGTATGAGGAGACATATACGTCTTACAAGAAAAATATCAACATTATTTAATGCGTAGGCGAAAATATGACGTTATGAGTCCACATAATCTGTATACGTTATTGGCCGAAAGACTCTTGTTAAACGAGGAAACGCTCTCATTGCCGACATACAATGTTTTATACGAGGTTTGTTTATTATCTTCCCTTTTTTATATCGCATTAATATCCGTCTCTCTGACATTTATTTATCACAATTTCTGCTTTGCGATTGATTTCAGATTATGACAGAGCACATCAGTCAGCAAATATTGTACGCTAGACATCCCGAGCCTGAATCCCACTATCGTCTGGAGAATCCAAGTAAGCTGACAATCGATTTGTATTCATAGACAAGTCGGAGACACACTCCGTCAGGAAAGTTATTTTGTAAAAGTATCTAGTTACAGCTACAGTTTTCTTCACTGAAAAAGTAACTAGTTACAGTTATAATTATTTAGAAAGTAACGAGTCGTTACTTTTCAGTTACTTTTTTATAATAATTGTGCTATTATTTTAAATTTTGTAATTGTATAAATTCCTTCAATTTTATATAAAAGTAGTTTGTTGATCATTATATTCCTCATATTGTATATAATTTTGACAAATTACATTTATTAATTTAAATAAGCAATTGATATTTATTCTTTAAGACTATTAATAACAATTATAAGAAAGTGAATGAATTTAATGAGGATAATAAGTACTAAAAATACTAAAAATAATCTTAACATCAAAAATTAGATTTTTTCACTAAAAAATATATTAATATTTTATAAATGAAGAGTTATACTCATATGTTTTCTTAAATTTGTAGTTGAAGTTCTACTTGCATGAATAATTTTTTTGCGAGCGCAAATTTTGCAGAGAAATGCCCAGTTGTTCTCGTTTCCAAATTTTTGCTGTAACTCGAATATTTCTGCATATGCTGGCCATGGCATTTTGCAATCCTCCGAAGATTGAAATGTTTTATTCATTGCTTGAATTTTTTATATAACTGGAACCACGCATCGCATTTTACGCCGAATGCAGATTATGTTAACAAATAAAAACTGGCGACACGCGACGGAAATGTCCAATAGGCAATAATTGAAAAAATTACCAAGTTATCCTTAAATATTTCAACAAATATTAAGCAAATAAAAAAATGTTTCAGACAAAAGTTGTTCAAATTGGTGGAAAAAGACGGTGTAATAAAAAATTTGAGTTTCCATTTAAGATTTTTATGTTGATCTTGACTGGGTTTTTCAAGATCATCTCAAGGTCAAATTTATAACATCAGTAAATAGATTCTTTGAAGCCTTACAACTTTTGTTTGAAACATTTTTTTCTAAAATGTCGCGTTTACGAAAAAATCGGGTGACCCAGGTGGTCTGAAACACCCTATATATGGTAACCAACCCTCCCAATATCTTTCGCGTTTTAGTGATTCTAAAAGTAGTGGCGACACTAATTCGACAATCGAAGCAAACGGAGCAGCTGCTGGAAGTGAAGAAGCTATTCTTGTCGGACATGACGCTGTTGTGTAATAACAATCGGGAGAATCGACGGACGGTCCTGCAGATGTCTGTATGGCAGGAATGGCTCATCGCTATGGCTTACATTCACCCGAAAAATACGGAGGAGCAGAAAATATCCGACATGGTGTATTCCTTGTTCCGCATGCTTCTTCATCACGCCATCAAGCACGAATATGGCGGCTGGCGCGTATGGGTTGATACGTTAGCTATTGTACACTCCAAGGTAAATCAAACAATACACACATTGATATTTGAAGTCTTTTAAAGTTAAGAAGTTTAAATTTGGAAAGGTTCCAGATTAGATCGAAATATCTAGGCAATATTATTAATTAAACCTCTTGACTTTGGAAGATTTCAAATGTCAACATGCTTAATTTATTACACTATAAGATCCTTGCACAGGCTCTTACAGGCTCTTCGTACATTTATTTGATTTGTTATCAGTAGAGTTTTTTTTTTAATTTAGTAACCACAAGGTAAGTTGGTCGGTGGTTCAAAATATCGCTCGAAATGCCCTAACGCCCTCATGATTTTCGATCATGTAGGTCTCGTATGAGGAATTCAAGCTTCAATTTGCCCAAATGTACGAACATTACGAGCGACAAAGGTCCGACAACATTACGGACCCCGAACTGAGGCAGCAGCGGCCGATCAGCACGATTTCCGGCTGGGATCAACAGCATTCCGGCAATAACGGCTACAATAGACCATCGCCGTGGGGCAATCAGCAAAATCATGAGATACAGCACATGGAGAGAAATTACAAGGTAATTTTGCAAATTGTACAACTTCTATTTGACTTTAGCGACTATCTCATCCTCCATTTCGGTAATTCTTTGCAAATTTTATGAATGCAATTTACCCGATTCAACCGATGTAGAATAACTCGTGCCATAATAAACATGAATTAACACAATAACGTTACATCAAAATTATAATTTCCCGAGTGTAATATAACATATGTTGCATACAACAATTACATTGTTGAGTGAGAAGTTATAACACCGATATGTTATTATCACCGACAATATTACCGATTACTATCAGTTGATGTCTACTAACATACGAGCGCAAAGGGATTGAGAGAGCGTATTTGTTAACTTTGACGATATCTCGTATTGTGATGCAGGAGTTCGACGCGTCCGAGGCGAACGATCGATTAGAGGAATCCTGCAGCTGCGACCTCAACTCGATCGACAATACCGAGAGCGACGGTAGCCCGGCCATTGTGAAGTCGCACAGCGAAACCCTGGACACACTGCAATCGTGCGAAGTGGTATCGTTGGACTCCAGATTGAGCGACAAACCAGAAACGCCGACTACCGCGCGCGAGACTCACACGGAGACACCGACTATCCTTGAAGAAGCAAACAGCGAGGCTGTCTCGCTGCCAACTACGCAAGAAACCAGCGAGGTGATATCGATCGAGAGTTCCAGTGACTTCTATAGCGAAGTACACAAAATCGAGAGCTCCAGTCTCGATTCGATGATAGCTCAGGATACACCGAAGAAAGAAGAAAACACGAAGCAGGAGAAGCAGCCGATAGCTGCTGTTGAGCCCTCTTCGACCGAACAGATCAAAGAGAGCGTAAATACGACAGCTGTCGAATCTGAAAATATAAAGAAAATTATAGAAGACACCGACACGCCCAACGCAGTTTCCATGACGATTGACAAAGCCGAAAATCCTCCAGCCGCGGACGCGGAAGAAGCGGAAGCGGAAGCGACGAAGGAGGATAAACCTGTCGATGACGCAACGAATATTGCGAACGATGACAGTAACACCCCGACCAACACGGAAGATTCGATTGTGGCCGCGGCAGCGGTGGAGAATGTGACCGAGTCTGCTGATACGAAGAATGACGTCGACACCGAAGAAGACACTGTGCCAATTGTTCCTTCTGATGAGACACGAGAAGCGCTGACGGTCAAAGTCATCGAGAAGCTTCAGCTGGAGAACGACCGTGAGATAGTCGATAGCGATACGTCAGAAGCGTACTTAACGCCGACCGAGAATCAAGAGAGCTCGAGCGAGATGAGAAGTAGAACGTCCGAAGGCGAGAAAGTCGACGACGACACCGTCGACACCGTCGAGAGGAAGGACATTCCTGAGGACAAGGATGCCACCGCGCCAGAGACCGGCGAGAACGATACAGGGGAAACTGTAAAAAGTCCTAATTGCTCAACTAGCATAGTAGAAGAAAGCGGCGAGGCTCGCGCGGACGCGGTAGATCTAGAGCACGAAGCAAAGACGGAACCAATAGTAGTGAATAGTGCGTTAAGTAGTGACGAATGCGCCGCCGTGAATACTTTAACGGAGGACAAAAGTGCTGTTATTATTGATAACGACGACGCGCAGGTAAACGAGAAACACTCAAGGGAGCCGTCCACTATTTCTACTAGCGTAAGTGATAATAAACTAGACGTTCCGGCGACGACCGGCGAGGTAGAAGTAACAGATAGTGTTTGTAGTAATAGCGATGTTCAAAGTTCTGTAGATAATGTGACGCAAGTGCCAAATCCTAAACAGCAAATCCCAACAATATCTACGGTCTGTGATGCAACTAAAAGTTTATCCGTCGGTGTGCCTCAAATCGTTAGTTCTAATGTGGTTGCCAGGGACAACGCGTTATTGAATGACTTAACTCCAGATCACGTAGACACTCATCGCAGATCCAGCCTGCCGATCGTGTCCACGGACACGGTTGCAGATGACAACGGTCATGAGCCACCTTCCTTGCCTGTGCCCTTACGAAAGACATCGTCACCCCAGAAACGACCAAGGAGTGCCTCAACGTCCACGCAGGTGGATCCGAATCATTTCGGTGCGTTAACGAACCGGCTTTTTCATCTGCCTGTAGTACGCGTTATCGAAAGCGAATGTACTTCTTATTCTCGCTCGTGTCCCTTTCTCTCTTTATCGTAGAAGCTAAGAGGTCGAAGCAAGGAAATCCCTCCACACGACCGATGTTCAGTCCGGGCCCGACGCGACCTCCCTTCAGAATACCGGAATTCAAATGGTCTTACATACATCAACGACTACTATCGGACGTCCTGTTTTCCTTGGAAACCGACATTCAAGTGTGGAGAAGGTAAGAAAATACGCTCGCGCGTCGACGACGTTTGACTTTGGCAGAGTTCTATATACCAATCTCTTCATTCTCTTGCAGCCACTCGACGAAGTCGGTATTGGATTTCGTCAACAGCAGCGAAAATGCCATTTTCGTGGTGAACACTGTCCATCTAATTTCGCAGTTAGCCGACAATCTCATAATAGCCTGCGGCGGTTTATTGCCCTTATTAGCGTCGGCCACCTCGCCAAATGTATGCAAATGATTATTAAACTATGTAACTGAGCCCAAAAAGAGGAATAGAAACGTCCCAGTGCGTGCTTTCATTATCTGAACATTTTTCAGAGCGAATTGGACGTAATCGAACCAACTCAGGGGATGCCAATCGAAGTGGCGGTTTCTTTCCTGCAAAGATTAGTCAATATGGCTGATGTGCTTATATTCGCCAGCTCATTAAACTTCGGAGAACTGGAGGCCGAGAAAAATATGTCGAGTGGCGGCATATTGCGGCAATGTTTACGCTTGGTTTGTATCAATAAACATAAGGTATTTGGCGAATTTATAACGAAGCCATGATAGTTTAATTAGCGAATAATTCGTCAATCTATTTGTAGGAAACATATACTAAATATCAAAGGATTGGGAAGTAATGCATTATTTCCGTAATCCGTTATCGTTACAAAGTTATTTTTTCAGTAACAACTTTTTACTTCTTTCTCATTAGTAACTGTAATGATAATACAATCGCGCATTTCTTGGACAACGATAACAAATATAATCGTCATTTTTATAGTTTTATATCTATATGCAGAGTATGCAGGGTAGACAAAAGCAAGATCTAAAAAAATTTTCAAAACTTGGTGGAAAAAGCAATGAAGTTGTAGCGATCCGTTACTTCTTGAATAACCCCAGCAGTAGTAAATTGTTTCTTTCAGTGAATACGAATAATAATAATGCGTTACTTTTCAAGAGCAACTTTTTCAACCCTGTTGAATATTAGTGCACACGTTAATTATGTTTAGTTTTCTCGATGCATTCGACAGGACATAGAATTTGTAGTATATGAAATCTCTGTTTTAAAAAGAGAGAAATTATCATAATTGTTATATCAATATTAAATTTCTTCCTTATGTTATAGTCATAGTTCCTGAAAAGCGTAAATATGTGAAATAGTCGTAATATCTTTAGACACACACACACACACACACACACATATACCTCAGTCAGCACAAAACTTCTAAAGAACGTCCTGGAAATGTCCTGGGAATGTTTTTAGGACGTTGAGATGTTCTCAGGATGTCCTTAGGATGTCTTCTGGGGACGTTTTTAGGACATTGGCATGTCCTCAAGATGTTCTTAGGACGTCCTTTAGAGGTCTACGCTGATTGGGCACACATACACACATATTTCTTTTTTTAATTAGACATTTAATATCTACATAACATCCTTTGCTATATTTACACCTAATAAACTGCTTCTATAGGTCTGTACATGTGCCGTTAGAAACTGCTTAGAGTGTAAAGAACGTGGCAGGTCGTACAGCATGTTAGGTCGGCAGATTGGTTCTAGTAATAAATCACAACACATACAGTCGCTCATACGTGGAGCTCATACGTCGCCTAAGGTACGTTTCATCGAACTCAATTTAATGACTTTAATGATTATATGCGCCATTGATAAACAACGAACACGTTGCATTTTTCTTTTTCCCTTTTTTTTTCTAGAATACGAAGTTTCTTATTGCTGAAGGATAACTATATTTTTTGCGTACATATTCATTAGTATTTAATAATATACATTGGAATATTCACTTACAGAACATCGTGGACAATCTCACACATCAATTGAGTCCTGTGAAGGATCCGGAGAAATTATTGCAGGACATGGACGTAAATCGTTTGCGAGCTGTAATATACAGAGATGTTGTGAGTAATTTTTTTTATTGTACGCGGTGTCCTTTAACTTCAGCATCTTTGTTTCTTTTAGTAATATGAAAAAAAGTCCAAAAGAAAAAATTATTCAATTTGAAGAAGCAAATATTCTGGAAAGCATATTTTTACAGATCATATTTTGTAAGATTTTGAAATTATTAATTTTTTTAATCGGATTACACATGAATCGCATATTATCATTTTAATGCAGCTATATTACTGCGTTAATGAAAGTATATTATTTCGTTTATAAATATGTCGATCATCTTGAAATTTTATAAGATGACTTTAACCCTTATAGTGCCGAACAACGATATATTGTTGTTAGCAACACTTGCGAAAAGTGCCAACGACGATATATCGTTGCGCACACGATGGCGCCTTACTATTCGCATCGCGAGAGAACTCTGTCTCAAAATAAATTTATAAAACATTATAAATGGTTGGATTCCTCTTCAGAAGTCCTATGTGAGTTGTTCCACAAATTGAAAAAATTGTTTATGGATTTAACTTTCTGTTATATTCCGCGAGGCTCTTGATGTTTGCTGCGCATCATGGGATTATCATTTAATTTTGTGTTTTGATATTAGTAATTTTGTTACAAATAATTGAAAATGCAATATTTATGCTTTATACTACGCGTTTGGCATCAAACTATGATCAAACGACGATTCTTCTTATTTACGAATACTGTTTATAAAAAATAACTGATTTTTCCATTTTTCCTAATGATTTTGAATAAACATTATTAGTATGATTTTTAACAAATGTTGAAATACATTTGGCATTAATTTATTCTCTTTTTATTTCGTAATATGTTCCTTTTGTATTTAGTAAATATTATTCTTACTTTTATGTTTATACTTTTTTTCTCAAACCTTACTAAATTACATCAACTTGGTTCGGTATTCTTCGCTTAGATACAATTCTTTCGGTCGGCACTAAAAGGATTAAAGAAAGAATTCTCGCTTATACAGCTGTATATGTATAACGCAGGAAAACTAAAACAAATTGAATTGGTTACATTGATTTCAGGAAGAAACCAAGCAGGCGCAGTTTCTGTCCCTAGCTATAGTTTACTTCATCTCTGTATTAATGGTCTCTAAATATCGTGACATATTGGAACCACCGATATCGCAGCGTCCTCCAAGTCCAGTGCAAACAATACAGACGAATGGTGCCGGTCTCAGGCCAGGTAGTCCTTCAGGTGAGAATCTTGTCCTTTAGCAACGTCATTGATATTAACTAAAGAATAATCTTTGTAAATATCAGGTCGCAAGATTTGCTAAAATTAAATTACGTCATATATATCTTTAATAAACGTGAAAGATTTATAATCTTAAAGGAAATTTCTGTTTGATCAAAACTCTTATATGTCAGATATATATATATATATATATACATATTTTCTTATCCTTCTTTTTAGAAATTATCATACATAAAGATGCATAAATTAAATTCGATTAGTGTTAAAAAGTGTTATTTCACTATTAGTTTCTGATACTGCAGCATGAAGTTGCTGCTATATTAACGTTTAAAGACCAAAATTTACAATGTGTATCTCGTGATAACGTATCAGCTATAGTTAACAATTGGATAATGCAGAATATTTCGCTGTTATCGAAAAATCATTGTGTAATCTTTCAGTAACTTTTCAGCCGTGGTTTAGCTAATCGAAGCAGTCTCCGTTGCAATAATGTTTGAAATGAATGAGATATACAGTATAGATGTTATAAATAGAGTGGACATATGTGTACAGATATGTAGCTAGTGTTCACAACACTGTGCACCAGAAACGATGTAGTTGGGACTGAAACAACAGCACATGACACCAAGTAGAACGCATGTGTTATATTGCACTGTATGAAGTAAACATCCTATATGTATCTGACAGTGAGAGTTTTGATGTTTGCCGAATGTGTTTGCACTACTTTGCGCTATAAATATATTCTTACGTCGTTATATTATTGTGACTGTATTTTCTTGAATGTGAAACTTCTTTATGTGAGGAATTTTCTCGGAAACTAGATGTCTCTATGACTGCGCTGTTACACGATTAATACTTGGATGTTTGACAGACCAACGAACGATTATGCCATGAGGTCAATTCTCTATCTAGAATGTTACATTCCGGTTGTTGATTATTGTTTCGATGAGAGCGCTACGAGTGTTTAATTAGATATTTTAAATCGGTGCAAGCGATGTTATTATTTTCTTATTTGTACAAATTCTTAAAAATCTGTATTAAAATCTGTGTTATCGGGCGAAGCAAAACCGATTATCAATTTACAATTATTTACAACTTATAAAACGATACGTACTTAAAATGATGAGTTTTCACGTACTGAATTTCACTCTATGTGAGTGGAATGAGTCGATTATAATTTTAATACATGTTAAATTTTATATGTTGTTTAATTTACAATTTGATATATTTGTTATAATCCATAAATATTTAATGAAAAAACTTTTTTCGAATGGGATAGTTGTTGATTTAATAACATAGTTTTTAATTCTATACGCGAAAGACATGCACCGACAAAAATAATATAATTTCGCTGTTACTTATCCACATTTCGAGTCGCAAATTTCTCTTTACTCATCGAGTGCATAGAGTGAGAGGCAGTATTGAAATTATGTTACGGATTGCGAGCGATAGAGATGATATAACGCACGATCCGATAACGTGGTAAATGTGGTTCCTCGGCAGATGGGAATGGTGGTGGAGGAGGGCGGCCCTTATTTCCACAGTGGTCTCACCACGTGTACCCACAGTTCCTCCCGGGATCTCACCCTAACGCCAATGCGAATGCCAATGCCAATGCCAACCATCACATCAATCAGCACCATCACCAGCACCCGCTACCGGCTGCCAGGCACTCTAGTCGCCAGCCACCTTCCAACTATTATCTCCCGAATCATCACAACAATCACTACAATCATCACCCGAATAATCATAACTATCATCGCCATCATTACCATCACCACAATAACAACAACCACCACCATACGCTTCAAAAGCATATCGATCAGCCCCGAAATCTCTGTCATAGAAACTCCGGTGTCGGTCTGCAAGGTAACTCGAAAGCCCGAAAGCTGTTTCACGGAATGCTCCGAGTTCTTTCTTTCGCCTGATTTATCGCGCAGCTCTTCCTCTGTTTGTCTTCCGTTGACTTGCAATCTGCACGAGACGCTTATCGTAATATCAGCGAGTCCTTGCCGAGCCTTCACACATTCTGATTTCCTCGATGTCACCTCGATGTTACACACGGCCATTGCCGATTCATTGTGTCGTTGCAAGTCTCGTTAACTTACCTTAAGAGAAACGTTACACGGATGGCTGAAAGAAGCTGAAGGAAAAGTTTAGTATTAGTTTGTTCCTCGTTCGCTACCCTCTTGACTATTTGTATTAAATGACTGATCGATCAATTTCGGCCAACCTTTAATGACTCTTGGTTGCACAATTTATTTTATTGATGTCGTTTAGTCGACAACCTCCGAAAATTTGCGCTGCATGTTGTGCACACACATCGATTACTTTGGATCATTCTCAGCATATTATTGTGGAAATAGCGAATGAAATTAATTAATTGCTTGTTACATAGCATGCACTTTAAGTGTACGTTTTTATTGTATCATTCTTGTCTATGAGTGGCAAAGCATATAAATACGGCTAGAATATTATTCGTTAAAAGTTAAAGAATTAAAGAGATTGATGAAACGAAGATAACGCAAAAGTTGTTCATACGAAAAATCGTTCACTGTAGTCGGCTAAAATGGCACGCCGTTTTTGGTGTAGAGAAAAGTTTTACTTTCATATAATCATACAATTTGCTGTTATTTGTCGTTGTGCCACAAATAATATTTATCACGACTTATTTTGTGATTGCTTGGATATTTTGAGTTAGCCGATAAATAGATGCTTATGTAAATGTTGCGTCCTGTGATGTTCCTCGTGAAATATTGCATATCTCTACGTAAGAAGATCTACGAGGAATGTTTGCGTCCCTTTTTTTTTATCATATTTACATAAATACTGCAATCCACTGTATGACCTGGTACAATCTTATTATGTCATCGAGTGTGTTGCGAAGTACAAAAACTATATTAATACCATGTTAATCGTCGTTTTATGCACTGTATAAAAAGAAGGAAAAAGAAAAAGACGAATTTCCCATTTTGTTAAGTTCGTTGAACGCATGTGTATGGATATCGACTGGCTTTGCGCGAAAGACCCGCATATTTTTTCAATCTTTAATATTACGTCTCGTTCGCGTGTTCTTAGGTAGCGGAGGAGGTATAATGAGCCAGTCGGGTTCTCAAGATGACGGTGAATACGAGGTCATCATCGTCGACGAGAACAATTCTTCGATTTTGGCCGACCACGATGTGACATCGTCGGGTCCGCCGTCGACCAAGGTAAGTTAACTCGCATAACTCGCGACTACCCGAAATTCTGAAATACAACCTGAAAAGAATGCGACAGACACTTGTTCTACCGAACAAATTCGAAAGAAGTGTACAGCGAGAATAATTGAACCGAAAATCTCAGGTAAAAGCCTTGTGAATTCCGTCAAATATGGGACTCGATAGTAATTATGTATATACATATACATATATATATATATGTATATATATATATATATATATGTATGTATATATATATATGTATGTATGTATATATATAGTTTGATCGATACGAAACTGTACTTCTGGTTCTCTACGAAGTTATGACGATTTTACTTGAGACCACTTGCATGCACTTTTGATAGAACGAGAACGTAGAAACAGGACTCGATGTTTCAATTTGTCGCTTTACACAGCTCTACGTAGCGAGTACGATCTGCGTGTCTTTCTAAACGTTCAATTGTACGTCTTCGAGACTCTGTCCTGAATACCTTTGCGTTTATGCTCGATAGTTTCAAGTGACATTAGCAGCGAAACTCTAGCACCTTTCCATTACGCACTTGTACGGGATATTCACTGCAACGATGACCAGATATATTGATGCCATCGCACGATGCTTCGCACTATTTTATTATACTCGTTACCACTCGTTACTTCGGCGATAAGCTAGAAGGAATTTCCCCATCGAAATATTCAGTATATACCGTATAGTTACAACGGATGAACTTGAAGATTGCTATGTTAGATTCACGTTAAGACTCGATAAGGTAAAAACTAAACGTCTTTCAATGTTAACGTTCAATCGGCACAATTATGCAATTGCGATGTTTCTTTGTGCTGTCCCGTCAACCGTACGAGCCCCAACAATGTAGTATATATATATATATATATATATATTTATTGTTCTTAAATCTCCCCTCGATACAGTTATATATAATTTACAACGATTTCTCGAAACCTCCCGTAGTTAAACATTTCTTGCAATGCCCAGCATGTAGTGTTCACTTAACGATTGGTGTCTTGCATCTACGTAGCCCCCAACGTAATGACCATATTTCGATTTATTATGTATCTTCTCATAATGATTATATCTCTCGCACGTGACACGTATTACCTTACATTACGGACATTGAGATTCGGCATTACATTCGAGGCGCGACCGATCAGAATTGCGAATTGATTCGTTTCGCACACATGTCCACACCTTCGAACGTCTGATAGCCGTATATTTGATCTTACCTGTGACCCCATATCGAGCATGCGAGACTCTTTGACTCTTGAATTTCTCTCATTGTTAACTTCCTCTGCTTGCATTGCTATGCGTACTAACTACTGGTTCTGAAGGGAGGTCACAGTGGTGTACCTCGGCCGCGGACTATTCTTGAGGATTACACCTCATCAGAACCAACGCTTGGCACTTCTACAAGGTCCGAACCACTGCCACGAAATCTGCAGGTAAAACTTAATCAGAGTAACAGATCCGGATGAGAGACGTTGAAAGAGAGAGTGGGGGAGGGGGGGAGGGGGAGGGAGTACGGTCCCTGGCATTGTTGACACGACCGAGTTAGAAATATTTTGAGACACCTTGAGACTTTCTTACATTTCGATTCCCGTTTGAACGAAAGAATGCGAGAGAAAAAGAGGATAACTCAACGGTAACGCGCAGCAATGCCCAATCGACGGGTGCGGGAAAGAACGAGCGATCACGTTTGACTCGACTTACATCCTCTCCGACGCTTACATAATGTTGCCGTAGTGTAATATATATACGTAGCGGTTCTTACACACGCGTACAATCACTTGATCATATTCTACGTAGAATCACTAAGTTCGCTGTCAGAGCTTGAATACATAAAAGGCTTGGTTCTTTCTCTTTCTATGATATATTAGTTGATTGCATAGTAGTGGTGTATACTACTAATTGCATGTAACGAAGTAAGTACATGGCACGCGAGAGTTTATCGTGAAGTATGACCGTATGGAATTATCTTAAGAAACGTTTGTGTGGTATCAAATATAGCTAGGTACTTTTTTTTTCCGCTAGTAACACAGATAATTCAGAGTATTGTAGTAACATAGTGTTCCCAATAAATGTATCCGAATAGCCTTGCGTAATATGAATAGTCAACGAACGTTCAGGAGTTACTCGCTAAACCGACAATATTGAGCACAACGTGCTTGACGGAAAATTCGGACAACGTTATATAATCACATGTTTTTTTACAACGTAATATTATAACAGTATTATCTCACGGTTGCGATTTAAATTAAACACACGTACGCATCGTAACTCGAGTGTGTCTTATTTTTTCCCTTCTCTTTGATCGACTTTCTCCCAGAGCAACGACTCCAGCGAGGAGACTGTACACCGCAGTAACATAACCGCGGATCCGAGTCCTTCCGAAGTCACCACCGACAACGAAAACAAGCACAATTCGTCCGAGGAAGCCTGGACCGACGTAAATCTTAATGAGGATGGCGACACGATGCCGATTACGAATCCGAGAGAAGATCCGCGTAATATTCACAATATCGCTCACTCGCGTGGTAAGACACTTCAGACAAGTACACGAATGAATTCTTGTAACTTAACGTTAAAAATATCATATGGTTACTCTTCACCATTTTAGTTTCCTTAATTAATTAATTGAAAATGTTTTTGTTTGGCATAAAAGACGACTGTTTGATTCTTTTAATGAGTAAGACAAATGTTGTTATTATTAGCAGAAATTGAAATCGGTATCAAAAATATCGTTCGTATATCGGTCATTTATCGATGCCACATATTATTTTTCCGATATTACGCATTTATCATATTTTTCGGTATTATATAGGGTGTCCCATTTTAAAAGAGCCAGGCAAAAATCTCGAAAAATATGAAAGATACTAAGAAACGTCTCAGACAAAAGTTTTATGGTTTCAAGGGGAACGTAAAATAACTATATTAGTTTGTTTACAGATGGTGTCACTTTTGAGATATCCACTGATCATTACTTTTCTTAAATGGAAACCCGAATTTTTTATTATATCATCTTTTTCTACCAATTAATTTGAATAACTTTTGTTTGAAACACTCTTTTATTTTCCTAATATTTTTTGAAATATTTAAGGAAAACTTGATAAATTTTTCAATATTTAACTTACGATATCTCGCTAACTATTTGTCTCTTGTATTTGTGGAAGCAAAAGTGGTACTAGACGTTTTTACTCTACTTGGTCTCAAGAATATATTGTTACAATAGTGCCCTAACTTTTGTTAATTTGATGATTTTGAAATTTCCAAAGGTCGATAAGTTAACAAAAGTTAGGGCACTATTATAACAATATTCTTGAAACTAAATAGAGTAAAAAACTTTTTTAAGATGATAAGTAGAGTAAAAGGTTTTCTTAAGTGGTAAACAAAATGATATAGTTGTTTTATGTTCTCTTTGAAGCCATACAACTTTTATCTGAAATGTTTCTTAGTATCTTATATTTATGGAGATTATTGCTTGGCTTTTTTAAAATGAAACACCATGTACAAGAGGAAAAAACCTATTGTATAAATACCGATATTATAAGATTTCTGATATAATATTGGTATTAATAATTTATATTCGGAAGAAGATAATAGCAAGCTGTGGATATAAAAAATGTTTACTTTCGCACTTTTTTGCAAATATTTGCAATTATCTATCATACAAGTTGATGTGTTATATTCGCCTTCGAAGAAGTATTGATAGATTAGGTTCGCGCGTACAATGTTATTCTCATATTATTGATTTTATGTATTATAATTATTAATGCAAAGCTATCAGGTTACAATACGACACTATCGTAGATTCAATGCAAAGGGTAAACATTAATTCTCATTGTTATATTGCGTTCCGGTCAGAAATGCATGTCGAATTCATGCATGTTACTTCCTTTCTGCATTTCCTCGTCAAACTATTACATCATGATTACATTTTGAATCCGATTGATTTAATGGTAGTTACATTCAATAATGTAATAATGTGTGATAACACCGATCTAATATTAATATTATATCGATATCATATCAAAATTTGTAATACCAGTATTAAGGTAATGTGTAATGTGTCTCAATTAGTAATCGAATAACATCATTATGAAAATGTTAAAAATTGATAAATTATTAATATACGATGTAATAATACGCCTTTAAAATAAGTACATCAAAATGATTTTGTTGAAAGATTTAAACATTTGGCATTTCAATCGTGTTATATTTTATAATTTATGCGAAAATTTTTAAATTTTTTCTATTTTTTGAAAAATGACTGAAGTACCATTTAGTGACACGATGGCTTAGTTTTATTTTTCCATTGGCAATTTTAAGGAGACAGTTTCGGATTTAGTTTGGATGTTGAAGAATAACTGCTGTAACAGATTTAATCAAATAAACATCTGATATCAACTACCCATTTCTAAGATTTATTAAAGAAAACTGATGTAATTTTTACAAATTGAGACACTGTCACTAATTGTGACATTTACCTTATATCGGTATTATCGAGAAATAACGTATTAAGTATAAGAAAAACCGATATATATAACGGCGTTATGAAATCGCAAATAAAATAGCAAAATAACTTCGATATTTAGTCTCTTGTTACTAGTCATCAATACTTTGTGTAAAGCAAAACGTGTCTTTCGAAACTCACAGGCGACATGCAAGACAGCGAGGGTAATGTTTTGGAACAAGAGATGCTCGGTAATGCGGAACGCGGGGAGAAACCGTCCGCTGAGATTTCTGTGGTGCGAGTACCCGATCGGTTGGTGGTGACTGCAGCGTCACCGAGAGCTGATGAATTGCCGATTAAAGGTCTGGTCGATCATTTGCCGGTACCGACACCCTCGCGCGAGGCCTCTCTTACACAAAAGCTGGAAATGGCCTTGGGTTCGGTTTGTCCTCTTCTTCGGGAAATTATGGTGGATTTTGCCCCATTCCTATCCAAAACACTCGTTGGTTCTCACGGTCAAGAATTGTTAATGGAAGGAAAAGGTACGAGTTGCAAGGGTATGTCAAATGTATGGTCACTTTTCCGTGTGTTCAATGTGAGTGTATGTGTGTGTCTTGCTCCGACAAGCAGAAATGTGCCGTCTGTAAAGTCATTCTGTAAAGACGCGCAGTGTGATATCGTTGCGCTACACCTTAATTAAAGTCAGATATAACAGCATATTTACTTCGCGGCTTTCGTATATTCTACGTTTTTTATGAGTGTATAATGTGATTTAGAATGTCCGAAGCCAGTTAGATAAAACGAGCATATTTCGTACTACGTTGAATTTTATTACACGAGCAATAGTCGTAACGCAGTTCACGTTTTTCGAAGCGACATCGAGATATATCACATTCATAGGTCGAAAAAGGTCATAAAGGACACCGGGGAACACTGAAATTCGGCTATCCTGCCGCAGATGTAATATTTTTGCGTCAATATAAACGTGTTTGTTGTGAAAAAATAATAGCGAAGTTTAGCTAATTAATATATTATGCTGTCGTTAAAAGATAAAAAAGGGAAATCATAAAGATAAGAATTCGACTATTGCTCGTGTAAAATTTAAAATTGTACATTTAGATATGCTTCTGCGATAAACAAAAGTCGAAAATACGTCCGCGAACACACTCGGCGAGACCATCGTCACTTTTATACTCCGGCTGTTTTTCTCTCTTTCTCTGTCCCTCCCCGTATCTTTTTCCCTACGCCATCTCACACCGAATATTCAAATTAGTCATTTTATGATTTCGCTTTAGGAAGATGGCAAGCGTATTCCGAGTAATCGCTCACCATTAGTATTCAACATGCGTGTAGAGCCGATTCCCGCAGATTTTAAATTCAACAAACGTGGCGGTTGATGGTCTCGCGACGTATCGACGCGCTTTATTTTTAACAACGCCCGATACACCGAACGACCTTCGTAAATCACGACGACGTCCGTTTTCATTTTACGCGCGTGTGTGCGTTTCTTTTATCGTTCATTGTTATTCGCGTGTTTATCGTTTATTCGTTTAATGGCACCTCGTCTCATAATTCGCCAGGTTTGACAACATTCAAGAACAGCAACTCCGTCGTGGAGCTGGTTATGTTGCTCTGCTCTCAGGAATGGCAAAACTCCCTGCAGAAGCACGCGGGTCTCGCTTTCATCGAGCTCATTAACGAGGGAAGGTAAGACGTTTATTACGGTTAGGATGCGCGCGCGCAAACAAAACGAGAAACAAAAATCGTACGTTCTCGTTTCCCTACATGAAAATCATTTCTTCGCGTTTCACAGGTTGCTATCTCACGCGATGAAGGATCACATAGTGAGAGTCGCAAATGAGGCAGAGTTCATTTTGAACAGGATGAGAGCGGATGACGTACTGAAGCATGCTGACTTTGAGGTATCGCTTGCGTTTCTCCTCGCTATTTAATTGCTCTGTAAACAGACACGACCAGTTTTGTCGTTGTCGTTGTCGTCTTCGTCATCGGAAAGTCGTCGAGTGAGCGTCAATTCTAAGCGCCAGCGCGACGACGCTTTTTTTAAATATAAATCGACGCTATTAGTGAGCCTGAAAAAAGAGAGTCACACAACGTGTAACTACTTTCGTGTTGTTCAGTCTCAGTGCGCTCAAACATTGCTGGACCGACGGGAAGAGGAACGCATGTGCGATCATCTGATCACCGCCGCACGAAGACGCGACAACGTGATCGCCAGCAGATTACTGGAGAAAGTCCGCAACATCTTATCCAATAAACACGGCGCCTGGGGATACATGGATCCAATGGCTGCAAAGTAAATGCAAACGTGCCAGTTAGATTGCAAGAAAAAGAAAAGAATAGAAAAAGAAATAAAAAATTCGGCTACTTTCTCTGGAAAATCTTTTCAGCCGAACTAGTGCGCTTAAACTTCGTACCTTTTTCCTTTCAACGCTATTTCATATGCTTGTTTCATGTAACGACGAAAAGCGCTAAAACTAGTTCAGCTGGAAAACTAATTTGGCTAAAGAGGACAGGCTTTACACCTCGACGAATTTTCGTTGTCCGCAGATTGGCCGAATATTGGAAGCTGGATGCTTGGGAGGATGATGCACGTAGACGCAAGCGTTTCGTGCACAATCCACTAGGCTCGAGCCACCCGGAGGCTACTCTTAAGGCGGCTCTAGAACACGGTGCACCCGAGGATGCGATACTTCAAGCGCGTCAAGAATTTCACGCGCATCTCGCAGCCTCGCGTGCACATCAACAACAATTGCAGTCGGCGGATCTTATGGACGACAGTGAATTGCTGTCGGACGACAGGGACCTCGACAACGATCTGGCAGGTCGGTCGGCGTCGTATTTCTGATAAACGAGACGCGACACTTTAATAGCATATTATGCTCCGGCACGAACCGGTTTTTGTTCCGTCACTTTTGTCCTGCAATTTCGATGAATTTATTGTTTTAACGCCACACTCGTCGATTGTTATTTGTTATTTCGAGCAGCTGCGGTTAATTTTCAATTTCCACACCGTGTCATGGTTCTCAGTATCGTGGCTCTCAATAGGGCTTTGATATTTATCCGAATTTGACCAAGTTGAGGAAAATCACAAACTTTTATACAATAATTAGATTATTGAGACGTTGGGGACTCGAGTTTCAGTATATATGCAATTTTTACACTGTCTGGATTATTCAAAGTGAATATTCACAGTGGATAAATGTAACTCTGCAAATTCGGATTATTCAGAGAATAATTATAGGGAAATCGGCTAAACATGTTCGCGATAATAAAGATCCCTCGAGAAAATTTGATAATCATTAAATCAATATTATTAACTGCTACTTAATGACTTGCCCTGAGATGATTGTGCTTATTTATATATGTGAACAACCATTATTTTGGATAATTTTATTATTAAATTGATCCCTTTTTTTAATTAATTCGAATCCAAATCTCGGTTTTAGATTCGAATCTCTTCTTCTTATTTGAATGCATATCTGAATATTCAGATTATTCCAATAATGCAATTTTGAGTTTCCGAATCAGAACCAATTTCTAATATCTCGGGAGAGCTTTAGTCTGTCATTTAATATTATTGATCACTTTGCTATGTTATTATTATTTACACGCAACTAATTGGATTTCTTTTTTTTAGGTCCGGTGAACATCAGCACGAAAGGCAAATTGATCGCACCCGGTATCGTGGCGCCTGGCATCATATCGGTAACATCTACGGAGCTGTACTTTGAAGTGGACGAGGACGACCCAGAGTTCAAGAAAATCGACAGTGAGGTAAGCATTACTTGTATAATACTTGTTGATAGATGGAAAAGTATTCAGGGAAATACACAACAGACACTCACATTACACTCGACCTACATATATTTCGATATATAGAGTGTCTCATGTAAAATCACAGTCGCCGAAACGGTCGTATGGAATAAGTTAAACCGTAGGAAAGCCCTTTTCCAAACGCATTTTTCAAACAACTACGTAAAATTTCAAATTAATTGAAGTCAAGTTGAATTAGTAAAATTTTCTAATCTTCTTTAGCTAATAACTGGAAATCTTACGTTGTTTAAAAAATGGAAGAGGACTTCTACTACTTGCGCGATCTGCGCAATCACATAGAAAATGGCTGACTGCGCGATCGTTTCTTGATAGCGACTACCGGTATCGGATGACAGCGAAAGGCGAAGAAAAGATGCAAGCGACACGTAGACAATTGTTTGCTGTAGGATCCGATACTGATCGCAGCTAAGAGATGATCAGCCATTCTTATGCGATCGTGTCGTCTTGCGTATCGCGTTTTAACTTGCTTCTTTCGCTAATAACTCGAAATTTTACATGGTTGTTCGAAAAATGGGGTGTATGACTTTTTTACTCATTTTGACTCGTTCTATTCGCACATGAATTTTGTCATGTTAAGATGGACACCCTGTATGTATACACATACATATATGTCTTTTCAGTATATGTTTCTTCGTGAAGTATCGCGACCTGTTTATGTAATATTGGCAATTCACCGTTTTATCTCGTCTTCTTTTCGTTAAGACGGGGAATATATGTATTTAAAACAAGTTGTTACGTTCGCGGTATTATCTTTTTGAAATATAGTTACCGGGTTGTCTTGGCGATAAGGCTGTTTTCCTCTGAAAGTCGATGTCGTAACGCAAAGGATACATATATATACATATGTATATATATTATAATGCTTTATAAGGTGAATTGCACTGTCGAAGGCAACACCTTTAGAATGGTAAACCTTGCTTTCATAATGCGTTAATTGATATTATTTCGGCTAAAAAGTACGTTAGTTCCAAGTTAACTTCTTAGTTCCGTTAACACTACAAATACTTTCTGCCTTTCTGTTGAGATATAAAGAAAAACTTGTTTAATATTTGGACATTTGCAGCAAAATAGGAAAAGCCTGTATATCGTTGTATATCTCTAGGTTCTTCATTAACTCCTCAAGTACTATATTAATATATCAGAGCCGAAGTTTCGACTCGGAGTTTTCTATTGACTCTACTATTCTCCTTCGACTTTTTTGTCGTCTATTGATAGCGCGTCTTTATCAACACGCGCATTAACACCGTGCCTCCGTTTTAAAACCGTGCACGGTATATAATAGCGACGCCCAATATTTACATATTAAATATTTGACATAATATTTTACGCTGCTCTCTCTTTCTTCCTCTCTTAAACTGACAAACGCGAGAGCCTAAGGTAGCTGCTCATAACGAAGAGTATCAATCACTTCGACCGGCGTAGAATTTGAATAAGTGCGCGTCGTAAATGATGAGACGTGGCGAAAGCTTCCACGGCACCACCGGTGGAAGTAGATTCTGGCTAGAATTAGTTCGGACGTGTCCCTGTCTATCAGTGTCCATAAGGCACCCTACATTCAGTTTATACAATAAAAAAGAAAACGGAAAGAAGGAAGCCGCGACAAGGGAGTACGAGAGGAAATCGAGAAAGAGTGAGTGTGTGTGGGAAAAAGAGAGGGAAAAAGTGAGAGAGAGAGAGAGAGAGAGAGAGAGAGAGAGAGAGAGAGAGAAGGAGGGAGGGAGGGAGAGGGAGGGAGGGAGGAAAGGAGGAAAGGGGAGAGAGGGGAAGGGAGTGAGAGAGTGAAGGAGAGAAAGGCAAACTGGAAGAACTAGAAGGACGATTATCATATATCGGTCGTAGATCTCGCGTTTGTATAACTAGGGAATAAAACAAACAGAGAAGGGCCCCATGGGGTCGACCGATCTTCAGGGTCGGCAATTATGAGCCCCCCGCGGGGTCCGGTATCTGCCTACCCGCTCTTCCGTCTCTCTCCCTCGCTATCTTCCATCGCCTCGCGCGCCACGTACTAACCACACATCGATGGCATACATGAACAAACAGCTTTTCAGGAATGTACTGAAACCACCACACTTTCCCACCTAGCGGATAGACCGGGCGATCCCGGTAGAATCGCATGTCCGGCGCGGCGTACAAGCGAAATTCACGGAATTTGCATCTCGACGTCGATGATGGAAATGCATAATGTCACTCGGCCGGTCGTCGATCACACTTCAAGATTCTGTACATTTGCACAATAAACATGTTCGCGTGTTTGTCGACCACATGAACTCTGACCATGGGGTTAGATCGACGCCGCGGTGCATCGCGACGACTCTGTCTGTCGTGCTCTTCGAGTAGTTCTCTGTGAATTTCGCCAGCGAAATTTGGCCGACACGATCCTGTCACCGAAGTTCCTCGGGTCTTACCCGAGGATTTCACTGTGCGTCCACCTGTCGTTCCTGTTACAACTCGAGCGGCGAACATGCTGCCCTGTGAATAGGACGCATCAACTCATTCCGGGCTTCTCTTAATTGGAATCCTCCTTGAGAAGGAACGCGCTACGCGCGCACCTGGAAGTGAAGAGAGAAAGAAGAACGCGAAAGGGAGGGAGACGAAACGTACGGCGCGCGAGGGAGTGCGAGGCGAGGACGAGGCGGGGACGAAGATAGCGAAGAGAAGACCGGTCGTTCACGATCGAGACACGCTCATTAGTTGAGGATGTCCCGAGGGTAGGCGGGAGGCTTCGTCGAATTCGTAGGCGATGGATCACTCGATAGTCGAGCCGAGACTTAAGCGATCGTAATGCGCGGCCGCAGAAGAGGATGCACCCAGGAGTGGCCCCAGGGAGGGACTGCATATCGGACCGTATGCGCTGTTGCACCCTTTTGTGTACCTCCTCGCTGGCCTCCTCCTCCTCGCCGATCGCGCCGATTCCTCCCTTCCTTCCTTCGCCTTTATAATGGCCCAGGCAAACGTATTTATCGTGATTTATCGTTTACACGGGTCTCTCCTTTCTCTCCCGCCTCACCGTTGCCTTTTCCTTCTCCCCCTCTCTCCTTCCCCCCCCCCTCTCTCTCTCTCTCTCTCTCTCTCACTTTCCCTCTCCCACTCTTCCTCTCTCCATCTCTCTTTTCCTTCCGTCTACTCCCTCTTTTCTCTCTCACTCTTTCTCTTGCATTATCTTTCTTCGTTCTGCAGCGTCATATGTTAAAGATAGAGAATGCATACCGTACGATTACGTCGGGAATGAATTATCGATAGACCGCGAGAGGTATTAATATCTAAAACAAATATAATCACCGGCGTGGCGTCCCGCGCTTCCCGCGAATTGCTAATACTTTCCGTTTGAAATTCGACGGAGAAATCGCTCGTCCTCGGGTAATTGATTGCGGAATCGTACGAGCGAATTGATGATTATTCATGTTGCGCGCGTCTCGTACATATCATTTGGGCAAGATTTATGTCGTATAATTACTCGCGATGACGCGTATAATAATGACGTGCCGTCGTCGTCGCGAGCGTGTACACGCTGAAAATTGAGTCGCCACTTGGCTTAATCTCAGGGGCAGCGTAGCGCGGAGTGTCGTAAAGTAATAACTGATTTCCCGCGCCTCTTATTAGCATTCATCGTATAGAGGCTTCTCGACGTTTAGAGCCATAACACGCGTATTCCGCGTGTGAGAGGGGCATAAAAGTTAAGCCTCGTACTCCGCGCACAATGCGGCGGAAAAATGAAATTTATCGACGCCGCGCTCTTACTCGTTCGCAAACTCCTCGCGTTGTTACATGTTATTTACACGCGGCGGCTTACCCGACGGATAAATCGTCAAGCCGGCTCCTACATATTCTCGCGCAATCTTCCATGAACGTACTTGAGGGAAAACGGTTTGCCGCCATTTGCCGCAAACATAACAGACGACGAGAGAATTCGTCCGTCGCTTCGGCTTTGAGAGGGTAGGTCGTGCGGGACATTAAACTCCGCCGCCGCTACGTCGCGGCGAATCGCGCAGCTCTCATTTTTATGGAAACCTGCTCCGTGGCGCCTAAAGCTTCTTTCTCGTGCTATAGTTATCACAGACACACGCTGCGAATATCCCCATGGGATGTCCGTGCAGCGCGCGCGCGCGCGCGCAAGAGAGAGAGAGAGAGAGGAGACGGAGGCTGGAAGAGAGCGAGGGATATAGCAGCCGGACAGGTGGTCCATGCCGGTACATCGGTGCATGCTCATTCGCAAGGAAGATACCATTAACGAGGGATATATAGTGCCGCGAAAAATCCGAGACATCGGACCGTTTATCAAGGATCGCGAATAGAAACTTCTCTCTGCGGATCACGCGGCGCATCTCGCCGGAGATCTCCGCGGCTCGTATCTCGCAGATACCACGGCTGCATCTGCATGTGACTTATTTTCCACTCGTGCTTATTAATATCCGTTTCATCATACACATTCGTCTGGAACAATGCGCGAAGGAGAAAAAATGATCGGATACGGCCGATTGTCGCGCTCTTCGCCGGATATCGACGCGGGGAAAAATTCTCTATCTGGCGCGCGCGCGCGCGCTCGTGCGAAAGATTAAACAGGAATGACAGGAGGGCGGTGACCGAACACACGGCGATTTTAATACTATGCGTCCGCGGCCTTCTTTGGCAATGCATATGTATGATAATTGGCGTGATGTAGTACAAGTGACGTTATAATAATGCGACTGTAATTATTCTGCGGTTGGGTCGCGCGCGCGCGCGCGCGATACTCTCTGGCGGAACTGTCCACCTCGCTTTAACCACGGCCGTCGAACGCGACCGCGCGCGCGACCGTATCTTTCGCCATTAATTCCCGCGCGTTATCTTCGCATCTAGCGATCATGAACGCGTGCCAATAAATAACAAAGCCTGTCAGCTACTCCCGCGGCCGATTGCCGGCCTGCCGCTCGTTCCTTCGATAAAGAGACTCGCTTTTCCTCTTGCGCACTCGCACGCACGCACGCACGCCTCGCGCTCGCATGCGCTGAATTATACGCCGCGAATTTCGAAATGATAACTCTCGTCGAGCTTGATGTATACGCGTATAACTCTCGATCGGATCTAATGTCTTTTGCGCGGGTATACATCACCGTTGTCGTTATTGATAAAAACGACACGCTCGGGAGGCAATAATTACCTGCAACGGTTTCGATCTCCTTGCGGTCTTTTCTGCCAAAGACCCGGGGAAGGAGCGCGAGCGCGCGTATCGACGCCAGCGAATTTGCATATCCTGCATAATTTAATCGACCCGCGATTTCGATGAGACTCGACGTTGTGGTAGCCGGTGACTGGAGGGAAGAAGGGAGCAGCCTGTGCGAAAAGCATGCAGTTAGTTTAGTAAACATCCATCAATTCGTGGGCAGGGCAGCGTAAGGCTGAACCTGAGCAGAACCTGAAGAGCAGGCAGGCTGGAAGGAGCAGGCGGGTTCATTCTCAACAAGGCAGGGTAATCACTGCTATTAGTGCGGACATTACTCCGGTGGTCCGCCAATCTCCATAACAGTCCATCATATCGGTGCCCCAAGGTCTTTCAGTGATGTAGAAAATGAGTTTTCCTGCAAATTACGATCGAATTGTGTTTTATTCATCGTCGCAAATACGCGCAAAGGTACTCAACACTGCGTTGATAATCAGTATGCGTTCGAGACGTTGGTACGAATCGTGATCTGCGCATGTTCGATCGCATCCCCAGTAGAGATTGAACCTCGTGGGTTTCTAGTCGTGGGATAATAAATTTGTGTCAAACGTCATATCGTTTATAACCAGTGATGTAACATTCACTTCTTCCGGTGGCTAGGTATATGTTAAGTGATCTAAGCTTGTAAATAAGTTGGTTGAATAGAACGGTGGAATAGAAAAAATCACAATATGAAATGAAAAATCATAACGCGTCACTAGTCAGCAATGAAACACTCACTTTTGCTCTTTCTAGATATTTATGAAATAATATAATTCTCGATTTTGATTTGCTACTTAATTTCAAAGTGTTATATTAAGTATAAGTAGAAGATGTTTGGTATTTGATCGTATATAATCACGTAGTGAAAGAATTATAACTAGGACAATCATTTTTGTAGAAAGTGTTACTACAGTATTAGTGACAATATTTTTATATATATATTGCTATCTTTTCATTAGAAAGAAGATATTAATTGTTAGTAAGAAATTATAATTGTCGTTAGCAAGAAGATATAATTGGCGTCGAAAATAACTACATATAACTTTTATTGGAATTAATCATTTTCTCTTGCAATGTAATGGCAGAAAAGTATATAGAATAGCTAGGTATTATATAGGGTGTCCCATTTTAAATGCTCCAGGCAAATATCTCGAAAAATATGGAAGATATGGAAAAATATTTCAGACAAAAGTTGTATAGTTTTAAGGGGACATAAAACAACTATACCATATTGTTTACAGATGGCGGCACTTTCGAAATATTCACTGATCATTACTTTTCTTAAATGGAAACTCCAATTTTTATTATATCATCTTTTTTTATCGATTAATTTGAACAACTTTTGTCTGAAATATTTTTTTATTTGTCTAATATTTTTTGAAATATTTAAGGAAAACTTGGTAACTTTTTCAATATTTAAGTTACGATATCTCGCTAACTACATATATTGATCGGAAGAAAAAATAGTACTAGACCTTTTATTTTATTTGATCTCAAAAATATATTATTACAATAGTGCCTTAATTTTTGTTAACTTATCGATCTTTGGAAATTTCAAAATCATTAAATTAACAGAGTTAGAACGCTATTGTAACAATATATTCTTGAGATCAAATAGAGTAAAAAATCTAGTAGCACTATTTTCCGACAAATAGTTAGCGAGATAAGTTAAATATTGAAAAAGTTACAAAGTTTTCCTTAAATATCTCAAAGAACATTAGGCAAATAAAAAAATATTTCAGAGAAAAGTTGTTAAAATTAATTTGTAGAAAAAGATGGTATAATAAAAAATTGGCATTTTCATTTAAGAAAAGTAATGATCAGTGAATATCCCGAAAGTGACACCATTTGTAAACAAAATGATATAGTTATTTTATGTCTCTCTTGAAACCATACAACTTCTGTATAAAACATTTTTTTCTGAAATGTCTTGTTTTCGAGATATTTTACCAGTCCGGAACTTTTTGGATACTCTGTACATCTTAGAATAGACAAGACATCATCTATTCTATCATTTGATATATAACGTCTATTTGTATATATTGGTATGTAATATGTAATATCTATTTGATATATATGGCTAGGCTAAACAGCTAGATCACAAAACCACTTCAGTGAATAATTAGCCAGTAACAAGCTAGTATCGAATTTAATCTTTTTCAAGTTTTAGTTTTGTAAACTTTAAATTCAAGTTTATAGCTAGCTATTAACTTTAGACTCGGGCCGATTAGTTACTTTTTCGGATTCTTTTCCAAATCCACAATAAATACGATAAATATGCATACTCATATCGGCATAAATGCACCATGCACTTTTATAAATCACGGAAGTCGACGCGTGTCATCCTAATCGTGCCAACAACAAACGGACATCCGAAATCTCTCATACCGTAACGGATCATCTTTTCTCGCGATGCTAGTTTCTTCGGCGGTCGTTATAGGCGTGACGACCGATTATCCCTGAAAGGAGTGATGATGGATATCATAGGCAACTGTCTCGTGCTACATCAGCTCTGTCAGCGACTGCAGGTAGGCGGAAAGCTTGTGGGTGTATCCGTTCTGTGGATATGCAGAATGAAGTCGGTGTTGAAAGTTTGCTCGAAGGTGAATATGTGTGTGTGTATGCGTGTGTATGTGCAGAGAGAGAAAGGGAGAGAGAGAGAGAAAGGGGGGGAGAGAGAGAGAGAGAGAGAGAGAGAGAGAGAAAGAAAGAGAGAGAGAGTGGGTCTCTCTTTTTAATACTCGCTTTACCTGTTTGTAGCAATTTCTTGCAGCAAGTAACTATTTTCCACATCGTTCGTGGTAAGCATCGTATGTGCAATTCCCGAAAGCACATGCGTTTTCATTGCATATATAATTTGGTTAAAACTCCTGCTACACCTTTCTTGTCGTTTTAAATCACATATTAAAGCAAACTTTCGAGTAACTTGATTTAACCCTATTCTTCACGAATCTATACAACCCGAAAAGAAATTTAACTCTATGTAACTATTTTTATTTCTAATTGTTGGTACTTCATATTCCACGATTTTATTTCCGTGTATACTCCATCTGTATACTTCACAGGAAAAGTCCACGAAAATAAAGTCGTGAAATAAAGAGTACTAACAATTAAATATAAAAAATGCAAAATATGTAGAGCTAAAGTTCTTTTCGGGTCATATAGACCCGAACAGAACGTAAGGATTAAACATTCATTTAAAAACGATTTAAGTTTACGCGATTTAAAGTAAGAAATGTACAGACATCTTCAATGAGAACATACGTTTAGAGATATATATTTAAGATAGATATTTAGAGACATATATTTAAGATGGATTTAAACTGCAAACACAATACAAACTTTCCTCCAAATTGCCTTCGTTTCTTTTCGCCCATGCGTCTATGTGCAGGATGTGTATCGAGGATGTGTATCAAGGAACGATGTTGCCGCAGTGTCGGACATTGATTAAGAACGACACAGTTTAGGCAGCCACGTTATGACCAAGCGTGAAGAGTTAATTGCTGGCTTCGGCGGCGTCGATTCAACACAATGGAGTAATATACCACGTTAGGGTTTCTTCCTTGAGGAAGACACGCGCGAACGTCACATTTAAACGTTTCTCGAATGCGCTCGATCGAAACGCAATCAGTTGGCGGCGGTGGCCAACCGATCCTAGCCACATCTTTGCCATTCTGTTCAGCCGTGAGCACCTCCGTTGCCCCATTGATACGAACCTGAAGGAGAGCTAGTCGCTGGCAATATAGGCGGGGCAAGGCTGGATCCGATTCAGAGTGTGACGGATGGCGCCCACCTGTGGATTCATTCACTAATCTGCTCGCTAAGCAAACAGCCCGAACACACCCCGTCATTATCGCTGACGGCGTAAGTAGCGCCCGATCTCGTCCTTACCCGATATTTATTATGCCCTCTCGGTCCTCCCCCGGGTCTCCCTATGCCTCATCCTCTCGTCCTTCCTCTCTTCGCCTTCTGCACAGTCTCTATAACAGGCATCGAACGTCGGGCCCATTTTCGCGTCACCCTTTCGCCACATTGATTTTCGGGTTCTTTCGGGTGCACGTTGCTCCGCAATCATCGACGGCGCCCGGCACATCGGTGGCCACGTGTGCCATCTGGATACGTGTCCGGAATGGAATTTCGGGGCTGCGAATAGCTTTCGATCCTGCGTAAATTCGTGCGTGCCCATGCATGCGCGTATGTCGCGGATGAATGTGAAGGTGCATATCTTCGCAGGCTGTTATATACTAACTAGACTGCTGACTCTGGACGGTGGAGCTTAGGCGCCACTTCATTTTGATTGACAAATCATTTGGAGTGTGTACTATGCAACGTGTGTACTATCTGTATTTATATGTCACGTGTTCATTAGGACTAATCAGAAAAATGGTACACTATGTTTCGTTTTATTAAGACCGCAAATTTTTTCTCGTATCTTTTTATACTATGATTTCTTATTTTACGTATCTTGTGTAAGCAATAAGTAGACAAGCGAGTTACACGTGACGAGTAGGCGGTCGCTAGGAAGTTGACACGTTAACTCGGTTGACAGCAGATTAAAATTCTAAAACACGTTCGTTTCATTTGCTTAGGTAGTCAGACTAAATTATATTGGCCAAACGATAAATAATAAATAAATTGGTTTCGCTTATTTGTCGAATAAAAACACTGAAAGATTTTAGAAAAATCTCGAGCCTCGATACGTATCGCCAATTGTACGGCACAACACGAATACGGAAATCGACGATGCTATTTATGAATCACGTATTACGTGGCGCGAAAACTCGCATATGTTCGCTTTCATTTACATATTTTATATGTTTATGGTTACAATTTTGATATAACTCACGGACAGCTGTTGTTTATAATTAATAATGATACTTTCAAATTTTTAAGTATGTTATAAATGCGGTAAATATACATAAAACCTCACCGATTTTTTTTATTTTGAAATATGTCGTAGAAGGTGAAATTCTGTGTAAGTTTTTATAATGCAATTATGCGAGAGTCGCTTGTAGTTTCTGAGATATTTGACTTTAAAATATTATGCATTGTCAAAAGTTTTGTATTTTTAAAATATTTTTAAAATCGCATAACATGAAGTTAAATACCTTGAGAAACTACAAGTGATCCCCCATAAAATTGTATTATAAAAAGTTTTTCAGAATTTTATTCTCCTATTTAACATATCTCAAAATAAAAAATAAAAATTAGTGACGTGTTACTTTTTATGCATTTTTACCATAAATTTTAATATTAACTTTATCAGTAAATGATATAATTGGTTGATATAAGTACTCGGTATAATTCATATGCGCGTGTATGAGTAAACTCCAAATAATATGACGTCCTACACGTTCGCTTAGGATACGTTATACGGAAATTCAACAGTCTAGTTAGTATGTACAAAGTGTTCGAAAAAAAGAGTTAAAAACTTTAAGGGTATTTAAGATAGTACTCACAAAATAGAGGAAAAGAGTCCCAAAAACCATGGATCGGAAAATGAATATTGTCGGAGTTATGAACAATTATTTATTCTAATTAAAACAAGTGACCTATTCGCTTCGGATGCTTATAAAATTTATAGAAGATTTTCCAACACTGTATTATGTTATAACTATAATTTATATCAATATACTGTACTATGAAAACTTTGTGATAGCTTTCTGCAACTGTTCATTATTCACAAGGATATGCGACTAACAATTGCTTTTTGAAGTGTGTGTATAAATGGGAAGAAAATAGATGTTTATTTCCATCACGAGCAAAAACGAAGAGACTTTGTTTTAGAGATTTCTTTAAAGCATAGTACTTTTTTCACCGATGAATGAAACGGACAAATTACATCGGAAAATATAAAAGCACCAGAAGCGAATAAATCACTTGCTTTAATTAAAATAAATAATTGTTGTAATCAGTTTGATAATATTAATTTTTTGACCCTTGTTTATTAGGATTTTTTTCTTTCATTTTATGAGTACTACTTGTTCTTAAAATCCTAAACCCTTTGTTTTAAACAACCGATATAACCGTTTCTCTCTCTCTCTCTCTCTCTCTCTCCCTCTGTCTCTCTCTGGACGCGCGCGTGTGTGTATATGTGTGTATTGATCATTTCGCGATAGACGTACTTCCACCCGCGTCTTCAATTTTGCTTTCAATCTCCGTACTAAGGTAAGGAGTTGGACTCAGTATCTTAGAAATAATTACCCGTAAAAGCGGCGGATAGTAAATAGCGTAACGTCAGCGATCGTAATTCTTCCGTGGGAATGAAATAAATCGTAATTAACGGATCGCCGGTGGTCTCGAGTTCTACGACACAGGAAACATGTCCTCTCTAATACCACGCCATTATAAATTCTAACGAACGTTGTGCGCGCGCGGCAAGAAGAAAACGCAAGCTTTTTAGCCGCATGCGCGCGAGCAAGCGCAAGCGCGAACCCTGCGTACTGTGTGTACGCGACGGTAAACCGGATGGTGGCTAAACTTGATCGGATAATTTTCCCGTCGCGCGACGACGGTATCTAATTATTTTTGTCTCCTATTACCGGGTATCGCGCGTCGGTAGGTAAACCCATCATCGCGGTGGATATCGGCGCGTCGTCTCGTCACTGTAACGATCGGGAAGCGATGAGCGGAGACGGAGGCGCAGGTGCTCGGCATGCGGTGGATGCGCCGTGCAAACCTGCAAACGAGCCGCGAGATAAGGGAAAATCCACCCGAGGCCATGCCTTTCCCGCCTTTTCAGCCATTAATCACCGCTCCTGCGCTCTCGCTCGCTCGCGCGCGCGCGAGCTAGCAAGCGCGGACGCGCACAGCGGGGGCCCCGAGGCGTATTTTCAAGCATTGCAAAACGCGAGAGGCCGCGACACTACGACGAATCGATTAATATTAATGAAACTACTGCGCGACAACGCAACGAACTCGCAAATCGCCAGACGATAAGCAACGGCGCGAGCCCGTATTTCGCATAATGCCGATGCCAGGTGATCGCCGGTGTAACATCGCGCGCTAAACGCGCCCGGCGCGTGCGCACGCTCTCGTTCGAAAGCGGTGCGTATGCGTGAAAAGTTGCACGGAGGGTGAAAGAGACGGAATTATCTTCGGATAGTGGTCGTATCGATTGCGCTTCGTCGACCGTGACGACGATGTCGTGCTGTTTCTAGATCGGTTCGGTAAGTTTTTGTAGAGAGTCAGAAAGGGAGGGGGAGAGAGAGAGAAAGAGAGAGAGAGAGAGAGAGAGAGAGAGAGAGAGAGAGGGAGAGGGTCGAAGGAGAAAGACGCGATAAATGCTTTCCGCCGGATTCCGCGTGCATCGCGCGCGGCGCATTCAAGCGTGGAGCATACTCAACTCAGAATACAAATTCGCGTTGCTGTACACGTTATTGAGATGCTCTTTCGACCGTTTAGCCGGGTGTACTCGGCTGATAAGCGCGCGCGAGGAGATATGCATACCTGAAATAATCTTAAATTGGTTATCACCGTCTTTCGATTGAACCAGGACGTAGACGGAGAGAACGTGGCGTGGAAATGGTATCGCGTATCCGGTTTGGAAGTGCCGCTCGATGGAGCGTGTAATTTGTCGATCGTCAAGGCGGATTTTATTTCTCAATTATGCAAAAATAAAGTCGGACTGTCAGCGTGCGAGAAGGGGATTCGTAATGCGCGGCGGGATAGTTCGTTGATCGCCATCTACTTCTGTCGTCTTGTCGTCTCGAGGCTAATCGTCGGAACACAAAGATGTCTTTCGTTAACATTCCCTGATTTATCATAACGAGCGAGGCGACGAAGGTTCGGAGGTCCTGGACTCTCTCTCTCTCTCTCTCTCTCTCTCTCTCTCTCTCTCTCTCTCTCTCTCTCACTCTCTCTCTCTCTCACTCTCTCTCTCTCGATGTCATCCCGTAGGAGCTGATGAAAATTAATGATCGCGGTCTCGCGCTCGTGTGGCCGTCGAAAATCCGAAAATAAGAGTAAACAATTAGAGGCTCGCGCGCCGAGATCGTTGCTTTCTGAGCGATTTTTATTATCCCATTAATCATGTTCGAGCTGATGACGTTGAGAATGGGCGCGTCAGCTGTCCCGCACGATTTTCATTCACAGTGCGTGCGTGCGTGCGTGCGTGCGTGAGTGCGTGCCTGCTTGTCGATTTGTATGCGGGAGAATGTTGCAAAAAGAAGGAGAAACGGGGAACGCGCTAGTTATATCGGCGAGCGAGATGGGACGAATGGATAGGCAGGAAACGGGAATGTTACTGACCTGATCAGGCGAGCTGGTAGTTAACACTGTACGCATCCCATAATTTAGCGATTATTTTGACAAGGGTATGATCTTCTGACAGGTTGTTGGCCTTATGGCTACGCTCTGAAATATAGCTATTTAAATGGGCACTTAGGGCTTTTGTAACAAAATACGTACTTTCGAGTGAGTCGCCGTATCGCGATGTGTGACGTGGGCACATGATTCAATTCTTCTTCAGATTCTTGTCCTCCAATTCTTGTCTACTTCCGTGCGCTAACAACGTTATGTGTAAATGCGAAACATGCGGGCGCACGTTGGCGAGATCGATTAAACCGTAAAATGCGACGCACCGTGTAAATTTTGACGAATGACCGATTAATAATATGTAATTACCGATAAATCGTGCGAGAACGTGCGTGAAGTAACTTATGAACTATCGCATGCGTTTTGCAAGCTCCGTGTAGATAATGACACGGTTGATCGTGGTCGCGTGACTGGAGGCAACGAGTGAGAAAGCGGCCAGTGAAACGCAAACTATTACTATAAGCGCGATTCGTAATTTCGTAAATATACAGACGAATACGTAGGTACATAAGTAGAGAGGGAGAAAGAGAGGGGGGGTGAGGAGAGAGGGGGAGAGGGGGAAGAGAGAGGGAGGGAGAGGGAGGGAAGAGGGGAAGGAAAGAGAATCTCTCGAAACATCCCCACACACTCTCGCCCGGTAACGTTACTCCACCGCCGGTCGGTATATAAAGTATATGTAAAATAATCAATTCGTTCCTATTAATTTTCACGCTGCATTAGTTCGTATTATACGACAAGGCGAGCGTGAAAGAGAGACACGCGCTCACGATTCGCATCGATGCTCGAAGAACGGCGTGACTCGCGCGAATGTGCTGCACACCTGGCCTCCGATTAATTCTCGTTAGACCAGATTATCCGTGACCGACTGTGCCTGGTGTATCGTTACAAAACGATGAATTAATATTTGATAGGCGTAAATCACACCGATTGTGGACGCGACAGGGTAGAAACGACGAACGAGCGCTTCTCACAAAGAAGCAGTCGGCCAGTTGACCATACATGCGGCATGAAGTATATCCGTTTCGATGTTATGAGACTCGTACTGAAGTCGTTTAGTGCAGAACGGTGCAAACGCAACGGTGGAGAGGTTTTATTGGGGCCTTGCGGAGTCGCCGTTTCAACAAGAGGCGGCCTTTCGGATCCTACGGCAACGATTATCCGGTTGTTAGCTGGTCACACGAATCGATGGGACGGGGTGCTGTTCTTTGACCTTGCTTTCGGCACGCTGTCATGCAACCTGCGAAATCAGTTTTCTTCGGCCATGAGTCAATTCGCCACAATCGATGTCCTTACTATTCGTTATGAATACGGAGTGTTTCGTTGCGCGATAATAGCGCGTGTTAGAATTATATATTGTACAGTGTGTCCCATTTTAAATGTCCCAGGCAGATATCTCGGAAAATATGGAAGATACGGAAAAATTCAGACAAAAGTTGCATGGTTTCGAGACGGACATAAAATAACTATGTCAATTTGTTTACAGATGGCAGCACTTTTGAGATATTCCCTGATCATTACTCCTCTTAAATGGAACCCCGAATATTTTATTATATCATCTTTTTCTACCAATTATTTTGAACAACTTTTGTCTGAAACACTTTATTATTTGCCTAATATTTTTTGAGATATTTAAGGAAGACTTGGTAATTTTTTTATACTTTTTAACTTACAATATCTATTTGTCAGAAAAAAAGTGGTACCAGACTTTTTTACTCTACATAGTCTCAAGAATATATTGTTAGAATAATGGTCTTAACTTTTGTTAACTTATTAACTTTTGGAAATTTCTAAATCATCAAATTAACAAAAGTCAGGGCGCTATTATAACAATGTATTCTTGAGATCAAGTAGAGTAAAAAAGTCTAGTGCCACTTTTTCTTCCGACAAATAGTTAGCGAGATAAGTTAAATATTGAAAAAGTTACCAAGTTCTTCTTAAATATCTCAAAAAATATTAGACAAAAAAAATGTTTCAGGCAAAAGTTATTAAAATTAATTGGTAGAAAAGAATGATATAATAAAAAATTGGAATTTCCATTTAACCCCTTGACTGTGGATGACGTGTATAGCCGCATGAAAAAGTCGTGCCACCAGTATGGATGACGTGTATACACGCATCGAAGAAAAAAAATAGTAAACTATTGTTTTTTGCACACAGGTGGGTATCTATATGTTTTTGGAGTCGCTGAATCCGAATTTGATATCAAAATTTCGAAATTCAAAATAGCGGATTCAATATAGCGAGTCAAAATTATAAAAATAATCGGATTTTTATGAAAGTGGGCATCTATATGTTTTTGGGGTCGCTGAATCCGAATTTGATATCAAAATTTCGAAATTCAAAATGGCGGATCCAACATGGCGAGTAAAAATTATAAAAATCATGAAACTCTAATTTTCAAAATTTAAATCCGCCATTTTTAATTTAAAAATTTTGATATCAAATTTGGATTCAGCGATCCCAAAAACATATAAATACCGACTTTCATTAAAATCTGATTGTTTTCACAATTTTGACACACCATGGTCGATCCGCCATTTTGAATTTTGAAATTTTGATATCAGATTCGGATTCAGCGACCCCAAAAACATATAGATACCCACTTTCATAAATATCCGATTATTTTCATAATTTTGACCCACCATATTGAATCCGCCATTTTGAATTTCGGAATTTTAATGTCAAATTTAGATTCAGCGACCCCAAAAACTCTTATTATAAAAATATCATAAAAAAAATTCGACATTTTTTCCAATACAAAAATGGCACGACTAGTACATTTCTGTCTCCACAGTCAAGGGGTTAAGAAAAGTAATGATCAGTGAATATCTCGAAGGTGGTGCCATCTGTACACTGTAAGAAATGTGTTAAATTTAATATATTTTATGTGTCTCAAATCATCATCCATTCTCATATATGTGTTAATTTAACATACAGCAAATATGTTAAAATGTAACACGCATAATATGTAAAAAATTAACACAAAGATTTAACATTTGAATGCCGTCAAGAATTACAGTTTGTGTTAAATTAACATACAATGCATGTTACTTCAACATTTGGGAAAAGTAATGATCTGTGATTTAATGAAATGAAAATGTTAGATTGACAAAATTTATGTGTTAAAAATCCAATCTTTATATAATATAACATATAATAACTGTTATAATGAGGAAAGTAATACATTTTAGGTGTTGACTTTAAAATATAAAATATGTCAGAGGAAGAATTCATGCATTTACATAAGTTGTGTTATAAATTGTATTACATATATAAATTGTGTTATTTTAACAGTGGAAATATTATTTTAATACTTGAAAATAGTTAATCTTAATTTAACACAAGAAAGTCTAAGTAACACAACAACAATATGTTAAATTAACACACGACTACGTAAAAAATTTAACACAAAACTTTCTACACATAAAAAATTTTAACAAAAGTACAAAACGTTTTTAACTGCGTAAACAAACTATAGTTGTTTCATGTCATCCTTGAAACCATGGTTGAAACTTTTGTCTGAAACATTTTTTCGTATCTTCCATATTTTTCGAGATATTTGCTGGGACATTTAAAATGGGACACCCTGTATATACTCCATTAGCCTTGTTTCCTTTCTCCTATTTGTTTAATTTATTTTTTCGACCACAGATTTTTATATTAAAGTCAAACAATTACTGTCAAATATCCGAATACCTAACTAGCCGGAAGTTGGAGATCGATTTCGATTTGGAAAATCAAAATTATTCCATTCGGATCAAAGTTTAAACTATAATAAAAGATTTGGCTTCAAAATTGAGATCTGAATGTCGAGAACCAGATTTCAGATTTAAATTTGAACTTGACCAAATTCAGGTTTAAACTTGAATTTGAATTATATAAAAGGAATAGATAATAGAAAAAGAATGGATTAATTTAATAACAAAATTATCTGAAATAATTGTTATTCAAATATATAAATAAACGTAATTATCTCAGATTATGCTTATTTATATATTAAACTGTTAAATTGCAGTTAAAAAATAAAAAATATCTATTTAAAAAAATATCTATTTGATTGTCAAATTTCGAGAAGCATTTATAAGTTGCTGCAAATGTATCTGTTAGGCTGATTCTAATACAAATTTACATCAGATAGAAAATTACTTTGTAAAAGTTCCTAATTACAGTTACAGTTTCATTACTGAAAAAGTGACTAGTTATACGAGGGTGGTCCGATAAGTACTTAGCCTACAAAAGAAAAACGAAAATTTTGGAAAAGTGGTGATTTATTTCTCAACATAGTCTCCTTTTAGCTCGATACACTTGACCCAGCGATGCTCCAACTTCTTTAACCCGTCTGAAAAATACGTTTTCTCGAGGTCTTCAAAGTAGGCCTCCGTGGCGGCGATGACCTCCTCATTCGACTCAAATTTCTGCTCGGCGAGTGACTTTTTCAAGTTTGGAAACAAAAAGAAGTCGCACGGGACCAAATCTGGAGAATACGGTGGATGGGGCAGCAGTTCGTAGCCCAATTCGACCAATTTGATCGTGGCGAGGGCGGAGGTGTGAGCCGGTGCGTTGTCATGGTGGAAGAGCACTTTTTTCTTCGCCAAATGGGGCCGTTTTTTCTGCAATTCGGCGTCGAATCGGCCCAATAATTCGGCATAGTACAGCCCTGTGACCGTTTTGCCCTTCTCCAGGTAGTCGATGTAGATCACACCTTGTGAATCCCAGAAAACGGTGGCCATCACCTTTCCGGCCGATAGGACAGTCTTCGCCTTCTTCGGAGCACGTTCGCCGGGTGAAGTCCACTGTTTCGACTGTTCCTTGGTCTCTGGTGTGTACCAGTGGATCCATGTTTCGTCGACGGTCACGAAACGACGCAGAAACTCCTTCGGATTGCGCTTAAACAGCGTCAAACACTGCTCTGAAGTGGTCTCACGGTTGCGCTTGTTGTCCGGAGTGAGCAAACGCGGCACCCATCGCGCCGACAGCTTTCTCATGCCCAAAATTTCATGCAGGATATGACCCACGCGGTCTTTTGAGATGCCTACTGTCTCAGCTATCTCGCGCACCTTCAATCGGCGGTCTGCCAATACGAGATCGTGGATTTTTGTCATGTTATCCTCCGTGGTAGCCGTTTTCGGGGCACCTGGGCGTGGCTCATCAAAAACCGATGTGCGATCACGTTGAAACTCGTTAAACCAATTTTTGACGGTCGCCATCGAAGGAGAAGAGTCACCGTACACAGCATCCAAGCGCTCTTTGATTTCGCTGCGCGATTTCCCTTCCAAAAACAAGAATCGAATCACCGACCAATATTGCTCTTTTTCCATTTTTCTAAAATCCGCGGACACGCCCGCTTCCACACGCGGTCAAAACAAAACTACGAGTCCGATTCGGCTGAAATTTTGACAGTAGCCGTCTACGAGAATGTACTACACGATAGTAAATTTCTCTTGCGATAGTGACGCCATCGGGCGGTAAGGCTAAGTACTTATCGGACCGCCCTCGTAGGTTATAAGTTACCTATTCTGAAAAATAACTTGTTACAGTTATAATTATACAAAAAGTAACGAACAGTTTTCGGTTACATTTTTACAATAATTATTACTTTTAATTTATTGCAAATTTATTTAATTTATTTAATTTATTTAATTTATAAATCTCGCAATAAGTATTACTATTTTATATACAAAAATCTTACATTTCAAGTTTTACTAATTTATTATATATTTAATTATGTGCTATATTATTTGATACTCAATAAATGACAATTTCTCTCTCTCTCTCTCTCCCCCTCCCCTCTCCCCCTCTCTCTATCTCCCCCTTCTCCCCCTCCCCCCTTTCCCTCCCTCTCTCCCTCTCCCTCCCTCCATCCCCCCTCTCTCTCTCTCTCGTCATATAAAAGAATTCATACATGTTCCCTCTAACTTCTGTGTATAAATTTATTATAAATATATACATTATAAGACAATATATAATATTATAATAAAGTATAATGTTTTAATATTCAAATATATTCTTATAACTGTATAAATAATTGTATAAATAATTATATAAATGTATTTTTTACTTTTATAATTACATTGATATAATTAATATCATAATAAAATATAAAAAATGTTTTAATATTTTAATAAAATTTATTTTTTAACAAAATTAAATTAAATTATTGATAAAACTGATTTCCTTATAATATTAATAATATATATAATAATAATATTAACTACATTTACTTCATTTCGCAATAGTTATCGAGATATCATAGAGGAGATGAAACTTTGAGGGGCAGTTTCACCCCTTAAACCTGAACTATTGCCGATAAAATATATATGGGTCTTTTATCTTTGGCTGCTCTACAAATATGTCAAGTTTCGTCAAAAACGGAGACACACTTCGCGGATGTTGCTTGTACGTGTAACTTTGTTACAAGTAACAAGTTACTTCCTAATCCTGGTGTATTATTTGTATGTGTTTATTGTTATTCTAATCCGGATGATAGTGTATTATGTTTTGTTTAATTAATAACTATAAATACTTATCTTTTATATTTTTGCTTTCTTCTTTTATATATCTCGGATGTTTCTTGTCCATTTACGCGTATACTTTCCAATGTTTAATTAATTATACAATATTATATGTTATATAGTTTATATTTTATATAATCATATAATAATAATATTTAATTATGCATTATAAATTCTGATATTGACTTTTGCTTTATTATAATATTATACTTTATTATAATATTATATCTTGTAATATACAATACATTTATAATAAATTTATCAGTATTTAGAGGAAACGTGTATAATTTAATTTTTTTATCTTACAAGAGAGAGAGGGAAAGAGAGGGGGGGAGAGAGAGAGAGTAAGTTTTATAATACATGTGGGCAAACTTCAAATAATATGGCGTCTTACACTTCCTTCACTCAGGAAACTCTAGTCACTCTAATTAGTGTGTAGAAGTCTATAATCTACAGACGAGCGATTTGATGAAACAACATACTATATTTGAGCCCCGCATTTTACGCTTTATTCATATCGTGCTACCGCGCACGATGCGCGTATGACGGCAGACCGCGTTTTACGTTAGTACGCATATTCGGTGGATCCGGCAAACCGGGTTGCGGCATCTTTATTCATGCGCATCGGGCCGCGTCGTTACAATGTTTGTTTTTAATGGTATTTGAAGGAGCGGTGTGTCTCGTAATACCACATTGTAAGCGGACGCATCCGTGAATACACAAATATCTTCGGCGAGAGTAGAGGTGCGTGCGTGCGTGCGTGCGTGCGTGCGTGCGTGCGTGCGCGAAGAAGAAGGCCGGTCTGCCCGCGGCTGGAGGCGCGACGTACGTTGAGTTATGGCGCAGGTTAATTATACAAAACATTCAATTATATCTCCCCCCGAACCCACACGAACTCGACGCCGTCTGCACGAACGCACACCGACGCGCCTATCCTAAAACGCTATCCTGACCGGGGTGAGACAACGTTATAGGTCGCAAAAATCGAATCGACCGCGACCGGTGTCGGATCTTGATTCTTCGACGCTGCCCCTCCACTACATCCGGCGCCTATTGGCCGAGCATCACGCAGCGTACCGCGATCTAAACGATCTAAACGTACCTCCCAAGCAGCAAGTGCAACTCACCCTCCTTTGCCACGGTAAAGCCAAGACGGAATGATCGTACCGGGTCGAAAAACACACAGACGGAGACGTCCAGCGTTTGCGTCTGCCAATCTGAAGGATCGATCTCGTCAAGATCGGCGGATTCTGTCGCGATCGGGACGCCGCGGCGGATTCTGTCGCCGCAGTTGCATGCGCGCGACGGGTTTATCGATTGATCCGGTCCCGAAGAGTGCCATTTATCATGACCGCGAGATCTTTGGGATACCTTAAAACAAAAGCCACGGAGAAGAGCGGGATGTCTTCCAACGTCTTGGCGAGGTGGCGGAGACGTTGCCGGGCCCAATGGCGTGGGGCCCCCACGACGAGCTGGGGGCTTCGGCAGTGCCGTGCGGCGAGAGGGGGCTCATAACGCAGAGATTTTACGCACCGGCGCCGGCGCCCCCCGCGGTCTCAGACGCCGCGATCATAATGCCGAAGCCAAACGCACGGCGAGCGGAGGGACGGAGCATCTGTCCCGGGCTATCACTGACGTCCTCTTCCGCCCTCCCCCGCGCGTAAGATCCACCCTTTCCTTCGACGTTTAAAAAATGCTTCTATTGGTACGTTTGTTACGTAACGATCGAGCCGCGGGATCATCCTCCCATTGCGACAACATCGATCGATGTCAGGTCTGGTTTATTTCGTTTTGTCGTACCAGATAAACTCGTTTGCTATTTTAATCCTTTGGATACTATGCGCCATTACTATGGTGGCTTGTCGTTAAACGGTTGTTTTGGACGAGATGTCACTATAGCGGTTCTTTCCTAAAACTTGCGTTCTTGAAGCTCAGTGGCTGGCTTGTCGTTACCAAACAGTAGTTTGTTCACTTTTTTTGCCGTAGTAAATATAGATTTTTGTAACTCGTTAGTTGTTACGGAATACTAGTGGTAGATACAATAAATTATACAGCGTAAAGTAACAAACATCAATCGCGTTGCTATTATTCATTACATTGTAGCGGCAAAACTATGTGTAAGATGAATGTGTCAATTATCGACAATTGCATCCTATCTTCCTTAATAAATCAGCTAATACAAGTCCGTATTTATAACGCGTATTCTTATTCTAAATTTCATACAGGGTGTCCCAATTTAAATATTATATCCTAGGCAAATATTTCGAAAAATATGGAAGATACGGAAAAATGTTTCGGACAAAAATTGTATGGTTTCAAGGAGGACATAAAATAACTATATCAGTTTGTTTACAAATGATGCTGCTTTCAAGATATTCACTGATCATTATTTTTCGTAAATGGAAATTCCAATTTTTTATTACATTATCTTTTTTTACCAATTAATTTTAACAACTGTTGTCTCAAACATTTTTTATGTGTCCAATATTTTTTGAGATATTTAAGGAAACTTGGTAATTTCGTCAATATTTAACTTGGGATATCTCGCTAACTGTTTGTTGAGATAAAAAAATGGTACTAGACTTTTTTATTCTATTTGATCTCAAGAATATATTGTTACAATAGTGCCCTCACTTTTATTAACTTATCAATTGCTGGAAATTTCAAAATCATCAAATTAACAAAAGTCAGGACCCTTGAAACCATACAACTTTTTTCTGAAACATTTTTCCATATCTTCTATATTTTTCGAGATATTTGTTTGGGGCATTTAAAATGGGACACTCTATATATTGTCGATTATAACAAATTTCGAATAAGATTAAATGGTAGATGCTCTGGAATATTATAACTGCAAGCGTAATGTTAATACTAACGGCGATAGTTGCTCACCGACGTCTTAGAAGTTGATAGTTGATATCGGATATCTATTTGTTAGATCTGTGTGCATAAAGTTATGCTTTAACTTTTTCAAAATTAAACAGTGAATGAAGAACGAAACCTAAGTTGTTATATCATTAAATGTGATACAAATAATTTCAGTCATTTTTAGGAAAATATATATAAATGAAAATCTTTCCATAAATTAGAAAAATATAATACAATTGAAATCCCAAATGTTCCAGCTTTTTAATAAAACGAACCGTATGCGCTTAAAACACATATTAGAAATTTATTCATATATTTTTGCAATGTAGTTATTTGGTCACTAGTTAGGACATTCAACTTACAGGCGGTAAAGTTCTGTATCCAAATCAACGTACGTGATTAAAAGGTTAAAAATACACTCGATAATACTCCTTCGTATCTCCGTTTTAATATTTACATTAATAAACAACGTGAGATTCCGACGATATGTCATCTCTCGATAACTCTTGTAGCACGAGGCGAAATGTGCTGTCTCGTGAATGATTGCTGATGAATGCGTCTATTATTCTCGCTCTCGAGAGAGCGTTCTGTATCGATCGCAGCGTGATCGATGTCATATATCTATCGATCGTGCATATAACGGTTTGGAGGAATCATGTTCAAGAATGATCGTAGCCGATCATTAATTACATGGATTATTAATGACATGCGTGAGTAGTATCATTGCACGAATCGCGACTGGTTTTCTTCTGGCTGTACAGTTGATTTATTCCCCGACCTTGAACTCCTGTATCGTGGTAGACCGCGAAGAAACGCAAAGAAGCATAAGTTTGGTCGTTGTTGCCGTGACTACTGGATTCGAGAACTCGCTATGAAACTTAATGACAGGAGAGTTGAGAGCCGCCATACCGCTGCCGTCGTCTGCGCGCATCGTTGTGGATTTAATAAACGACGTAAGGACGTTTCCGCGAACGGTGAATCTCTCCCGGGTACAGTCGCGGTCGTCGGCTTGGTCAATGTGGACTGGCGTTAACGGGGACCTCGTCGCACTCGGCATTGCATCGTCGAATATTTATAAACCCCCATGGAATGTGATACGCGTGACTTCCTTGGCGCGACGACGGAAAATTATGTGCGCAACTTTATCCCGGGAAAAATGATGATATATGCGCACTGTGCGTCATTACGTTGAATTTACAGCGAGGCACCATTTAATCCCGCTATCGAGATATATATCTTCGTCGCAACATGCGAAACGCAAAACCGAGTAAATTGCGTTCGCTCGCTCGCTGCTTGCGACCGATCGAAGATGGTATTAACTCCGCAAACGAGAACTCGTAGAAAATCTCGCGACCGCGCCGACACAACGCCGTGCCCCGTGCAAATTACCGCGATTCCCGATGGACAATTACCTCGCGCGTCATATTCGCTGCACGTGCAAATATATCCACATGACGTGGCTCGCGCGCGCGCGCGCGCGCGACGGCAAACGAGCCCAGAGATAAGAATATCGTCCTGGGCGCGCGCGCTCCGAGAGACTACGGGATCCTTTTTGTACAATCGAACCTCGCCGTACCTTAAAGCATGTTTTCCGCACTCGGAGCGGTGGCTGGGCGCGAGAGCGAGCGAGGATCTTGTTTTCGCCTCGATTTGCGCGCGGCCTCCTCGGTGGGTCATTATCATGAAACATCCTCAGTCTGGAACAGGTAGGTAGGCGCACCGGCGCGGCGGCGAAAGGTTCTCGGCGCTAGAGAGAGACTCGAGGTCTTCGGTTTCCGCGGGCTGAAAACAGGAACAGAGCCGAAATGGGCGGCAGTATCCGACGAGGATCTCGTCCCGATCCCGAGGAGAAGAAAAGACGGGAGGCCGTGCGCGTCATTCGGGTCTGACGTAATGACGTAGTGGTGCCGCTTAAGGGAATCAGCGGGACAGTTCGATACGCAACCCCGACAACACCGTAAACGTGATATATATGTGTATATATATATATATATATATATATATATATATATACCGCGGTCTCTCTCGGACATCGACATTGTGGACCGCGCGAGTGAGCGGCCACGATGCTGGCTCGTCGGCGCCTTCTTCCTCACGTTCGAGAGAGAAAGAGGGAGCAACCTATTCATTGTTTTATAGAAGTCGTAAACACGTCAGGCAATTAAAAGATTCGCCTGATTTGTTGCGTGGGCGAGTCAGCCGATACGACGCGTTGCGACGCGAGGCGACGCGAGGCGACGCAAGGCGGCGCAACGCGACGGTGGCGTCTCTCGGATGGCGATCGTGGCGGCGATGGCCGCGGCGTGTGGGTGGATGGCCCGAGTAAGGTAGACGAGGAAACCCACGTGCGCACGGTACCGCGGGGACACCTGACATTGTACCGTCGTTGTTCTACAAAAGATGCCTTCAGCCAGGCTCATAAATGTCCGCGTGTCGCGTCCCTGGTGTGATATACCGTAAGTTGTATATTACGCCCGTAACGTGCGACGATCTCGAGGTGGTTTCGGGGTAAACAGCCACCGTCGTCCGTTTCACTTTGATATTGCCCATTACCTCTCGCCTCTCGCCTCTCGCCTCTCGCCTCTCGCCTCTCGGCAACCTGAGTCCGACGGCACCGTTCGGCACCATAGGCACGAGCACGATAACGATAAGCGCCGCGCGATACCCGGACATTCGCGAATCTCGCCTAACTCACACTCGTAAAACCATTAATCAGCTGTTAAACCATTATCAATGGGCGATTAAGCGTACATTGAGCGTGGTATTCGCTGCGTTTCTCCCTGCAATCTCGGGAGTGACTCGCGAAAATAAGTTTATTACGCGCATAAAGTTTGCGATTATCGAGCGAGACATCTTTCCGTCCGCGACTAAGGGGAGCCATGAAAATATTCGCATAGTTGAGATTCTTTCACGAGCAGTGGCGGCGATAAAAGTCAAGTGACATCGAGTGTTCCCTCGCGTAGCGGAGGAACGATCTTATAACTAAATCCTCAGCGGTCATTAATACTTCTTCTGGTGCCGCGGTCGAATCGAACGTGAACGTTCGAATATCGCGGGAGCCTGAGTTCCCATGATAGGTAGAGGAAGGATACCGTGACCGGACCCGCCACGTCGCCGGCGGATGAAACCATCGCGTGGCTTATTTAATTCCCGGATGGCGACGTAATCAATCTCCGTAGCAGACAACAGGCCGCATCTTTGCCTGCCACCGATGTTTCAGACCAGAAACCGCCGCGCGCTCGATAATATCTCACGGGGCAAGGAGCTCGACGGCGCGGGCGGTTACCCGTCCGTCGTAGAGGACGAAGGCGACGAGGACGACGAGATGGCGAGAAGCCTCGCGCACGAGCAGCAGGTTAGCCGCGACGATGTAAGTCGCATCGTAGAGAAAGAGAGCTCGAAGAAGGAGGAAAGAAACGAGAAAGAAAGAGACCGTCGACGTCGATGTCGACGTCGACGTCGACGACGACGACGATGACGATAACGACGACGACGACGACGACGACTACGACGACGACGACGGCGTCGCTTTGGTGGGAGATTAAAACAATGCGGCCGCTCAGATAACGCGGGTGTGACAGCTCTTCGTATCCACGGGCCGTGGACCTTAACGAGGACCCCCTAATAAATAACCAGCGAGTTCGAGCTCTTTCTCGTTTCTCCTTCTCTTGCTCGCGCGACGTCCCTCTCCTTTTCTCTCCGGACTCCTCGTGTTTCGAGGGCCGCGCGAGGATGGAAGGCCGAAGGAATGGACCCAAACAGGCCCCGCACATGAAGATGGATGTGGTTCGAGGCGCCGCCGTCACCTGGCAGTTCTCCAGCAGACTCCCAGTTGTACTTCGTGACGATGGGAGCGGAGAATCGGTTCGACCGCGACACCTTGCATCCGGGGAAAAAACTGGTGGGCGACTTCGACGGGGCCTGACGCTCGCTATTGGTCAGGTTTTTCGGGTGTGGAAAAGGATGCCGCGATTGTCGGTGGCGTGAATTATATATGGAGAAGCTGCTATACATCGAGCGTCGTCACACCTCTTCGTCTTTCCAACTTGATGAACAAATCGGTCGTTTTAGAATAATTTACCAGGCACTTTCCGCCGCCACATTCTCCAGCGCGACTTACCGCGGAGGAAAATCGTTCCGTTGCCGTTAGCGAGAACTAATTTCAACGATTTATTTATTGGCGTTTCTAGCGTTATACGACGCGACGTACTCCAGCCACGATGGCTCAGCACGCTGTACTTGCGCTCTTCTCTTTTACGACGCCGTCCTTGGCTACTGATGATATGCGCGCCGTACGTTGTCGGTGCCTTCTCGATACCTGCTTGACTCGGTAACCCAAGGGATTCACTTATCTTCCACCCGATCATCTTCACGCATATTATACTCCGAGGAAAACAGTGCGAGTAAAAAAAGGAGGGTTGGGGGCACATCTTGCACGGCAACTCGTGAGTTCTGCCGCGCGAATAACAGGATCAGGTTACTCTCTTGGAAAAAGGAAAAGGGACTGGGGAGTGGTGTATCTTAAGAGACACCGACCGATGGCGGCGCGTCTCCAAAAGATCTCTCCGAGAGAAGGGTTAATCTAACATTTTCCGGCAGATTGCGCGCGGGACATTTCTCGGTAATATTCTTCCGCTTTGCGCCACAAAAGTAAAGGCGGCTATCCGCAGATGCTTGACAGAGAGAGAGAGAGAGAGAGAGAGAGAGAGAGAGAGAGAGAGAGAGAGAGAGAGAGAGAGAGAGGGAGAGAGAGAGAGAGGGAGAGAGAGAGAGAGGGAGAGAGAGAGCTGCCTGCAAGCCTGTATCGCTATATCGCTTGATAACGCGGCTTTGTGAACGTGAAACAGCAACATCAGCGTTGATAATTTGTGTGTTTTAATGTTCGTCTTGGGCGCAACAATTGAGAGAAAATTCTTCGGGGACCGTCTTCTCACTCGCTCGCTTTTGTTTTCTCCTCGGGAGAAAACTCCGTGGCGTCTCTCTCGTCATGACTCGCGATGCAGCACAAACATCGTTATTAAAAATCATGTCTCTTCGCTCGGGCCCACCCTGTCTACCGATGGGAAGCATAAATCTTCGCCGGATCGGATGATTGACGTCTATTTAATAGAAACGCAACTATACAAGGATGATGCGGAATAACATTAACTTGTCCGGGAGTCGAGGGGGCTGGTCTCGCCGCGACGGGTGGCCATTGTACCTCGCGGACCCCTGCGAGCCCCAGCCTTTCTCCCATTCTTATGCCTGCCAGCTCCCTCGTAAAGTCAAACGTTGACACTAGCCGCGGGACACCGACTTCATGGCCCGAAACTCTCTCTCTCCCTCCCCCTCCTCTCCCCCCCCCTCTCTCTCTCTCTCTCTCTCTCTCTCTCTCTCTCTCTCTTATGCCCAATCGCGTGCTTTTCTTCTGTTGCTTCGTTTCCTCCTCTCGTGCAACTCGTCCTCTCGTCTCGAGCGAATTTCTTGTTCGCGCACGTATCCTCATATTATTATTACCAAGCGCACGACGAGCACACCGACCAGGAAGAAGCAAGCTGGACGCGTCGTAACGACCTACGACCAAAGGTCAGGGCTTACTCCGTGGCTCGGCGATATGGGTGTATCGCCGGCGCGGATGCTCGTTTTGTCGTTAGAAAATATACTCAATGATACTCGAGCGACATGCGCGGAGTGTGCTCGTGTTTGGTCTCTCTGGTAGCCGCGGCGAATAACATCCCGTTGTCGGAGATAACGGCTCAGGCCGGCTTAATAATCATGTGAAATAGACTTCTCGTGTTTATGCGCGCGGATTGATACGAGGAGTTACGTACGATGTGTACCGGTGAAGGGAGAGCTCGCGCGCGAAAGCTCACAGTCGAGATTGCGTGTACGTCAGGCGTCATATTGACCTCGGGTTTACGTTGCAGGTTGGAAGGGTATTCTAACGGTTATTGGTTAATAGTACCTATCGCGTGAACACGGCCATTGCCTCTCCCGTCGCCGTTTTCTCCGACATTCCGTCGGTACATTCGTCCTTTTTCTTTTCGATTGTACACTTTTACCGGGACCCGTTCTCCGCTCGCTTCGCGAGCTGCAACGGCCGAGCGCCTCGCGATAAAAACAGTATGTAACTTTGTACGAAACTACGAGGGTACCCGGATAGTAAATCACGTGGTTACCTTATCGTGCTGCGCGCATGGACAAGACGCTTCGGCGTCGTTCGTTAAATTAGGAAGTTTATGGATGCATTAGCAAACTTAATGACCTAATCAGAGCAGCACGAGGGTATCAGAGAAGATGCGACGGAATAGAAGTGAGCATCTTGACGCGAGCTCGACGCCTCGGGCCGAGTCAACAATGCCTTTTATCTCTGCCGATTCCCTTTATGACCATAAGATGACTACTTTTCATAAGTCAAGTCTGGCGTGTTCTTCTTCCGTGAAGAAGTAAAAAAAGTTGCCCGAGCCAGTGTGGTAGCCAACGGCGGTAGGTTCGTGCGTAAAAGCGTATTGGGCTTAATGCAGAAATTTTACCAAAATTTTTCTTTCCTCCCCCCCCCCCTCTCTCTCTCTCTCTCTTTCTCTCTCTCCCTCAGATATATACACTCTCATGTGTATCTGTCCCAATAAAGTACTCGGTAATATGATATCGGTCAACGTGGCCCTGGCGAGATCCTAGTCGTACTTTAACGTCAGCCGCCCCGCGATGCGATCCAGAAGAGCTACGGGCAGAACGGAGAGTCTTAAAACAAAAGGAACATGAGACGCGAATAAGACGAGGCGGAGATAGAAAAAGAGCACGACGACGGACATCGAGGAAGGGGCAAGGGTTTGCTTTTCGCTTCGTCGGCGAGATCAAGGTGGCGCCACGCCTCCGGACCGCTTCCTCTAATCATCGACTCATTACTCATTAGTGCTAATGAGCCACGCGCACCACCTACCTGACTAGGTACAACACCTAGAAAATCGTCGATGTGTACCTGGCACAATAGCTCCCACCAGAGTAGCGAGCGCTCGGCCACGTAGTCGGCTGCGCGCACCTTCCTTCCTCGCCGCGCCGCGACGATAACGCGCGCACGCGAGCTGGCCGAGTTAGAGAAACGAACGCGTATCGCGCCGCGATTCATCCTCGAAGATCGATAAAACCGCAACATCGGCTCACGTCGCGAAATGGAGCCACTTGGTGTAGCGGCAGGTGACGATGATTAACGACAGCGCTAATGGAAAACGTCTCCGTCTAGGTTTATTGCGAAGATCCGGTCTGGGATCCTTCGCTTCGTGACTTCAACGCATATGCTCGAAATTCCCGAAGAGATGCGTTCCCGCGAAATGTCGAGACGCGAGTGTTTTTATGCAACGCTCGCGTGTTTCCATTTCTCGGAGCGTACGCGCGACTCTGTGCGACCCGTCGAAGGGGGACGATTTTCGATGCGCTCTCGCGCGCTACACCCCCGTGTTTCCCATAAAACACGCCGTGACATCGTGCCCAGCGAAGCGACCGTGTGTGACGAACGCTCGCGCAGAATGCAGCTCGGAGAGAGCTCTGCGTCTCGTTACATCCGTCACAGCCGTCGGCCCGTAAAATTGGCGCCACCTGCCACCCTCTCAGAATCCGGCTTCCCGTTGCTGCTAGAGATCCTGACTCATCCCATCGCCTCCAAGTATTTAATGCATTTATAATACGCGACTTAATGACCCCTAGCCTAACCCATCATCTTCAGCGGAATTTATTACGAATTCAACGACCGTTTTGTGCGCGACTTGCGTTATTCATCGACTCCTCCTCCTCCTCCTCCTCCTCCTCTTCGTCTCTTCGTCTCTTTCTCCTTCTCATCTTCCTCGCCCTTTTACACTTTGTGCCACGCGCTTTCCTTTTTTTTCTTTCATTCGATGTGTATGGGCGTGGTGTGATTGTTTGCAATCCGTATCGTACGTCACGATCGAACGCGCTTTCCTGTCTTTCCTCATGCTTGATTAATGAGCGAACCGACGTGGAAGATTTTTAACGATCCTTAAACTCTCTGCGCAGGAATGCCTCTGACTTCTACCTGATGCTGGAAATGACTTAATTAAAGTAACTCGATTTAGACGTTCATTTGTTTCTGGCTTAAAGAAATAAGGGATCATTACATTACATCAGTCTGGCCAGCGGCCCTGAGGGGAGCTTGGCGTCAGAGTCGCGAGGGTTGATCTACAAAATATAATGTGATTGTTTCCGAGCCAACGGCCGAGTTGGGGATGTTGTACGGGTGATGACTTCATCCCCCCGTCCGGCCGTCGTTTCCTATCCATCTCAGAAAACCGTATGCGGTGGACCGTTTCTAAAAGCGAGATGTTAATGTTAGATACAAACTCGATCACGAGTCGTTTCTTCACTTGGTTACAATGTTGAAATACTATGTACGAACTTTATCGTTGAAAAGTCCAATAAAACGAGACAAGCAAAGAGCGACATCGTATTAATTCTGACAGACTCGCTAATAGGTAATAATAATCAAACGGTTTGTCTTTGAAATGCAATGTTTTCACGTTTTAAAATCATTTTCAACATGTTGCACGATAATATAAATTACTATCTTTCTCACGAAAGGTAGGTTCTATAGAATTGCTGACTCCCGACTGATTTTGCACACTCTTCCGCGATAATACAAGTCCAGTATTACATATGACGACCAAATTATAATCAAACAAGAACTAAGAGAAGAAAATAAGGAAAGAAGCTTAAAATAATGCCATTAATAAAATGTGTAAGATGAAATGTTGTAAAATACTTCCAATCTTGAGTCGTTCTTTTAAAATTTATTTATTTAATCGACAACTATTTATGTGAAAAGCAAGCGATGAAGCAACAGGAATTGCAATACGGTCGAATTAAAAAACATTATGTTAATTTCTATAATACATTAATTAATGAAAGCTAACATAACATGTACAAACTATTTAGCGTGATAATACTAAATTCTTTATTTTTGATAATACAATAAATTATTAACAAGCATTTAAGCTTGTTTAAGCAAACAAGCTATTAAGAAGCATTATATCACAAGAAAGAAAGTCATAAATAACGTTATAAGTCAACTATTATAAACTTGCTAATAAACACTAACTGATATAATAACATTACATCAATATTATAATTTCTTATTCAGAAAGCAATGTAAATGTAATATAACACATTTTGTACATAATAGTTTCATAATAATGCTGAGTAAGAAATTATAACATTGATGTGTAATGCTACTGTTGATATTTATTATATTATCATTTTAATAATATTTATCTTTTTATAGACAATAATTATATTTATCAAATTAGGAAAAGAACGTTGACAGAGTGGAGTCAAAGTTTGTAAAAAGTAGTATCAAGTTTACTACAAATACAAATTCACTTCCACATACTCTTTGTCAGGACTGTTTAGTTAAGTTGAGTTGTAGGTTAAGTTAGGTTATACCGTGCATGGTTATAATACTGCATGGTATCGCAAATGCGTTCCAATTCTCTATGTTATCACAGTCTACTGGTAATGTCGGAAAGTATACTGATTTTAGCTGATTTAGCATTGGCCGCGTTCAGTAGACTCAACAGTTGGACAACATTGCTAGATTTTCCACTGAATCTCGCTCCTGATTGGTAAATACTTCTGGGTCTATGAAGAATCTAAAGGAATGCTTTAATCACAAACAATAATCACTAAGCGCTCTCTGATCACTTTGTTCTACTGAACGCGGCCATTGTTAGTGCAGCTCACACATTCCGAAACGCAGCCGTAAAATTCGATATCGCAGTTAAGATCGGCAACGGAAGTGCGACTCGGCCTCGTCCGAGCTCCTTTCGAGTTTCTCATGAAGGAAAGTACATGGCCCGAAGCTCTCGAGGGGACTTGGTTGATCGGCAAGAACAAAGCTCGCAGATAGGCGTAGTCGCATTGTCCCGCGGCTGTTTGCGTCCGTTTGTCCCGGAGCAGACGTCCGTCGCACAATGTGCCATTCGGTGTTCTCGCCGTGCACCATTGGCTCCTCTCGGCAACTGCGTGGAAAGGATTACCAGAGAAATCCTTTAATGGCATTGTTGTCATTTGAATAACACGAAACATGATACGAGATCAGGCTCCTCCTCGGTCCTCCTGCCCGCTCGTGTTCTCTAAGCTCGAATCTGGGGGTTTTTGGGTGTAGGGTTACAACGCTGTTCCACACGTTGTTGTTCATCTGGATTAATTGTTGGCAGTTTGTCGATGATGCTGTAACGGCGAAAGATTATCGCGACATCTCCACCCGTGGATCCGTATGACTTCGAACGCACGTCGTATATCTCAGTGCATGTCCTGAGAGGAATTGAAGTCTCTCGAATTCTTACAACCTAGCTATTTAAATCACTCACAGGCATTAACTTGTCGTTCTGTACGTGAGAGACTACTGATCACGGTATTTCGTCGTGCTCCGTGACTGTTATTTTTCTTAAAGAGCGTCCATAAACCGAACATTTTAAACACACAGCAGCAGGTACTGCGTTCTGTTTAGTATTCATGTTGTCGCGAAACGTACGAACGAGAAGCGAATACCGATCTCCCTTTCGTTGCGATTATAAAGTTTATTTTTATCACTTACAGGAGAATCAATGAGGTGTGTAATTCGCGCTTAAAGGAAATTTCGCAGAAGAGCCTGCTTTATGAAATCTTGCTTTATGAATATCTTACCGAAATGGAAAATTAAGATTTAAATCTATCGAAAGAAAAGTCAGAGAAATAAAGAACCGATCGCAGGATATCAATACAAATAATATCAATCCAATCGCGAAATGATAATAATGTTTGTGCGTGCAATGACACACAAGTCATATATTTGTTCGAATTCACGTATACAACGAATCAGCGCGTCAAATTATCGCATCTCAATTTATTATTAATACTAATGAAAAATCCATCACTAATCAGTAAATTTTTGCATTGAATAATCCAATCGATTAGCTCGCGTGTTATTACACGTTTAAACATAATTATCCTTCCGTGCTTTATTCGTGCTAATATCCTGCGGTATTGGCTTTTCTAAATCTATATTTCTTTTACTTTGATTGTATACTACAGAGTATGTTTATATCCAGAGTTAGGAAAGTTACTTTGTAAAAGTATCTGATTACAGTTACAGTTTTTTTTCACTGAAAAAATAACTAGTTACAGTTGCAAGTTACTGACTTTTAAAAATAACATGTTACAGTTATAATTATTTAGAAAGTAACGAGTCGTCACTTGTCAGTTATTTTTTTACAATAATTGTGCTATTATTTTAAATTTCGTAATTGTATAAATTCCTTCAATTTTATATAAAAGAAGTCTATTGAGGATAATAATACTAAAAATATTAAAAGTAATCTTGACATCAATAATTAAATGTTTTTATTAAAAAATATATTGATATTCTATGAATAAAGACTTACACTCATAGGTTTTTTGGAATTTGCAGTTGAAGTTGATGTTGCATGAATAATTTTTTTGCCAGCGCAAATTTTGCAGAGATTTTGTCCAGTTGTTCTCGTTTCCAAATTTTTGCTGTAACTCGAATATTTCTGCATATGCTGCCATGGCATTTATCCTTCTCCGAAGATTGAAATATTTTATCCATTACTTGAATTTTTTATATAATTGAAACCACGCAGCGCATTTCACGCTGAACGCAGGTTATGTTAACAAATAAGAACTGGCGACGCGCGACGGGAATGTCCAATATGGGGTGTACAATTTTTTTGAAAGAAATATAGGTTGCGTTCGGAGAGGAGACTATCAGTGCTATTGCATCATTTCATCCTTGTTTTATATTTAATGGACGATAAAGATAGATGATGCAATAACGCGTTTTTAAAATGCAGCCAAAATAATTGTACGCTTATTGGATATCAAGCATCGCACGTTGCGTTATTGTGCTGGTCTGCCAGAAACTTAAGTTTGAAATATATAAAGTAGCTATTAAAGTAACTATTAAATTAGTTACTAGTTATCAAACAAATGTAACCAAGTTAAGTTACAGTTACAGATGGAAGAAACGGAACGTGGTCAAGTTATAGTTACCAAAAAAAATAACTGTAACTGTAACTTCGTTACAAGTAACGAGTTACTTCCCAATCCTATTTATATCTCTATTGTATCCTATCGAAAACACATACACACATACACACATGATCAACTCGAAGAAAAATGTGAGAAGAAAGTGAATAGTTTATCAGAGAAACGAAAGTAGCCGAATATTCGCTAGTCATATCTAAATTCTGGTTTTCTTTTGCTTTGCAGGTGAGTACACACTTATCCCACATAACATGCGATACGTCGGTCACGTTCCTGGCTCCTGTCCTGCAGCTATCGGTGAGTACCTTAGTTATCGCAGCACGCAAGGCGTCCAACGCCGCGACGTAAGACGCTGAACGCGACGCGTAAAGATCTGCGCGCGCGCGTGCGCGCGCGTACGCCTATCAGCGCGATTTTAACCGACACTTAAAGCGCCCCCAAGGCGTATCCCTGCTCGAGGGATGCTCCTCGTAAAACAGTTCAGCGGCCGGCGTCTTTGAAGATACGAGTGTAAACAGACGATACACTTGACGTTGTTGGAGGTGGCTGGGCGAGGAGACGCGAAAAAGACGAGGAAAAAGCGGAAAAAGCGCAGCTGAGGAGGGCTGCGTGCGTAAAGAGGGGAGGAGAGTCGCAGGACCCGCGGTGATAATTCAAGCAAAAGGATGCATCAATTCTGCGGGCCCTTCGCTTCTCTCTCGTCCCGTTGCACTCCCCGTACAGAAATAGAGTGATGTTCGTAGCGCTGTTTCTCTTTTCCGCTATCTTGCTCTTTCTCTTCTTCTTTCTCTCCCTTTCTCTCTCTTCCCCTCCCTCTTTCCCTCTCGTACGCACGTGAGTCGGTGTTTCCCTTTGCTCCCTGGGGAAAACACCATGACTGCCGATTTTCTCTCTCTCTCTCTCTCTCTCTCTCTCTCTCTCTCTCTCTCTCTCTCTCTCTCTCTCTCTCTCTCTCTCTCTCTCTCTCTCTCTCTCTCTCTCTCTCTCTCTCTCTCTCTCTCTCTCTCTCTCTCTCTCTCTCTCTCTCTCTCTCTCTCTCTCTCTCTCTCTCTCTCTCTCTCTCTCTCTCTCTCTCTCTCTCTCTCTCTCTCTCTCTCTCTCTCTCTCTCCACCGCGGCTTCTAGAGTCCCCTCTTGTTGTTGTTGAGCGCGCACTTTACAAACATAAATCTCCGCTTGCACGCGCAGGGGTCGATGCCAACCCCGAAACTAATCGAATTCGTATTCGCGCCGATTTGACGTGATGCATACCAGATAGACCGGGCGCGACAGGTTGCCATGGAGAGAGATTTTTCGGTGAGAGAAATGTCACGCAAGCGTGTGTCATTTGGCTCGGGCTCGAGTTGCGCCAAAATGATTCATTAGTATGGCCTCTTACGCGCGCGATGACATCGCGAGAGTACTTTTACGTAGTCGACACTTATATCACGCTAAATTCACGAGTCTCATTTTGCAGCACGTTGATATGAGATGTAATAATTAATCAAAGATAAATAGGACTGAATCTTGATTGATATATTAGAATATTATGCAGGAACGGACGGCGGAATCGACGAAGAAGCGGATTTAATACGACACGACTAGAAGAAATTCATTTATCGCGCTGATAAATTGCGTCTCGCGTGCACTTAGACCGTACTTCACCCCTTTTATTTAATCATATTACCGAGGTTGTGTCGCAGACTGCGCAAAGCGGGAGGGGAGGGAGAAGGGACGATTAAATTTCTTCGCTTCGAATTAGAGGCAAAAGGCGCAAAATATTTTCGCATAACTTCTATTAACGTCGCGAACATGGCGGCCGAGGGTGGTGCGAATGCTCCATTTTGCGGAATTATTTATCTTTTAATCCCGCGTGAAAGCTTCGTTTATTGATGGGGCGTTTCGCGATAAAACTTTTCTCGTCGCGTACGCTGCTATCATAACATTTTTGTTTCCAAGCGTTTTATCGAATTGCGAGCTGCCGAGGTGGCGATCGTTTGTATCAATTTGCTGCGGGTTGGTAGAATTCGCTTCTGAAATATAGTGCGATGGCGCGTTCCGCTAGGTTCTTACGAAATTACGCTCTTCTAAAAATTGCAGGGCCACGTGGCAGAGTTATTTGTGGCTCATCTTCTCGATCGAACGCGGAAAGTAATTTTTATTCCTTTTTATTAGTATAGAAAACGAAAGATTCACACGTAGAATAATTCGGAAAATCATCGCATTTAAAGTTTTTCGTAATATATAGAGAACATTTTTGTTGAATAATACCATATTGTATCGCATAACTGGAATATATTCATACCAAAGTATTAATTGACTTTTCAAATTGATTGAGTGATTGATTCAGCTTTGTGGCAGCACTTACAAATGTAGATATATAATACACCTAAAACAATAGAAAATAATAACGATTACTTGATAGGATGAGAATAAGTTGTTTCCGATAAAATTACTTGGTGCATTCCTCTATTACGAAATCCATCAAAAATTTTCTATTCATCCAATAAAAATTCGTATATTACATTAATTAACAGTTTGTTTAGATATTCTTTTAACTTTACGATATGATAATTTATTTTTCCATACTACTTCCAAATTTTTCATATAAAATGAATATATTCCTGAAATATATGCAGTTTACGTAAACACTTGTTTAGTTGTTTAGCACTAAAACATTTTCATTATTTATAAAAATGCTGCATGAGAACTAGATGGAGTTTTATTCAGTGGTTGTGAAGCAGTTTATTGTATTGGGTTGGCAAATAAGTTCGTTCTGTTTTTGTTTCAGTATAAGTTTCATGCGGATTCGCTTTTCTTTTCTCAGCGCTATCGTGCAAATCGAATACACATTTGAAAGGTTATGTTTCATTGTTTATGTTGTGTTGTGTTTGATTTGGCTAACATCAGTATTGTGTGTGCTGCGTAACTGTGAACATGGAAATAAATAACATGCATTATCGTCACATTTTGCTCTATTATTTTAAAAAAGGCAAACGAACTGCGGATGCTCGTAAAAAGATATGCCGTGTGTGGAGATGGAGATGATGCCTTAACAGAACGCGTATGCCAAAAGTGGTATGCCAATTTCCGTTCTGGAGATTTCGACGTCAATGATGCGCCACGCTCCGGTCGCCCGACCGAGATTAATTCAAGTGACATTAAAGTTATAATCGAAGTAAATCCATCCCAATCGGTACGAGAGATTGCTACGACATTGAATATATCCCACACAAGCGTAGAAAAGCATTTGCGCCAGCTGGGATACGTTTCTCGGCTTAATGTTCGGATGCCGCATCAATTAACCGAGGCTAACTTGACCACACGCATATCCATATGCGATTCGCTACGGAAACGTCAAGAAAACGATCCATTTTTGAAACAGGTGACGAAAAATGAGTCGTCTACGATAATGTAACGCGTAAAAGATCATGGGGGCACAGCAGCAAGCCACCGCAAACAACCTCGAAGGCGGGATTGCATCCAAAGAAAATAATGCTCTCCGTATGCTGGGATCTCAAGGGTGTCATCTATTACAAACTGTTACCGTCAGGCAAAACGATTGATTCAACTGTATACTGTTCGAAATTGACGAAAATGAACCAAGCAATCCGCACAAAACGTCCAGAATTGGCAAATCGCAAGGGTATCGTCTTCCACCACGACAACGCCAGACCTCATACGTCATTGACCACTCGGAACAAATTGCTTCAATTGGCTGGGACATTTTGCCTCATCCTCCGTATTCACCGGATCTTACCCCTTTCGATTATCATTTATTCAAGTCGCTCAGAACTCTATGAACGGGAAAATCTTCAAGGATGAAGAGGCCGTTAAAAGCCACCTGGATTGGTTTTTCGCCGATAAGCCCCAGACGTTTTACGAACGCGGCATAATGAAGTTGGTGGAAAGATGGCTAGAAGTCATGGATAAAGATGGCCAATATATAATTGATTAAAATTTTTCTTGTGTATGAAAAAATTGTATTTTATTCTCTAAAAAACTCTAAAAAACCGAACGAACTTATTTGCCAACCCAATACAATATGCGAATCGATTCTTTTCAAGACATAGTACCAGTAATATTAATTTATTTGTATAATATGTACGTATATTATAATATTTATTGTGAGTAAATGTGAGACTCAATTATCTATATTGTTGAGAAAGGGCTTAAAATTGCGAGAACACAAATACGAAGCACAAAGAATGAAATGCTATTATTTATTTTATGATTGATATATATTTTTGATTGATTATTAATAAGTTGAATAGTTTCTTGTTCTGTTCTGTTTTCGTAAGTGGTTCTTGGTAAGTGGGTTCTGCATCTTTCGTGCGCAGTAACTGCGAGAAAATCATTATATCTTAATTAGGATTGCAGACTTTTAGTAGTTTTTTTTTGTTATTAGACAAAAGTCTCATATAACTGCGTTAAATCTCCATCACGGGCTCTAACTGGACAAGCTAGTGTGGTACTTTCTGAATCTTCCAAAAATTTCTCTGCGTGCACAGCATGTTATCAACAAACTTCTTCTATTGCTTCTTTCGAGTGAAACGAAAGAAGAAGGAAGAAGCGGCCATATATCTGTCGCAAACGGCAGCACTTAATAGTGTGTGTACTACTCTCTCGAAAGGTCACAACAGAATTACTACTCGAAAATTTAAAGCCAGTCTAGCGTCCCGCAGTTCTCTCGCTCTTGACGCTTTCACTCCGCTCGCATTGATTTACTAAAACCCGTCGCGGGGAGCATTCGGCCTAATACATCTCGGACGACGATGCGTCCAAGGAGGAACGAGCGGACTCAAATCCGTAGAAGAAGTGACTTCTTGTAGAACAAAGCTCGCCGCCGCGCATTGCCATCGGGCACCTCCCGTGTTCGACCGGGTGGCTTTCTCGGCGGAACGTTAACCAGATCACCGGATGCCCGGGACACTTTTCTCACCCACTCGACGCCGTTATCTGTGTCGTTGGGAGCGGCCATAAAACGAGACCTGTTCCGTACGCTCGGATCTTATTGAAAAGTCCCATTAATTTCACATTCCACGCGGCAATAAACAGCGTATCTATCGCGAACGAATTCGGCGCGCACTTATCGCGAGCCGTTGGTAGGATAAGACCAGAAGGACAGGAGGTCGAGATGGAGATGCGGTAGGGAGGCGGGGGGGGGGAGAGGGGGAGCGAAACGACCAGACGCGGCTATGCGATGGGTCGTCAGCAAGAAAATCATTTATCGCGGTTACTTTGTAGTTTCACCATCTGGTGATACTCGGCCCGACCTACGGGTATAAACCAATGCTCGTTAAGCTCGTACGTGAAGTGGCGTGATTATTGCTGCGGCGTGATAACACCTCCGCGTCGAACTTCATAAAGGAGAGATTATGCGACGACTTGCCTTATCTTATTAACTCTCGCGATATACCTCCGTCGCTCGTTCCGCTTATCTTCTATGTTAATATCGAGCCACTTATGCCAGATGCAAGCGTCTCGCCGCGCGCTAACCGTGTGGGTGATTACGCGTTCTTCTCTCAGTGGTGTGGGTTTGCGTGCAACCGGGCGTAATAACGTGGTTGCGGTAGCACGGACGTGGGCTTTAACAGTCGTCCGTCGACTCCTCGTGATCGGCTCGGATACGGCGGCCGCGGACGGCCGTGCTGACGGTTTCAATCTCTCCTCGAAGGAAGCTTACATCTCTACGATGTTCGCTCCTCCGCAGGACATTCCGAGCTAGTCTCGCTTTCCGTTGTTCCTGAGCGTCGACGCACCAGGACGCGCCAGGAGCTATAGGAACGCTCGAGATACGCGTTGATCCTTAGGCGACGATCTCGCGCGTGCGCATTCGGGACGATGTCGCACCGTTTCCCTCATCGTTCTCATCAATGTTGCAGATCAGCACGCAATGACCCTAACCGACACCGTCGCGATACACTAAGTGGTTTCGCTCATAAAGCTGTAATGACCCGGTAGAATAATACCGTTAGTAAGTGGTTTCAAGTATAGGGGTGAGAGTCGTGGATGCGGGAGCGCACATGCGACACCGAGAAGAAAAGTGTCTCGTCGTGATCGAGCTTATTTTCCTCGCTGGCGGAGGGTCAGGTCGACGTGCGAATCTTGGCTCAATAACGATCATCTGCTAATGCGAGAGCCGAGCGATCGACGGAAATTCTATTCGGTTAAACACCTGTCAAAAAAGTGTTATTCGATAAAGACTAAAGAAAATAAAGCTAACGCCTTTATTTTCAACAGTTCTCTCGCTAAGACTGCACGCGCTAAGATTTTCGCCAAGTTCGCTAGTTTCGTGTCTCGTCATCCCGAACGGCAACAAAATTTATTTATTGCGCGGGTTGTCGTATTAATAGGTCTCTCCCTCTCCCCCATCCCCCTTCGTTCCTTTTCTTTTCGTCTGTGTGATGTTGCTGCGCTCGGAAGTCTATTACGATTTCTACTAGTGTTACACGCAAGTGCGTTACGTTAACAGCTGTTCGTTCAGATTGCTAACAAGAAATAGGTGGTAACAGCCCGTAAACACATGCGATTTATGAGAAAGTTTCGCCTCGATATCCTTCGCGATGTAAATCACGCGGTTGTCCGCGGTTTATTGAACTTAGAGAGCGTATCACACAATTCCGAAGGCGATAGTTACATCTTGCTTCTGACACGATTTGCGAGCACGATCTGGGCGGGGTGGACTAACGTTCTCTCTCTCACGTTATTTTTACAATCTCGTTTCGGCGCCTCCTCCACCACACGGCGTGTGGTGTCTTACAAAGTCACGCATGCATAAAGAGAGGAAAAAGTTGGTCGGACGGTGTCGCGTTACCGGTAGGGGTACGGTGCTCCTCTCTTTTTCTTTCCCTTCGTTTTAGGAACGACGTCGAGGGTCCAATAAAATTGAGACACAGCGAAAGAATATGATGAGTCGCCCAAAATTTGAGCTGACATATAAGCGCTCAGGCTTTGAAAGCTGGCTCTCTTCCTTCTCTCTCCCCTCCCTCCCCTCCCTCTCTCTCTCTCTCTCTCTAACGCATTCTCTCGCTTCGAAGGAAAAGAGGGAAAGAAAGGAAAACGCTATTGCGGAATATAAACTGAATCAAGGAGACAAAAATTACAATCATATTCCCTGATCGGTCTCAGATAAATCGATTAGCCTTCAGGAAAGGATTTCTTTTCGATCGGTTCATAAAACATCATGATATCTGTAATATCCGCCTCTTACTTCTCTCGAAGAGATCTATAAAATCTCATGTTTCATTGAGGAACAAAACACATTCCGCGATCTTAAAGGACACTCATTAACTTTCCCATAGAAATCGCCGAAGAGACAAACGGCGATCGCGCGGTGCGTTCGGCCATACGTGTTACGATATCGATATCGCGATAAACGCAAATTACGGACATATAATATGGAGTAATCCCTCTCTTCGTGCGTCGAGGATCGTTCACGAATCCTTACGGTCTCTCAAGCTAGGCAAAGAGGAGATTTTAATGAGAGCTCGCTCACTCTCTCGTAAGATAAGCGTAGCGGTTGGGTAGCCCGTAACACGACGCATTCGTCCATGCATTCCTGTCCGGTTTCCTTCTTTTCTGGTCGCCCCTGCACCCTCGGTCCCCCTTTCGTACGCCGCAGCATCCTCCGCGTCTGCAATACGGCTCTTCCCCATCCTCTTCTCGATCGCGCGGGCCTATCTCCAACGTTCGTTTCCTCTTTGCTCCTTCTTCCTCCTCTCGTTCTTACCTAATCCCCCTTCCTTCTCCTCTTCCTTTCCTTCTTCTTCTTCTCCTTCTCCTTCTCCTTCTCTTTCTCCTTCTCTTTCTCCTTCTCCTTCTCCTTCTCTTTCTTCTTCTTCTTCTCCTTCTTCTTCTTCTTCTTCTTCTTCTTCTCCTTCTTCTTCTTCTTCTTCTTCTTCTTCTTCTTCTTCTTCTTCTTCTTCTTCTTCTTCTTCTTCTTCATTCTCCCCTCGCTTCATCGTCGTCCACCCCCGGCGTCTTTTGTCTTATTATTTTGTCGGCGCGCGCGGCCGGCAGGTATATCTCTCCTTCTACACGGCGCTCCTCTTTCCTCTCCTCGTCGCGATCCCCGCATATAAACATCGCGGCTTTATCTGAACGTTTTATAGCGGAGAGGTTTCTGCCGGCCGAGGGGACCGGCCGAGATCACTCCGAAGAAGGAGGAGAGCCGGCACCGATCCGGCTCTCTTTCTTTCTCTCCCTCTCTCGTGGCGAAAACGCGCGAGCAGAGATCACGGATCCTCGGCCTACGCTTCTTCCACTACTTCGCGCGATCCTCTCTGTCTCCGTGTGCTCCTTCCTCCGTCCGTCGCCATCCTCCGCTGTCCCTCTGCCAATTACAATGTCCGCTTTCGCGGATTCCTGCCTTTGTCTCGCGCTGTCTGGCGCGATCCACCGCCGAATTCGAGGGACGGGCGCCGTTCTTGAAGGCCCCGATGCGATGATAAAGCGTCCTCGCGCTCCCCCTGGTCGCGGGAGACACTGTCGTAAGGAAAAGAAAAGAAATGACCGGAGTCATTTACATATTGCGGTCGAGTCTCTGTCTTCCTCCTCTTCGTCTCTCCTCCTCTTCGTTTTTCCTCCGCGCCCCATTCCTCCTTCCCCATTGACTTTCCCGTACGCGATGCTTGAGGTAATCGCGCGTTTCGGTAAAGCAAGAGCAGTATAGCGTATTGTGATTCGCAGCAGAAATTTCCGAATCGAATTTTACCAGAGACACACGCGGATCCCCCCCCCCCAACTCTCGATCGTGGGTGATCACAGAACAACTATGTACATTGTCTCGGTCGCATATCTCGATTAAATATAAATTTCACCAAACAACTACACAATGTTGATGTCGGTTAACGGCGATTCAGTCGCGTGAAACAAGAAATCTTGAATTGATATCACGGAAGTTACGTATTAGAAAAATTGCGTATGCCATTAAACTGACAGCGACGGTATTTTATTGTGGAGTCACCAACGAGACTGACGATTAAACTTGCCATTAGGAGCAATAATTTATTGTAATTATTCCGGTTCTAATCACTCACCGTGTTTTTTTTTGTTCTTACGATTTACGAAGCGAGCGTTTGTCAGCTGCCTTGGAAGTTACGGTGATAAACCGATAAGCATGTAAATTCGTTCGTACAACTCGTCGCGCATCGCAAGCGACAACGCGGTCGCTTCGAACAAAAAAAAAGTGAAGTAAGAAACATTATACGATATGTACAATCAGTGCGCGATGTCGAAAATTTAAAAATATCGCATTGCGCGAGATGTTTTCTTATCCCGCGTTATAGAGAGATCCCGCGGAGAGAGCGCGAAATAATCTAGCGAAATAATGCCACATCGAGATATTTAATTTTATTTCGTACATCAATGCCGTATCTCTCCGAGAAGAAAGGTAATATATTATATAATACTTTTCTATATCACACACACATATATATGCACACACACACACACATAGATGTTCTACCTGTATACCGACGACCCGAAATTACTGCGAACGTAAAACGTAAATCTCTTGTTTCCTTGCGCACTCACATGCACCGTGCGTAATTTAGATATTCAATTTACACCACATTCGTTCTGATCTATGCGAGCTGCTCGTGCGGTACGTAGCGAGTGAATATAGATATCAACGTTTCTCATCTTGAGTGATCAATGCTGGCACTAGAAAATTTATTAGCATGTCGAAGAAACAAGAGATTCCATTCATTATTTAAATACGTCATTCTCACAGAGAGTTCCGTGAGCAAAGGCGAGAATATTTGAAGTTTCTCTGATGCACGTACGGTAAACATGGTTATTAGCAATTGTTGTTTGAATGAATGCCAGTTGCATGCTCGTTTATGCCAGTTAAGATGAGCCTTTACAACTGACGCGCGCTCCGAAATCTATTGCGCGTTTCGAAATCATTTGTTACTTCCGTTTAGACTTTGAATAAAGTGTCTTTGAAGCACGTGCTCACACGCCAACTGCTTCAAAATACGTCGTAACGCCCATTAATTGAAAATAATCCAGCACGAGCGTCACTTTGTAAGACTGTCATACGTGTTGGCCATCGCCGTGTATTAAGTTTGAAATATTTAGCGCTCCCAGGGACGCGCAATTACTCTGTGTTGTTCAGAAGAAACGAAATTACTTTCGAGTCACTCGGTGGGAAATTAAGATAATTGTCTTGTAAAATTAAGCACGTAGGCTTTCCGTGACTCATGCAGATTGCAGATTGCTCTACTGAATTTTCTCGACGTTATAATTTATCAATTTTGTATACTTTTTACGTACGAACTGAAATATTGTCCAGTTGCTTGCGCAATAATAAGATATTCGACCATCAAATAGGCATTCTCTGCATCACATTGAGATTAGCGTCTTGTTTTTAACCTTAACTTTTAGAAAACTACATTTAGAAATTTTACGGCAAACTATCGTGATATTAAAGACTATTTTATAGATGTTATATATCAAGATATTAGAATTATTAATCACTGAATTTTGGAAATATAGCCATAGCAGTCGGTGTATAATTTATAACAATCTTTCTAACATATACAAGAGCTGAAAAAAGACGAAACATTGTACATTTGCTCGCGTAATAATAAGATATTCGATCATTAAATAGAAATGTTTTACATTACGTTGAGGTTAGCGTCCTGTTTTTAATTTTAATTTTTAGGAAATTACATTCAGAAATTTTACGGGAAACTATCGTAATATTAAAGACTATTTTATAGATATTATAAAGGGTGTATCTACAAGTATGTTACAAATTTTAAAGACATATTCTAGGGGTCAAAATAAGAAAAGAAGTTCCTATAAACATGAGTCTAAAAATGCTTTCCCTCCGAGTTATAGTCCCGTAAAGTTGGGGGGGAAAAGATCGTCGAAATTTTGCACAGCGTAATAATTAATAGTGACCTCGATAGTGACCTTCATTTTTATATGGTTTTGACAATTTAGTTCAATTTTGAGAGGGAGATATGGAGGGAGTTGCTAATTTTCTAATGGCCAAATTTTTTAATTTTTCGTCGTATTGAAAAATGAATGAAACTATTTGATTCAGGAGAAAAAAAAACGTTCAAAAAGCTATTCCTAAAATCCGCAGCCGTCGGTTCTACGCGCTCAGTATCGGAATAGCACAATTAGAATTTTAAGAGTCGTGTATAGCTCCAATTACGCGTTATGTATTGCTCGCATTGTTAATTTCGCACTGCCGAACTCACACCTGACACGCGGTCGATCGTGAAAAAGAAAAAAGCTTGTGTCTTTTTCTTTTTTATTTGTTTACTTCTTTTCTTCGCTATTCCGATACTGAAACACGTAGAACCGACGGCCGCGAATTTTAGGAATAGCTTTTTGAACGTTTTTTCTCCCGAATCAAATGTTTTAATTCATTTTTTAATGCGACAAGAAATAAAAGAATATAGTCATTTGAAAATTAGCACCCTCCTCCATATTTCCCTCTCAAAATCGGACTAAATTGTTAAAACCACTCATTGTCAAAACATAATTAGCTTATCAATAAAAATGAAGGTCACTATCGAGGTCACTATTAATTATTACGCTGTGCAAAATTTCTCACAATCTTTTTCCCCCAACTTTACGGGGCTATAACTCGGAGGGAAAGCATTTTTGGACTCATGTTTATAGGAACTTCTTTTCTTATTTTGACCCCTAGAATATGCCTTTAAAATTTGTAACATACTTTTAGATACACCCTGTATATCAAAGTATTAGAATTATTAATCACCCAGTTTTGAAAATACAGCCATAATAGTTTGTACAGCAATACTTTTAATATATACAAGAATTGAGAAAGGATAAAGTTCTAGTATAAGCAGATTGGAGGGAAAAGCAAATTTTGACAGAAGCGTGTCGGAATAAATAGCTCTTTTTAATGTGCAGATGCATATTATAGACAATAGACTCATTTTTTTTTCTGAACTAGCGTACACTTTCGGAATTTAAAAAGAAACAGGTATACGATTGAGACTCGTTGGGAAAAGGAGAAAAAGATAACTAGTGCAAGGTAGCGCAGGGAACGCGTAAAAGAACGGACTAAATATCTTGACTAAATGTCTTGCTTACTATTGCTTACTTGCTTACTAATTATACTTGCTTACTAATAGTTTATATTTAAAGTTTGGATTAGTAAACGAAAAACTGTCTGAGAATTTTGAGAAAAATAGGATATTGCATTTTTGTATACCATGGCGCATATCCTTCTTATTATCTGCTTTTTATTATTTATTGATCAATTTTACTTTAGTTCAGGCAATTAATTTCATATCTTCATTTTATATTGTCATTTAATTTTATATCTAGAACGTGTAAAATTAATCCATATAATATTTTAGTGTATAATTTGCAACATGTAATTTCCTTGTCTTGTAACATAAAATTTTATCCTGATTTTCATAGTGCTCAACAAACGATAATGTACTGATATACGCAAAAAATCTAATTCGTTAGTGACAGTTAGTTAGTTATTGCTGTAATGTTCTCTTTTTCCCACACGGGGCACTCTTTCTACACCGCAATACGACGTTCTGCTTCTACACGTTAAGAGTAGCATCTGTTTAAAACCCGCCTTGCTCGACGCAAGTTATTACGTAGGCTATAGACCGTATAAGCAACGTCTGCAGTAAAACATTGAGATAAGACCCAATTAGCTTATCAATAAAAAGGACGTAGGTGAAAAAAAAAAAAAGAGAAATATACGCGCGCGCGCGCGACGGTAATTATGGCGGGACGTCGAAGGGTAACGAAATTGGCAAAGAGGTAGTAAGAAATTCACCCGTGTATCGCTTTCGTTATGAACGCGTAAATAATCCCTGATGTTAACTGTATTCAATAATTGGCATTTGCGTTGCGACGTCGCGCGCATTACTCAATGCCGAGAGAGACAGTTCTTCCTTGAACAGTGAAAAGCGGCGAACGAGTCGGTCTTAGTTAGAGCCACGTTAAGAATGTGCGAATCCAAATACTAAATATACACCCCGTTTTTTCACGATGCGATTCTTCGGATGTATCTTTTCGGCTCGCGTGGCTGTGCGTTACCGTCGCTCGGCATCGAAATGCAAAGGAGGAAGGAAGGTGCACGCGTTCCTTCTCTCGTTGGCTCTCTTCTCGCCTCAATCTCCAATGGCGACGCGAAGGACAAAAAAGTGCGAGGCTGACTGTAAAATTTACGAGGCCTAACTCGCTCTCTTCCTCGCGACGCTTTCATCGGGCGAAGCGTTTAACGATCGTCGCACGGCGACTACCAACGACGTTCGGCGATATTTATGACAACCGATTTTTCGGTGGAGCACATTGTGGAGTAAGGAGTGGGTGTGCGTGATGTGTCATCAACCGACGCGTACCAGGCTTCCATATAAATAGTACTATATTTCACATTTTTTGTTACAGTTCAATAAATATCTTTCAAGTTTTATTTACATAGGCGGCTAAAATGGGATGGGCTGGGCGGGAAGAGGTAGAATGAGAGGTGGGGGATTCACGAGGGTGCCGGAGAATTAATAAGGGAGAAACGATTAACCCTTAACCATGGTCGCGATCACTTTGACCAGAACTCGAGAACGAACGCATTGATCGGCCACGCAGGCTTCACGCGAAGAACGCAATTAGGGATGATGATCGAACGCGTTAAACCTTTGAGTGCTGCTGAGTTATGTGGCAGTGTTCGTACGAGCATATGTGCGTGCGTGCGTGTGTGAGCGCGCGCATGTGTGTACGTGTATGGTATGTGTAGGCCCAGTTTTAAAAACTCGTTATAAGTACCAAGACGAAGCACCATCTTTCGAGGTAATTAGGGAAGGCTGCACAAACTTTCGTCCCTCGTAATTTGCATTCTTTAGTGTTTACCGGTTACAGACGTTCGCAAATGAAAATGTAGTGTTTAAAGGATTGAACGTGTCAAGTAGAAACTCTGACTTTTCGTACTCAGTGACAAAGTTCTCATACCACGAGTTAAAGGTTACTTTACGTGCGCCGGCTCGACGTTGTAACGAGGTATTACATCAAGTCGAAACCGTAAGTGATAATTCTCTGCGACTATAATCCTCTATATTAATAAGTATTTCGCGTCAACAATAAAAACGGAACTTGTCTTTAACGTCCAAATCTTTATGGCACTAGTTCGATGGTCCGCGACCAATCACGCGTTCATCACTAAACATCACGTACACGCGTAAGTACTTTCGCAAGGAATACTTTCACGCACTGAACATTTTCGGAACACGATCCTTGATGTGTCGGGAAACCGCAGGACATGTTCCTCGAAGACCTGGCAGTGCGTTGAACAAAAGCGATAACCAGAAAGGACGTTTCCGCACGTTAAAGGAACGTCCCTCGCGTCACTAATCTTTAGTTAACGTTACGATTCTCGCGCGCAATTCTTGCATTACACGGTCATTATCACATTATCGAAACGTGATTATCCATGCGTGTGTTAAAGTCCGTAACGACGCGATCGTGATAGGAACGTGCACGACGAGATTGCGAGATCAGTCGATGACTCGTATAGCGAACAGTCGTAATGAAATCGGTCACTACAGTTTCTCAAGAGCACGACTGTTTGTCAACAATTCCCTGGTAAGTCTCCACACTTGCTTCGCGGCGTTTTCCAAACCGGTAGGCGATTTCCCCTTGAAGAGGTCGAGATTCGGTAGGAAGTAATGCGGACACCTGCGGCACTGCAGACACGAGATCAACTGTAGAAAAATCCCATTTATTCGTTCGGCCAAACAGCCGTCGTCCCACTCCGCTTCATGCGGATGTTTCTCGCACTCGTAGAGCAGCAGAGTCTTCATATGATAGCTGGTGACCGGGTTCCCCGGTAGATCGAGGTGCCGGTCTCTCAGGGTCTTGAGAATGCTCAGGCAACGCTTTCTGCTCCCGCCCTGTAACAGCCGATTCTCCGCGTCGATAAACGACAACGCCCAAGCGTCGCCCTCCATAGCGGACTGCTTGCCCTGTAGACCTATGCACTCTTTCGAGAGCATATCAAAGCCCTCGGCCTTCACCTCGGCGACAATATTCGGATGTGGCCATGGTATGTGCGTGATGGGCCAATGCGAGGCCGACCTGGGCCAGAGGCCGGCACATTTGAACGCCGGCGTGATCTGCACAACGTAGCGCTCGCGTATCCGCAGCTTCACCTCGGTGGTGTCGGCGATCATCTTCACCGAGTCACGGTAGGTGCACTTGTCACACGCCTGCGCCACCAGAGTCTGAAATCTCGAGCGTATTTTCCGGGCCGACAGGTAGCCGGATGCAGTAATGAACTCCACCCAGAGCGACATGGACCTCTTGCGTCCGTCGCTGAGCTTCAACACCGCGCAGCCCGGCAGAGTACCGTCGTCCACGAAATTCAACACGCCCATTTGATTCAAATATATGACTATTTCAAATTCCGTTGGCGAGATCACGTCGAGACCGTCGAACCGGCCGTTGTAATCCGTCAGGGACGAGATGAATCTCGGTTCCTGCACCTCTACTTCCTTGAGAACATCCTGCACTACTCGACACACCTCTTGAATGGTCTTCGCTACTTGACTCTTCCTGTTCATCACCCTTTCGGTGAAGTACTTGTTGAACTGATAACGCATCCGATTGTGGGACGCCAGCATATCTGGCGGCACCAACATCGCGGACCGTTTCGTAGTCCACGGATGGTTATTACTCGATCTTTCAGCTTTTCCGGATCATTCCCGCATCCTTGTGCCCAACTTCTCCATTGCCTCACGGTGCTTCTTCCATCGAGCACCTTACGGGCGATGATTAAATCTCGCTCGACGGACGTTCGCGATTTTCCGTCGCTCGGTAGTGCGTGATTTTCGCTTCTTCTAATTTCTTCGTCTTCCTCCGAAAAGTCCAGTTCTCGTCCAAGCCCAGAACTGACCGTGCGTCGGAGACACGAACGAAGCGGCAGAAGGAAGTATCACGAGCGTCTCCGTGCAGGAGTAAGTTGCCGACTGCGCTCTCGTCTACCTCCTCCGCGTCACCCACCTTCCGTGGCCAGCAAGGACATACAACATAGTTGGCACACCTCCTCCTTGCTGGCACGTCCCCCAGCATGATCTCTTGGCCAATAGCTAGCCTACCGCGCCGTGTAGGCGTGGTTAGCCACACAGCCGACAAGATCGATCCGACGCGGGCACACCAACAGTTCCAGCAACGTTACGTGCGACGTGAGGGATAGAGGGACGAAGGTAACGCGAGGTAACCCTCGTGGTAGCCCTTCTTCCTCCCCATGAATTATGCAGGAACCGCTTGGTTTATTCCCCATCCGCGAGGGTTCAGTCCCTCCCCGCAGCCCCTTTAGTTATTCCGAAATTTTCGACATGGTGGACCGCAATCATATCCATGCCGTGGGATAAAGTTACATGCAGAGCTCAAGGATATTTTGTTTTTAAAAGGTTAACGTGAATGAGAATCGGTAGATGGTAATCCACTATTGTAATTTGATTAATGTTAGAATTGTTGAGAAACTTTCGAATATTTTTCGATGGGACAAATGGCGGAATTAATTTGTGATTTTATATATAACATATAAATATACTTTCGTATAACAAATATTTGCCTTCAAAAATGAAAAGTATAATATAAATAGTTTTTAATAATCTATATTTTAATTATCTTATAATAATGTAAAAACAAATGAAACACGATGATATTTAATTTCTTATAAAGTCAAAAATTATTTTTTTTCTTATTATTGTTCATTGTTTTTGTTATTGTTCTTGTGTATGTTCTGTTTCTGTTGCCTGTTTTCTTTTTGAAAACGCCCAGATAATAATAAAAGTAGAGCAAAGCTGTTGTTTTTGTAAAAAAACCAATATCAATGTTTCTTTGTATTTTTTATTTCTTTGAATGTTAACAGAGTCTTTCCTAAGTATAAATTATTTTTTTCATAAATATTCCTATTATTTAGAGGAAATATAATTCAGATTGCTTGACATATTGCGACGATAATTTATCTCTGAATGTATTATCGTTATTATATTAATAATGCAATCGGCAAAGAAAAATCATAAAGGAGTGAAACGTGTCGATATCTCAGTAAAATAGCTATAAAATTACAGTGAATTTCTTATATAGTGGAGAATGTCGATTAATTTGATATTCCATGGTTAATAGAGACCTTTGCTGTTCGTGCTATAGTGCAATAATAATTATCGTACGCACTTGGAAGTGGTCGAGTGTACAGTAAAGCAAGGAACGCGAACGGCACCAGCTAACGGATATCATTGCCAGGAAAGGCGAACGCGAGACATTGAGGATAAAATTAAGATAAGAACGCGATACTCTATGTAGGTGTATAATGAAGATGATAGTGTGCTTCGTTGCCAACGAGTTGCTCCAGGCTCCTATAACATGCAGCTAAGTGCAAGTATTCGACATAATATTTGTGCATACATTACAACCCGATATAATACAACGATGTTATTAAAAAGAGATTCTCGCGAGGAACGAGCGAAGCGATATTCCGTCGGAAATTAATTATACAAGAAATATACACGTTCGATCGTTTATCAGAAAACACGATATTTACGAATAAGGTAACATTTAGAGATTTCTTTATAAAATTCGTCAAGAGTTAAACGTTTTTCTCCAAACTCGCAACGATATATTTTGCTATTGCTGTACGAAGATGCATTAGTAGGTATGTATGCTTTTGTGTGTAACATAAATATTTCTATTATTTAGAGAAGATATAATTGGGATTGCTTGAAATATCATAAAACAATCATAATTTATTATGTGATTTGAATATGAAGTCTCGTAAAGTTCCTCAGTTTGATATACTAATTGTGGAGGAGGTAAAAATCATTTGATTGAAGATACACTTTCGTTTCGTTGTAGATGATAAATGCATTTATTTATTATTTACATTTTATGTGTTTTAAACAATTATTCGATAGTAAAATAAATATTATTTAAATAATATAAAAGAAATATGTACATACATATGTAACAATGAGTAGTCTAGCTACCGTCGGAAGCTTGCTGCTAACCGATTATAAATATTAAGATTAATGAAGATAACAAATCACATGACTTTTCGTGTAGATAAACAGGTAATAGTTAATTAAAATGTATTGCATATTTTAAATGCTCTTGCAAATGTAACTTAGAATACAGAAACAGATTTATCTCGTTAAAACATACATTTCAAATATGAACGTTCGCTGGCAAAAGTTTTGTACAGACGGTTGCAAAATATCCAAAAGACACATCGCGTCTTTAACATTTATTCAACGATCTAGCGATGATATCGAAGTTCTTCTATCTTTAACCGTTAGATCTAACAGTTAGCTTTCTATAGCCGTTCATAATTGCAAGTTTTTCGCACCAATTTTGTTACGTTTTTCACATAGCGATCTCATTATTACGTGTGTCTAAGTGAGGTTCGAATTTTTTTCTGTATCTGATTGCGATTATAATCTCAATACTCGCAATTTGATACAATCGAAACGAAATAACACATTGTCGGACTAAAGAATTGCACGGGATACTTTATTTCAGCTGGACTAATTAAACAAGCAATATGCATTGCCATTTGCATTACAGCAAAATTCTTAATCATCGAGCAGTTTAACTTTCAACTTTTAACAACTATTCAAATCGGAAGAAAGAGTTACGAGTGAAGTCGGCTTTGTATCCGAGAATGATTATTGCTCATTGAATTGTGATTGTTACCAAAAGGAAAACGAGTAAGACTTAAAGTGGCTTACATAAGTCGAAGTCATCTTGTGATAATGCATCATCTCTAAACCCTTGATACAAGTGTGTATTAAGTAATAGCAGTGACTGCAATACTGCTCGCGGATAGTATCGGAAAAGTGCGTAATATGTGACGGTAATGTTCTCAAAGTTCCGTTACATGTCATCGAGCGATTTCCGGCTTGTCGCGCGTCTTATGGTGGTACTTCCGGGAAGGAAGACGCTAGAGCTTCTCTAGAGCGCGGCTGTTCGTGAGCAGCTCCCTCGTGAGTCTCCAGACTTGCTTCGCGGCATTCTCCAGACCACTGGGCGACTTTCCCTTGAAGAGATCGAGATTCGGCAGGAAGTAGTGCGGACATCGCCGACATTGAAGGCAGGATATCAGCTGCAGGAAGATGCCGTTAATGCGATCGGCCAAGCATATCTCGTCCCACTCGGTCTCGAGGGGATGCTTCTCACATTCGTGCAGTAGCAATGTCTTCATGTGATAGCTAGTCACCGGATTGCCGGGTAGATCGAGGTGCCGGTCCCGCAGGGTTTTCAAAATGCTCAGGCATTTCCTGCGGCAGCCGCCTTGCAGCAGCCTGGTTTCCGCTTCCGTGAAGGACAACACCCAGGCATCGCCCTCCATAGCCGATTGTTTGCCCTGAAGCGCCACGCTCTCCTTCGATAGTAAGTCAAAACCCTCAGTCTTCACCTCCGCCACGAGATTCGGATGCGGCCACGGAATGTGCGGTATCGGCCAGTGCGCCGCTGATCGTGGCCACACGCCGGAGCACTTGAACGCCGGCGTGATCTGCACGACGTAGCGCTCGCGTATCCGTAGCTTCACCTCGGTGGTGTCGGCGATCATCTTCACCGAGTCCCTGTAGTTGCACTTGTCGCAAGCCTGCGCCACCAGAGTCTGGAACCGCGAGCGTATCTTGCGGGCCGACAGGTAGCCGGACGCGGTGATGAACTCCACCCAGAGCGACATGGACCTCTTGCGTCCGTCGCTGAGCTTCAGCACCGCGCACCCCGGCAGGGTGCCGTCGTCGACGAAGTTGAACACTCCCATTTGGTTCAGGTAGAGAACCACCTCGAATTCACCCGGTGAGATCACCTCGAGGCCTTCGTAGCGGCCGTTACACTCGGTCAACGACGAGATGAAGCGCGGCTCCTGCACCTCGACTTCCTTCAGCACATCCTGCACGACCTTGCACACTTCCCGTATAGTCTTCTGCACCTGGGCCATGCGTACCTGCACCCGCTCGGTATAGTATTTATTCATCTGGTACAGCATCTTCGAAGTGCCGCCCATGATATCTTGTGGCACCAACATCATGACGAGGTTGTCCGCTTCCGCTTCCGATTCTGAGAACGTTCCCGCGCCGCGACCGAGCGAAGTTCATTCTTCCGTCCGCTCTTCTGTGCTCACTCACCGATCAACCTGTTATTGTTGTTGTCTTTGTCGTCATCGTGTATCGTTTTCCCAAGCATCATATGTGGAGAGGGGGGAGGAGGGGGTGTCCAACAGTCGCGCTACGTCGATCTTGTCTAGATTTTCGAATCGGGGGAGAGCACCGCTATAAGAGAGAGAGAAAGAGAGAGAGAGAGAGAGAGAGAGAGAGAGAGAGAGAGAGAGAAAGAGAAAGAAAACTCGCGGTCTCAACAAAAGAGCTCGCGCGCCGGAACGTCGGGTCACGGATGAACGAACGCCGTGCGTGCCTAATCGTGCGGCAGGTGTTGTACGTGCAACGAGCGCAACTCGAGGTGTCTCGCGCGCGCGACGACAGAGAGAACGTTGCTGACCACCGGCTCGTTCCACTGCTGTTGTAGTTGTATGCCCTGTTCCCAAGTCCCGCCTCCAGAGCGACAGGGTCACGTGGAGCGTGCGCGTTGTTACCACGCCTCCTGTCGTTCCTGGCTTCCTCCACCACTGTGTCGTTCCTTCCGCCGCTCACCGCACCGTCGCTATCGATAGGTAGTGATAAGCTGTGCGGTTGCGGAACCGCGCGAGCAGCTTTCCATCACTACCGATGTATTTTCATTTATGGATATACTCGTAATCCAGTCAGCATGACTTTACGTTAGCGTGTCCTTGTGAAATTTCTACAAGAATACTTCACATAGGACGCGTCTTTCCCCGCTTGGCTCGTCGAATGAAGATTGTAGAAGACTTGAAATGAACAAATGAAGATGACTTGTTCTCAACGTGCAAACAAATGTTGAGTTGTGCAAGACTGTAGCGATCGCGAAAATTGTCAGATTTTAAAAAGTGCAGAAACATTTTAGTAATAGATGGACTTTTCCCTCGCGACTGTCCAAGTCGACAGCCAGTATATATCGAGAAGCACAATTCCACAAATGGATGAGCAGTTCGCGCGATTTCATAGCATGATAATTCCGGACATGACCAAGCGACGCGATAACATTCACGCACGGAAGGATGTCGAAAGGATCATTTGAATATTGGGTATTGGCATGAAAGGTAGAAAGTGTAACGACGTCTCCCATTCGCGATCGCGCATGCGAATACAAGTATGCAACTTCAATTCTCGATGGAACGTATGCACACATACACATATACATATGCACGTACACGAGTGCAGAGGCAGGTGTACGCGACGAAAAATAGCTTACAAACACGAGATACTGGATCCCGGAACTTACCTTTTATGCCATGATCGTAAAAACTCACGCCACTAAATATCGTCGAAGAATACCGATCGGCCTGATAGATATAACATATTCCACACACAGAGGTAAGATCTGACCGTATCTTCGGCAACTATCGTTTTTCGCATTCTTTTCAACTCTATGCGAGTGAACAGAAGGCAGAAGTTGTCAACGCGTTTATCGTATTGCTATTTTTCCTCTCGAATCAATGGCTACGTTTCGCAACAGTCAAAACTCATTGTGCTGCAGTTTCAACTTTTAATTCCAAGTTCTAGTATGTCGGAAAATATAATGTAAATATTGGTTAGAAAAGCGCGTTGGTGAATCACTAAATGATGTCTGCAACAACAACAACAACTATAATAACAACTTAGCGGTAATGAAAGAAAAAAATAAGAAAGAATGGCAGCATTACAACTGCTGTTAGCAAAATTGTCTGATTTGAAAATTATAAATAAGCGATATAACGAAAAGTATAAAATTGTAACAAATAAACGCTACAATATAGTAGATAAAATACAGCATTTAACAACAGAGTGAAATGCATGGAGTGAGGATGCAGAACAAATGGGATGAAGATAAAACATTGAAATATCACACCACGCAATAAAGAAAAAGGTTGCATGAAATTTTACGATACGATTGATTTATATGATGATGAAAAAAGACTAACTGATATTAATGGTGAATATCATATAGATTATGCAATTGTAGTGGTTCTAACGTGGAAGATTTTTCCTCCGCGTACGCTTCAAAGTCTGAAAAACCTCAGTTCGTGCATCTCTCTAACTGTTAGAGCACTGTTAAAACATTATATTAACCATTCTAAATAATAAAGTTTAAACTTTGTATTCGACTCTGTGTTGTTTCTCTCTACTTATATTTGGTCATGGTATACCACAAGAATCTAAACATAGTAGATCATCCATGCGAAAATCAGCATTATTGCTAGTAGGAGAGCATACGAATACGATGGAAACTAAGTATGAACAAATTGTTCAGAACAATCTTTGCGACAGTTGCAAAGCTGTTGCTAAATGTAAGTCATTGTTTAACGTTACTGTGACCTTTCGACATTTCACAGTACCCTTTCGACATTTTCCCATCATCTCTCTAATCTCTTTATGTTCGCTATAGTTACTGTAGATCCAATTCCTTGTTTAATCAAACTTGAAGAAAATAATGACATAATCTGGATCCTTCTATTCGATCAACTCTCTCCCGTGCTTCATTGTCCAACTCATCACGTATGCTCCGATGGGCAAAGCTGCGAAGCGAAACGGCGAGTTATATGTACCGGAGAGTCGCGCCACGTTCAATTCGCGCTCCTCGTTCATGGATAATCGAATAAAGCTCGGGAATCCAATCTACTCCAAGTTGGAGTGGTAGATTGGTACCCGGCGGTCCCCACTTTGCTCTCGCTAATACGACTTGATTCATGAGCCAAGCACGTGTGTCGTACTCGCGCTGTCTCGTTCTACTCGTTTCGCTTTCCCATCTTACGCGTTGGTGCGCCGAGGGGTCAAACGTTCTGCTACATCAGCCCTCGCATTAAGGCAAAACCCGAGGGCTCCTTCTGCCCTAAATGTGCCTTTCATCATCCCATTTCAGTTTAATTCGTTTATCATCGAAATTATTTGTACACCGATGATGTTCTCGCGGCATGACGCCAGGAATGACGTTTCGCTAAATCATCTTTCGGTCGAGGTTCGTCCGATATTCGGAAGATCTGACAGGAAGATTGACGTAAAAATGCGTTTATTTCTATAAAATTAATATTATTAACGAAAAGAAAAATTTCCCCGGAGAAATCGTGACTTTCAAATTGCCAAAATATTTCCTGGAGGATTAAATTTTCAAACGACATCGGCTGACTTGAAAAATCTCTATTTTATCGCGATCTTTAAGATTTATAAGATTTTCAAGGTAAAAAATGTTGGAAATTTAATATCCCTGGAACAAAGCCGAGCGATCGATGCACGCCAAAATATTTCACTTTCCCCGGTATTTCGTGTATAATAAGCGCGAGCAGTACTTATACTTTTAGTTTCCATGCCGTAGACTCGTGTTTCCATTGTGTAACATTTCTATCGAGGATCGTGGCGCATCTTCTGGCACGGCCACCGGGCCTATGCAGTCGGTACGCCGAGTCGACCTTGTAAATCAGCTCGAATGAACATCCCCGAGTAAATCCCGGATAATCCGGGCCTCGCTCGTTGAGCTTCGGCAGCCGGTAGACAGACAGTCTGCCGAGACTACTCATTCCCCGGTATCCTCGGGAAATGGCACGGAAAAGAGATTTTTCTCCAAACGTCGCAAAGATTTTTTTCGAAAGAATTGCTCTGAATCCATCGCAAGAAAAGCTGTACGAATCGACCGATCAAATAACAGTACACTCAACGTTAGAAAAGTCATTTTTAAGAAGCAACGCGTTGCCATTATCGTTATTCAAGAAGTAACGAATTTTTACAATTCCGTTGCTTTTTCAAAGTTTTGAAACCTATTTTTGGAATTCATTTCGGCCCATTCTCTGTACTACATGTGCAAAGCAACGCAATAAAGGTAATAATTATATTTGTTACTCTTACCCAAAAAATACACACAATAATTGCGTTACCGTTACTGTTATTATCATGTAAACAAATAACTTTACGAAATCGTTGCAGAAAAAAATTATTTACAACAATGACGGAGTTATAAATAAGACGTTACTTTTTAACTCTGAACATATATTGAGCTGCGAGTATTTATTGATCTTATTTTAGTGGTACAAATTGCTCATTATGAGTATCGCGAGACGATTATTGATCGGCTCTAGAGTTATTATCATACCATTTCGAGCATTCGCATCTGAAATAGTCGAAAACTACGCGACGATTAAACACGCACTGTTTGCAACGCGAATATTAATAGTAGCGCCGCTGGCTTCAATCTTCTTAGCATACATCGGACTAATAGTTCAGACGAGTCATTAACGTGACAGCCGGTCCGTTCGCATCTGTTACCGGAAACAGATCGCATTATCCGCTATTTTATGATACCTGGGAAAAGCCCGGGTACGAGTTAATTGAATGGAAAAAAAAAACATCGTTGTTTGCTGTTTGTCGAGCGTCATTAGTCGAAATAGTTTCGTCGGCCCATCGTTACGTCCTGCTCGTGTTACGTACTCATCGATGATTTCTTTATTACGTGTGTCAGATGTAGACGTGTGTACGTCATGTTTTACAAGCCGAAAAAAAATTTGTGTTGTTCATTCATACAGCAGAAAATTTTGTACAATGCGAGAGAAGGCAAACACAATGTGCGCGTAGTGTATCACCCTTCGCGTGTGTTATACGCCGCGGTGCGCGTTATCTCGCGTGATGCTGCGGCAATAAAGGTATGAGAATACGCACGTGGTGAGCATAACTCATCGCCGCTTGGGATAGCCGCGATGGCACTCGGGCGTTTTGAGCATTAGCTGGCGCATTTACGGAAGCAGGCGCTGTCCCGTTTAGGCGAGGGGGAAAGAGCTCTATCGTTTTTCCAAAGTTTGATCTAACACTTAACAGAAAGATTTTCTAGAGACTTGAAGTGCCAAGAAAATTTCGAGGGAAAGTAAATTTCGGCGATTTCAAAGTTCTAAACCAAAATACTCCGATTTTATGAAAGCGTAAAATAAATTAATGTCAAGTAAAATAATAACTTTCGCAATATAGCGCGTTCGCAATTTCAATATCTAATTTCTCCATATCAGCTCTACTACGAATATATATATTTATATTTTTTGTATATTTCTCGCTAATCTATCGGCTTTAGTGTAGTCTGTTATCAGAGACATTAGCAAAGGAAAAAGAAACCGAATATTCGCATACATAGTGTCAGTGCGATAGTACGAAAATGTGCAACATTTTGCAAGTTAATAAGTCACGGTTAATAAGTCAAATATTTCAAGAATCGAGTCGGCTCTCGTTATATCTCTGTCGGTGTATCAGTGTATAATAAAGCTATCAGTTGTGATCGTTAAATTTGTAATTGAGTCTTTTTAATATTTTCCAACGTGTTGGTGATTGCTGACCTTCTCTTTGCAACTCTCTAAACAATTCTCTTGAGTGAATGTATCGCTGACGTTGAAGGAAGGTTTTTATATGAATCGTTATTGCATCTATGCATTTCTCTTATTAGCGTCACCGAGAATAGTGAAAAGCTTGCACGGCTTTATTGTTGAGACTCCAAGAAGCAAAACTGGGAGGTTATTTTTGAAAAGTGTCAATGTTAGTTATTATTATTACTTGTTACTTATTGAAAAAAATTGATTCGTTATTTATTTGAAAAAATTAATTTGTTAGCGTTATTTAAGAAATTACTACTATTTTGTTACGTTTTCCAGCAAGTTTCGTAGACTTTCCAGACGGATTTTCGTGATTATAATATTACAATGTGAGACAATCGTTGATAGGAACTTTACAATTTTTTTATTTATAAAGTAAATATTCTATTACTAAATTAATTGTTAAATTTACATTACATAATAATTTTTGTTATATTGGTGCAGCAACAAATTTATTAAAAATTACACTCGAATTTTTATATTCTATTGCTGAGTGATATGTTGAGTAACTTTGACATGAACTTTGAGTATTGAACAGAACTTTTGTGATAATTTCTTTCAGATTTCTATTTCGTTATTTTATATAACTCTGTAATTCTATATAAATAATTATGAAAGTCATATAAATCACTCTTGTAAGACATATAACTTTTATAAACTGATTAATAAAGTTGCTGCTAAATTTATGTACATTTAGATTCTCTTTTGATATTTGTTTCTACCCATTTTACATAAATATATCTTTTTTATATCTTTCATATGTGCGAATATCTTTCATATATGCGAAATATAACGATAAAAGTGACAAATATATTTGTTATAGTTATCCGAAAAATGTAATTACGTTTCTGTTATAATTATTAGTAAAAAAAAATCGTTACCAAGTCATTACCGAAGAAAAGGGACTTGCAATGGTAACTGTGTTATACAAGTATAACGTGTTACTCCCTGATCCTGTCAAGAAGTACCGGGATATGCAAGTCCGAGCTCCTTTCTCTAGCGGTCGTTCGTACGTCGCCGTTCTTCTACGAGTTCGCTTTACGGCGAACGTGATTTCGGCACTCGCTGAACCGTCGAGGAGGGTTTATGTGGGCGTCCAAGTGAGCTGGAAGAACGACGGGTCCATTATTGTCCGATGCTTAATCTGTTTGTTGTATACCGCCGGCGGGCTGCTAAGTGGTATCCCATTCTATGGGTACCCTACGGCGTACGTAGAGAGCTCGCGAGAGCAGCGAGGGGGCCCCCTTGCGAACGCGACACATGTTGTTACATCACATCGCCCATTGTCGTCGCGGTGCAACCCCGGGCGCTCCGCTGAGTCGGGTCGGTTTCGGTTGGTGAGAGACGAGCATGGAGACATGGGGAGCTCTAATCGTGCACCACTTGACACTCCGCGACCAGGACTTTCTCTTTAACCGCGTGTGGTCTCTGCCACCCAGCCGCTGGCTCGCGTCGCGACATGTAAACGTATTATTTTTACGTCCCGTCGTACGATGAGCATTTCGCGGCACGGTGGGGTCTCAAATGTGAGGATCTTCCCCTGAAATGATAGTATGTCGCGTGGACTTGTAACGTGAATGCACGCGGAAAATATCCCGCGGTCCTCTCCCGCGCGAATGATCATCACGCAATGTGTGTACAATATTCGCATTGTTACTTTAGTATTTTTGCTTCTTTCCTTTACGAAAGGAGAAGATCGACGTGTCCATTCAGACGGAAAATACATTACGTCGGCCAGCGCGATCTCGGGAGGTTAAAACAATGCCTCGCACGTAAAGTGCGTGCGGGGGATTAACGAAGGACGAATGAATCCATTTAATCTGTGACAGGGCATAAACATGAAGCATACGTGATATATCTCTGTTGCGGTTGCAGGTATTCAAATAATGGATTCTGAGCCGCGACATGGCCGTTATCAATCTCAAGCAGTGTTTGCGGAGAGCTTGCGCAGATCGCCCTAGGGGTTGGCTTTGTGTGTTCGTTCCCCCGTTCGCTCGCCAATCTTGGGTGTTGCAACCGTCGCGTCAAACTGCTCCGGGAAAATCGCCGTGTGTTTTTCAAAGTCCTGAAAAAGAGAACGAAACTTGCATATATATGTTTCGGCGGAATAACTTTACAACATTTTACGCATCTGCATTACACTAATGGACATAAAGTAAGTGTTATAATCATTGACGTCTCTACACAATCTCATTGATGCAACATATAAGAGGAAATAAAATTTCTCTAAAAGCAAAAATAACTAAATTGAAGAAACAAAATTCTTTAATGCGCAGTAGAATAAATTCGAGTAAGATGGTCGTGCGAAAAGGATGATCACAGGCTATAATTTCTCCAATAATAACTAAACAACGTTTCTTGTAATCATTCTCAAAGATAATTTATATTTACAGCAATTTACGTGTGTACGCTATTCGAAATAACAACATTATGAATATTATAACATATCATGACCATCTTATCCGCGTTCACTGTTTCTTCACTATTTTCATATGATGTTTTCTAATATGTTAGAATTTTATTTCTTATGGTTTTTTATATATCTTGCTAATAACTGTGACATGTCAATGATTGTATCACTTACTTCATACCCCTAATATTGATCGACAGTCATGCGTTCTCACTACGAGTCAATGTGACATTCACGGTCTCGAGACTGCTTATATTTTTCTAATTTTGATATACACGTGACATACTACCGTTATCAGTCAACACGCATTCAATGTATGCGAAAGATGTTTCGACATAAGACGATGTTCTCTTTTCTTTTTCTCTCATTAAGTTAGTTTACTCACTTTTCGCGTATCCAACTGCGAGGGATTATCATCATGCGAGGAATTCGCTTTGACGATTTGCCGCGATGGCGCGGACTTGTCCAAATATTAAGAAGTAAAATATCGTGAAATGTAGAAATGATAGAATTGAGACGTCCTGGAGCCACATAAATTCCCATGTTTTACTGGCGATCCTTTATTAGCGATCCTTTATTAGCAGTCGTTTGTTAATTAATCGAAGAAACAATTACACTCGTCAGAATTAAAGTCTCTTATAAAACCATGCTCTTCTCATTTCCACCTTGTTAAAATTTGATGAGAGTCTCGTAAAGACAGCTCAACGTCTAATTCACGTTTTCGATTTGTACAATCTTAGTCTGTATGAATCGCGGTCGTTGGAATGCTTTCATCATTGCTGAGATTAAACGAGAAAGAGAAAAGAAGAGAAACGTTTATTTATAAAATATATATTTTACTACTCGGCTATGAAACGAGGGATGAATTGGAACTCGAATAAAAAATGAAACAAGTATAAGTGTCGTGTCTGAGCCGAAGAACAGGAATGGCCTCTAAATTCTGCGTTTTATTCATGATTTAATCTGATCATTTAATCTGATTACGATGACATTTTATAAAATTAGTATTAATTTGCGTGGCTCAGTATGCCGTCCCCGTTTTATTTCCCCTTCAATGCGCCGTTGCCTTTTTCGGCGACAATCGAGTTAAGGTGTTTCCGAATGTCGATGTTGGCTTCGATAAGTCCGACAACATTTCCGGTTATGTTTACGTTTGCAATAGTCGCGCTTTTATCACAAAAAACCGCCTACAAGAAGGATGAGGGACGCAGATAAGATCTTATTGGCATTTTTGGACGCAGACTTTTCAGGCGTAATCAACCAAATGGATAATTTCAGCGGATTATTTCAAGGATAATTTCATTTGCCGCGCGTAAGAACATCGCGACGGCATGATACGTCCTCATTAAGAAGCAAAAATTGAAGGCCTTGTTAGGCATGGGGTGGTAAATCGGTATCCCTTATTTTGTCTCCCTCTTTCTTCCTTTCCTTCTTTTACCATGTTCGCCGATCCTTTTCCTTCCACCCTGCTCTTCTTCCTTCCCCCTCTCTTTCTCTCTATTTCTCTCCTGCCAAATCTCGTTCCTTTTTGTTCTCTCCTTCTCCCCCTTTCGCCGGCGAGTTGTTCACGACTCGTTCGAGAGCGCAAGTCCACGAAGTCCTGGGATCGATTCTCAGCTCAGCAGGAGGCTCCTCCTACCATGACGGCCATCTTGCAACCAGCACTGGTTTCACTATATCACATCACACTTCATTGCATCGTGCTTGCATACTTATGTCCAGCGATGTGCTCGCATCCTTGGACCATTCCGCTTTGGTACCCAATGGGCATTTCCTTCGCGATGTCCATGCAAACTATCATATTGCTGTCAAAAAATAGTTAGAAAAAGTATCATGTAAGTGATAATCGATAGTAACGCTCCAAGGATCTAAAGATGGCTTCCGACATGCGTAAGTTAATTTCTACGTATATAGCTATAAAAAAGTTAATATATTACAGATAAGCGTAAAGAAGAATATAATAAAGATAGTCGCAATATGTTAGACTCAGGTCCAATTATTTATCAATGAATTATAAATCCTTAAAAACGTCCCTTAAGAAGAAATGGTCGAGAAGAGCTAAACGATATACGAGATGTGTTAAGATTCTCACATGGAGAAAACTTTTCTGGAAAATATTAAGATTTTTGTATACGGGAAAGTACCATACTAACTTGTATACATCTGAGATATATTTATATTATTCAAAATATTTGAAGATGGTACATGAAACACACATTATTTTACTTATAATATATATTTTTATACTAAAATAAATACTTAAAATTAAAAAGATATCTGAATAAACTATTGATTAATTGTCATAGTTTGGATTTTATGGCACGAGTATATCCCAGTTATGCAATAGTATGATATACACGCGTATCGGATAAAAATTTTCTTTGCATAGATATTCAAACTAGGAACTAAGAATTAATCTGGTCAGTAAGAGCCGCGCAATAATATTGATAGCAAATAATTTCTCATTAAACAGAGATCGCTCTTTTAATTTTTGTTACAGGTGTTGAAATACTGCGACCACCTACACGGAAAATGGTACTTTTCGGAAGTCCGTGCGATTTTCTCGCGACGCTACCTGCTGCAGAATGTGGCCATCGAGATCTTTCTCGCCAGCAGAAGTAAGTGCCGGTGATTCTTCTCGTTTTGCTCGTCTTCAATCAGCGGCTCGCTTTCGGACGAGAGCGCATTCCGTTTCTTGTACAGCTCCCGAAACTCCTCTGCGTTATTTCGCGCGACGCGAGACGCGAGATGCGATCTAATCGAATGGCGAACGGCTGCGGAATCCCGAGCTCGCTGCAAGGTGTGCGCCCCTGTATTAGTTTTTACACAATAAATATCTCGCCCGCATTACGGTATGCTTTTTTATTAAGATAAATTTATTATTCAATCGCGCGGGCATAACTATCGCCGTTGTTGTATCACTTTACGTCGCAGTCATCATATCGCGATTTCACGCAGTTTCGCGCGCGTAATAGCATCTACGACTTTGCATTCTCATGAATGCTACCATTTTTAATCAAGAATTGATAGAAATTATCCAACGACGATTAAATCGTTAAAACAAGCCAAATTACGCGCATCAACGATAAACGGAAGTCGGTGTGAAAATTTCACCCGTTTATGAAGCGAAGAGCTCACGAATGCGATCATCAACAATGACGTTTTCGTTTAACGGGAGCCTTCGTCCGTATCAAGCGGATTGTCGATGTCCCGATGACAAACCACGCGACAGAATTACCTATACCTGCGTTGGGCCACTATCCCGCTGATTATTTCTCCGGGGCGCAGATAAATTCCCAAGCGCTCCTCGATTCTAATCTGATCCTGACTTTCGATACGACTTCGTCGTGAGAGACGTCGCCGGTGGAATGTCATCCCTGCGAGGTACCTTCGTCGTTCATTAAAAAATCACTGGAAACGCGCGTTCGTTAGCCAGCGACCGCTCTCGGGGAACATGCGTTCGGATCGCGCGTCTCCTCTCGCGATAAATCGTGGAACAATAAAACCGTGAATGAGTTACTTTTTATAATGCGGCCGTGCGCGCTATATATGTAACTCTCAGTCGCCGGATCGTACGATCTTTACGTTACGATATTCGAAATTACGCGGAGGGGTCCTCTCGTTTCTGTGCGTGACGGTTGCTTCTATAGGTTCTCACGATTACCGCCTCTCGACACTTGGTTACTTACGTTAACTCGCGCACCCTGCGTTGTCGCGAAGCGTTAGATAATTATATCCGATGCCGGATCATATTTTCTATAACATTGTATATAATAATAATAATTAAAATACCCAGACAATATATACGTATGAATTAAATACGTATGAATCGGCATGAATTAAAAAAAAAATAATACAAGGCAGCTGGAAAGAATAATAAGTAATTTAGCGGTTTCAATAAACATCTGCATGCATTGTACATATTGTATTATGAAAGGCGAGTACGTACCGTTTTGCAGACTGCAATCAGATTCGTGTTATTAAGAATGGGAGAAAAATAATGTTCCTACCTGAAACTTGTAGGATCAGATCGACGTTTTTGCTCTAGCGAAGAAAGAGCAACGTTCAGTTTTATTAGATACGCATACACGAAGTGAGAGCGCGGTAAAACTTCCTCTCTCATTAATTAAGATTAAATCGTACGTCTTGTTTTCGTGTACGGACAGTTCGGTAAATTACTGGGAAGTATTTATGGCAACGGTCTGCCCGCACGCTAGCCTTTGAATTCTCGGGGGAGCTTGGTATAAACGCACTTCGAGCGATTGAATCCTTTCCTAGCTCTCTATCATTACGTAGAAACAATTTATCGCGACAATATTAACATAATTATGATTAGCTAATGATGCTCTCATGGCCGTAAGTTTGCCGCAGGGTTGGCTTATGGATAATATTTTATCTTTGTTATAACATCTTCATTAGGCTATAATTCAAAATCAGCTTTCTCGTAAGTACCAGCGTTTGAAATTCAGAAATTGAGGAGGCAAATTTTGCGTAAAGGAATTCTCTCTCGTCCGTCTTTGTGGATTAATGCGTGGCATGACCCGAGGTCGATCTACTCCTGCAATTCACGCCTTTACGCCTTTTTGTCCACAGCTTCGATCTTGTTCGCATTCTCGGACCAAGCGACGGTGAAGAAGGTGATCAAGGCGCTACCGCGGGTAGGCGTCGGCATCAAATACGGAATACCCCAGACTAGGTAAGCGACTGCTAGCTAGAAATATGGGGAAGGAAGCGCTCCTGCGGTTCCACGAAGACCTGAGTATCTCTCCTTCGAGTCCACTGTCCCCGAAACATACCCGTCATTTCCCCACTTCTTTGTCCCTTTCGATAAGGAGATTCTACCCAGGGACGGATTTGAAACGTTTCTTTTTACAGACATATAATATAATGGCATTGACAAGATACGAGTAAAGACTAGTAGTTATATGAGATTTAGCAAAATTTCGCTGTCTAATAACTTTCTGCCTAAATAAATTTCTCATCTAATATGATAACTGCGAGAATGCAGTTTGATAAAAATGTGTAATACACTTCATTCTAAGTCTGACATGCACACATATACACCACATAAACACACACAGACAAAATATCGAGGTAATTATAAATTATAAAATTAACACTTGTTATGCTTCAAATATAGATAATGATAATCTTTTTTCATTATTTCTTATCTTTAGGCCTTTTTTGTAGTCGCAAACTTTTGCCCAATGCTGATGGTCTGTAACAGTGCACAGAGAAAAATATTATTCTATTGCTGAGATAAACTGCGATTACTCAGTTTATTTTTCTCTTTCTAAATAATATTCATCTTTAACAAAGGATATATTCTTGATAACAATTTTAAATATATTTGTTATAAATTTTAGAAAAATTTTTACTCTGTATTCAGTAGCACTTACGCTTTTTCAAGAATATTATAAAATTTATATAGAAAAAGAAAATCTCGAATTATTCTTTGTTTTAATTTATAATTAAATTTATAATTAATTAATAATTTTTGATCGAAGCATCCTAAACTTATTAGGATTTAGAATGTATTTTGAGAAAATTTGATATTTAATGATGAACTTTTGACAAATTTGCAGATGCATAAAATTATAAAGTGCTTAAAATAAGTGACATTTACTTGAATGTAATGTATATATTTTTCTGCACATATCCCGTCGATGACAACGATAAAATTCAACGTAGATTTATATGCGCCGCGGATTTTTATTTTCTCATGTACCCTTACGTTTCAATTTTGTATATCTTTCCATCTGCTGCCATTACGATTCAGAGAATGGGAATGTAACGATATAAACGAGCGCAAGAGCGATGATCAGGATGCAAAATTTATTCCTATAAAATACTCCGTGACTTTTTATGATGTTACGTATAGTAGAGGTGCATCGTAGATACACATCAAAAAGAGAAAGATCTTCCGCAAGATACCGCGACGGTATGAGATTGTTTCCTGTGAAGCAAGAATTGTCGATGAGAACAGAGGTTTGCGTATCCGCGCTTCGACCCATCCATTAGAGCGCTTCTATATACGAGATAGTCGAGAAGATCAGCGAGAAGGATACGTCGGCCATAAATAAACTCCGGCGAACTCCAATGTCAGATCGAAAGAGAAGATTCCTAACAAAAAATAATCCGCCGTTGTATAAAACGCGAAATCGTGTCGTGACATAGTGAGGATTGCGGTGTTATGTAAACATGAAATTTATTCACGAGCGAGAGAGGGAGGCTTTTTAATTAATATTTAATTAGAACGCCGCGTGACTGTCTTAAAGCGTCACGATCTTCGAATAATTTTAGTTTCTTCTTTCTTTTTTCTTCTATTTTCTTTAATTTAGTACGCGAGCTTCGATAAAATTTGATCGCGAGCTCTTAATTACCGAGGTATTTGATACTAAAACTTGAAATGTCAAAAACGTTGGTACCTCGTCGATTTATCAAGAAATCTGCTATTAAAATTCAACGTAAAGAATGTAAAGCATTCCGCGTCTGATGCGACTTTCATGTGTCGACAATATCCGACGAATGTTTATTATTGTATATGACCGGTATATCTAAATAGTTTATGTTACGATTCGAAGTCAATTTATGTAAAGGCTTCGCCAGGGAATCGTCGAACGCCATGTAGAAAAGTGCGACAGTGAGGAGGCAACCATAAGAGAGTCATGATTAATTCATAATGAAAATCATAATGTAAGGGGCTATCTCGCACCAAGTAACGTCCTCAATTACTATGCAGTTTTAATTAATACGGAACTCTGGGTCACAATTATTTATAAGAAAATCGAAATTTATGTAACGACAAATATCAAGGACACGAGTCCTCCCGTAGGACATGGTGCTTACATCTTTATTTATTAACAACGTCATAAATCGATAGCAATTAGGCTAGAGTTTCTTCTAGCATATCAGTTACATGTGAATTTACATCTACCGACCTTGCCGTTAACATTAATCTACTCCACAGGTAGCACGACTAGGATAACATCTCAAGATCTCGCAACGACTCGTGGACGACGCGTTTTATGTCATGTACTGCATGCGTACACATTTACTCCGCCAATACGCACAACTCGTTCAAAAAGATCTGTTAAAGAACCAAGATCAAGCGTTTTCGCAGTTGAGATCGCGATTCGACAATCATCTTTGCTTTGTCGATCTTCGCGGCCGGTATCTCGCTGTAAGTCTTCACGCACGCTTGAAATTTACGCGAGTCGCATCTCAGGACTGAATTTATGCGTCCGGTACCGTCATCGTGCGCTCTCTTTTAACGTCGCAAGACGAACGCCCGTTAAAGTCTCCCGTATAAATCCTAAATCAGCGATCCTCGCGTTTATAAAGCGGCGCGACGGGCTTTATGGCGTGAACGCAAAGCGCCGCTGCGCGTCTTGACGTAATTGCTCTTATGAATTGAGAGCGACCGGCGTCTTAATTGCACATTAAAGCCGATGCACAAGCTCGTTTCGATTCGGCAATTAAAATGCGTAGCGTGCGGTGCACGCACGCTACGCAGAATGACACGCTTGTGATACGGTTTTTCGATAAATTGCCGTATAATTGCGCGCGTTTCATGAGCAAATCGTTATTCGTTTGAACTTGTTTGTTTCAATTGTTGATACTTCATTGTCGACAAAATTCGGACGCGCATGTGCGAATGCATATATGGATGTTCTTACTTTCATGTACCTATGCAGTCTTTCATGGAATCGATTTAAAGAGCGGAGATTTACATAATTAAGATTTACATAATCTTAGATACAAGTGACGAAGATAAATCATAGTCAAATATTAATTAGTTAGTGAGCTGTTGCTTGGAAAGACCATTTTATATTGTTTAAAGTACAATACATTCTTTATTAAAATCCTATACTTATCACCAGTGTTATAACTATAGGACTTCGCTTACACGGAGAAAACTTTTATTAAAGAACATATGCTACATCGTACAATTGGAATATATTCATAGTGAACTACAAATTTATATATTACAACAATTAATTAATTAAATTTGTTCGGATATCTCTTTAAATTCGCAACATGAAAATTTATACCATACTTAAAAGTGCGCAAAATAGGTTGCTATACATTGCAAATCTGAGTGTATTATTTTTATACGTATAAGCGTGTAATTGGTTGAAATTGGTTTCTTTATACGTTTTTGCTATCAAATCACGTCATTTAATATATTTAAACGTGTTAAATGATGTACACTTTCACTATTTGAAAAATGAAATATAAAATGGAGGATTGGTGGCAGGATAGGTGGGATCATTTCTATTGAAAATCAGTGAATATTTATTGATTATTAGTAAAATACTTCTTTTACAGATTCTATCAAAACCATTTTCACTAATTCACACGAAGATACAAGTTATACTTTGATGACGATGCTAGATTTATCCTCGATGCGTCATTAAGATCCATGGCATCTTGGTTCAATTTTTCAGTTTCTTTGTGCAGTTTTCTTTCTAAAGGTTGATAAAGATTTGTAAAGATACTTCATAATATTTGTTTTTTTTATACAAGTTTTCGAAAGAACAAGAAGAAAACTTATTAATGATTTTACTAATAATTTTAAATAAAATAAATTAATTTTTTAATTTATAATTTATACTATACAACTATATATTTTATATTTTATATCATGATAGTACAATGAGGATTAAAAAAAATTATAAATATATTATAAAAAAATACTATAGTTGATAAATTGTATTTCATTTTCGCAGACGAGCATCATTGATGTCTCCACGACAATTGATGAGAAGTTCTAACATGACTCAAAAGTGGCAGCGTCGAGAAATATCCAACTTTGAATATCTAATGTTTCTGAACACAATTGCTGGTAAGTAATATATAATATTTACTACTTTATTTGATTTGTGAAGAGCTACTGAACAAACGTGAGTCGCGTTCAAAGTCGACCGATAGTCTGGATACCGAAAGATCGCGAGAGTAACGGAGATGTCGGGTTCTCTCCTTCTTTTTTTATGGCTACGCACGGACGGATGGAGACTGTCGTGGCGCGTTAGGGATGTTCTCAATCAGCCCTGTGTTCCGTTAGCTACCCCATGCGAGTAATCCCAACATCGCGGGCCCCGGTAATCCTCTCTCGAGGGACTCACCACCACCCCTCGATCCTTGCGTCGCTGAGGGCGAAATGGAGGCGCGTCTTTGTTTCTCTTCGTTTAATATCCGCTCCCTCGCGTTCATCGAAGCAAATCACGAAACTCGAGACGCCGGCTTCGTGTGCTTTTTAATGGGACAGAGCTCGAACTATTCCTTGATGATGCAGACTGGTCCAGTCAGGCGCATCATATTCCAACGAACTGAATAGTCTTCTCGTTAAGCTTCGTCATCTTTTCATCTCTTCTCCAGTAAAGCTTATTTGAGAGATTCAATAATATTTGCACGTGAGGCAAATCCTCGGTAACTAGCTCATTATGCTTTTATATTATCGCGTGCAATAGAGTAATTTATCTTGAATTTCACGGAAGTGAAACGAGAGAGGAGGAGTCGCGAGGAGAGGATACATCATTTGTCTTTTGTATTGCACGCGGGAAGCTTAGAAGAAATAAACGTATCATCAAACGATTTTCTTCACGTGCCGCGCCGCGGTTCATCGACTCCCAGAAGTGATCGATCTCACTCGCTCTGTCCTCCTCCCTGGGCGAAGTTCTCCTCGATAATAATCGCCGGCGCTCACGCACGATACTGTGTTCCGGGCGGTACGCCGATCTCGTCGCCGAAAGTATTAACCGGCGATCGGCCGCGATTCTTGTAAACGAGTCGGTTAGGCGCTCGTTCGTTGTAAATTACGCCAGCGCGCGGGATTTATGCGCGCCCACGCAGCGGCGGTTGGCCGCTGCACTTAATGACGGCGATGAGCACGGACGCGTAATCATTCGCATTTCGGCGCAGTGCGCCGCGATGCCCGGGGGTGGCCGCGCGCCGTATTTACGAGGGTTATATATTAATTGCTCAAATAAATAGCCATGGGTACCGCTTCGCGGCCGGTACGCCGAGTGGTCGGTTGCCGAGCCGCCGGCGGAGAAAGAAAGAGGATCTGCGCCACGCAAACAAACCGGTCCGTCCGTCGCTCCGCATTGCACCGCACCGCACCGCACCGCACCGCACCGCACTGCACTGCAACGCACCGCACCGCACCGCACCGCACCGCACCGCACCGCACGTACCGCACCGCACCGCATCGCACCGAACCGCACCGCATCGCACCGCATCGCACCGCACCGCACCGCACCGCACCGCACCGCACCGCACCGCAACACAATGCATCGTGGCGCATCGCGTTACGCCGAATCGGGTCGACCGAGCCGTGCTCCCGCATACGATCAGTCGCGGGTTTTATTTGCTCTCGCGGTCGCGCACGTTCGCGCGCATCGGTTTATTAAAAATTAATGACAGCGAATCCGATGTAAATACGATAGCTGGCACACCGACGGCAAGCCGCGTGTGTGCAGTATGAATCGCGAGTAGCGATCTTTCGAAACGGCAGCCGCGATTTCATGATCGGAAGGGGCCATCATCCACGCGTTTCTTCGGCTCTCATTGTCGTAGGAGGAATGATGAATGAAAGATTTCTTTGCTTCAAGAGAAGCATCAGGTTCCGACTGTTTTGAGTTTGAACGGCTTAAAAGAAACTTCATGCTTCGAAAATATTTATGTAAGAATGACTGAGCGCCATTCGTCTGCTGTAATGATCCGAAAGACGGACGGCCAAGTTGTTATCATTTTGGTATTTACATATAAATATATGAGTTTATAAGATTAGATTAGTTAAGAAAGGGTGATTTGCGGAAAATCTAAGTTGCAAGAAATTCGTATTGACAAAGTACAGCTGTTTTCGTATATTGCAACTGTTTTTTAGCTTGATTGGCTCAAAAAACCTTGCTTCTTCGGAAGTAAGGCCTGGTCTACAATACGTGTCGTAAGTTGTAAGCCGTAAGAATTGGCGAATCACAGTCGATTATTACAAAAATAATCGGCTATAATTGATCAGTTCTTACGGCTTACAGCTTACAACACATATTGTAGAACAGGCCTAATTGTACAAGAACGATGGGGTACCATCCGTCTGCTGTAACGATCCGAAAGATGACAAAATCAATCATCTTATTACCATTTTGGATATGACAAATTTTCATCTTCATTTGACAACCTTGATTTTTATGTGTTGACTGTCAATTGTGAAGTTATGATTGATACGTACGACATACGACAACGTCTCCCGACTGATTATGTAAGCACCCTATAAACATGCAGTGTCGCAAGGCTAGATGTTAAAGAAGCTGTGGTTTGTGGAAAATATGAATACAATAAATCTATATTAACAATGCGCAAATACTTTTATACATCTAAACATTTATTTTGTCGGAACACGTGTAAATCTTTTACAGGGTGTTACGGACTACCCGTCCACCTCTTTTGTTTTGAAAAGAGGCGATGCTAGAAAGCTGGGAAAATATTTATCACAAAAACCTATCTACAATTTCTGATGGTGATACTTTCACTTTTGGAAAATCTTCGGAAATACCGGAAATCGAAGGCAACTTAAAAATTTTAAATAGCAACATGAAGCAATATGTGTGTCGTTGGACAAAGCTTTTAAAAAGAAACAACTTTTGCTTGAAAAAAGATTTGATATCATTCGGAAATTAAAAGATAGTTACAGATATTCGAATTGTCCGCCACATTGACGAAGACATCTTCTTATCCTTTGTTTCATGTTGTCAACGGCTCTCAGAACTTCTGCAGAATTTAGAGAACAGCAATCTTCTTCAATCTGCCATTTCATATATCGTCGTTCAGGGCAGACATAATAACGGCACTCCCTCAAAATGATTAACATTTCAAATGCTTCTTTATTCGAAAAAAATATGATTTTCATCAAAAAAAACACTAATCACTACGCGATAGACACGTATGCTACGAGGGTAGTCCCAGAAGTACCTGACCTAACAAAGAAAACACAAAAAATTTGGGAAAAAATATGTTTATTTCTCTACATAGTCTCCTTTTAGCTCAATACACTTTTCCCAGCGATATTCAATAGCTTCGATATCCTGTTTATAGTGGGAATCGTCGAGCTCCTCAAAATAGCTATCAAGCCACCTTGGTCCATTGTTTTGACTGTTCCTTCGTCTCAGGTGTGAAGTGATGGACTCATGTTTCATCCATGGTTATGAATCGACGCAAAAACTCGGCCTTATTGCTGCGAAACTTCGCCAAACACTCGATTGAAACATCCTCATGACGCTGTTTTGTTCCAGTCGCGGCACCCATCTTGCGCACAGCTTTCTCATGTCCAAATTTTCAGTCAATATGTGATATACAGCACTTTTTGAAATGCCTACCATGTCTGCTAACTCGCGCACTTTCAGTCGACGGTTATCCAATATCATTTTGTGGATTTTCTTCACCATTTCTGGCGTGGTCACCTCATTTGGTCGACCACTGCGACGTTCGTCTTGGCAGCTAGTACGGCCTTGTTTAAACTCTGCCACCCAATAGTTTACTGTTGTAAACGAAGGAGCAGACTCCCCCAGAGTAGAATCTAGCTTCGCTGTGATATTGGTTGGACTGAGGCCTTTCAAATGAAAGTATTGTATCACATAACGATGACCAATTTTTTCTATGTTTACAAATTGAGAGCGTTCACTATTGATGGCTGCCAAACAAATACTAAACAACGTAGCGTCGTCAAACTTCAAACTTAAGCTTTATAAAGTTGGTACTTTCTACCATAGTCATTCTTTTCAAACAACAACCGCTAACTATACGTCAGGTCAGGTCAGGTACTTCTGGGTACTACCCTCGTATAAAGAACAAGCGTGCTGAGATTAATTGTCCATGTTTATGTTTGTCTTGTAATCCGTATCACGAATCTAACCTATTATCAGGGTTGGAAAAGTTACTTTGTAAAAGTTACTTTATAAAAGTATCTAGTTACAGAATTTTTCACTGAAAAAGTAACTAGTTACAGTTACAAGTTACTGGCCATTAAAAATAACATGTTACAGTTATAGTCATTTAAAAAGTAACGAGTCGTTATTTTTCAGGTACTTTTTACAATAATTGTGCTATTATTTTAAATTTCGTAATTGTGTAAATTTCCTCAATTTTATATAAAAGTAGTTAGTTGATTATTATATTCCTCATATCGTATATAATTTTTATAAATTAGATTCATTAATTTAAATAAGCAATTTATATTTATTCTTTAAGATTATTAATAACAATTATAAGAAGGTGAATAAATTTGATGAGGGTAATAAATACTAAAAATATTAAAATTAATCTTAACATCAAAAATTAAATTTTTTCACTAAAAAATATATTGATATTTTATAAATAAAGACTTACACTCATATATGTTTTTTTAAATATGCAGTTGAAGTTCTACTTGCGTGAATAATTTTTTTGTCAGAGCAAATTTTGCAGAGAAATGCCCAGTTGTTCTCGTTCTCATTCTCGTTCTCTTTCTGCTGTAAATCGAATATTTCTGCGTATGCTGCCATGGCATTTTACAATCCTTCTCATTGAGATTGAGATTGAGAAGATTGAGATGTTTTATCCATTGCTTGAATTTTTTATATAACTGAAACCATACAGCGCACTTCACGCTGAACGCAGGTTATGTTAACAAATAAGAACTGGCGACATGCAACGGAGATGTCTAATAGGCGTACAATATTTTGAAAGAAATACAGGTCGCGTTCGGAGAGGAGATTATTATCGCTATTGCGTCATTTTATCCTTGTTTTACATCTAAATAACGATAAAGGTAGATGACACAATAGCGCGTTTTCCAAATGTAAATACTAGAATAACTGTGCTTACTTGGATATCAAGCATCGCATGTCGCGTTATCGTGCCGGAAACTTAAGTTTGAAATATATATATAAGTAACTATTAAAATAATTATTAAATTAGTTACTAGTTATCAAATAAATGTAACCAAGTTAAGTTACAGTTATAGATGGGAAAAATGGAACGAAGTTATAGTTATTAAAAGAAAATAACTGTAATTGTAACTTTGTTACAAGTAACGAGTTATTATCCAACTCTGCTTATTATTATGTTGTGTATCATGTTTGATCCGAACGACGGTATAAAACGGCGAATTCAAGAAGCTTGCCATTCTCTAATTTCTGCAAAAGTCCTAAGAGCCATCGACAGAGTGAGATAAAGGATAGAAAGATGTCTTCGTCAATGTGGTGGACAATTTGAACTGTAACTATTTTTTCATTCCCGAATGATGTTAAATTTCTTATCAAGCAAAAGTTGTTTTTTTTTAAAGCTCTATTCAATGATGCCTATATTTTCCCATGTTGCTATTTAAAATTTTTAAGTTGCCTTCAGTTTTTTGGGACTTTCTCAGAAGTAAAAATACCATCATTAGAAACTTCAGATAGGCTTTTGTGGCAAACATGTCTTTCCAACTTCCTAGAATCATCCCTTTTCAAAATAAAAGGGGTGGATGAGTGGTCTGAAACAGCCTGTATACGCCGAACTACGGACCTTTTATCCCAGGTAGTTGCTAACAGGTCGTCGCCTTCGTTTTCGATTGTATCTAGTCTGGTCCTGCTTTGCAGTGAGTTATTGCCGACGCAGCGATAGCGCGATAAAGCGACCGACCGACCAACCAACCGACCGACCGACCGACCAACCGACCGACCGACCGACCGACCGACCGACCGACCGACCGACCGACCGACCGACCGACCGACCGACCGACCGACCGACCGACCGAGTGTGTGTGTGTGTATGAACGAGCTACCGACCGACCGAACTATTCGTACAGAAAATAACGTCAGCAATTACGATGTTTGAACGCGGTTTGGAATTTGACCAAACTCGACATCCGTTGCTAACAGTTAACCCATTAATGTCCGCTGGGACGGAAATTTCGCGTTGATTTCAATGTTATGAATTTTTATAAAAATGCTCGAAAATTTTAATTCAAAGTACATTACTAAGAGTTTTCGAGGTCGCTCTTTCCGAATCCGCTGCGAGAATAATAAAAAAAGAGTGGTTGTATTGATTTATAACGGTTTTTTTTTCTAAAAAATGCGATTTTTTCTCGTCAATGTTTTTTAAATCATGGATTTCATTTTGATAAAAATGTTGAATATTACTGAAAAGTACTCCAATCGTGTCCTCAAAATTTGTACTTAAAATATATGTGGTTCTAAAATTTTTTGCAATTTAGTAATTTCAATATGGCGACCATCGGTCGAATAACTCGTTATGAATGTATTTTTATGAAAAACTATCTAAAATAAAAGTTGTCCTGTTGATCGAGTTCTTTCACGTGGTAGGCCCCAAATTTAGGTCCGATGTACTTTTCGAGCCTAACGGGGCCTAACGTTGATTTTTTGGTTTTTCTATATTTTTTATTACAGATTTGAAAATTTATATTTTTTATTACAGATTTGAAAAGTACAGAAAATTTTACGTCCAGATATGTATTTTTGAAATTTTGGGTTCGAGCCTTATACAATGATAAGAAAAAGATACTCTAATCCTCGGAGGAGGCAAACATCTCTTATTTACCGATCTTTTATGGCTTATAGGTTGGAAAGGGTGATTTCTAGAGAGAAAATAATAAAGTTATGTATATATATATATACAGGGTGGCTGACTATAAGTTTCCAACCTTCATAAAAAACATAAAAAACATCGAGAAAAATACAATGGACGGGAAAAAATTGGAATTGACTGCGTGAAATTTCAAGAAAAATTGCAAAATAGATGAGCGAATAAACGCGCAATAGGCGTGTGTTGCAGGCATTGCGGGCAACTCGAATCACTTCTCCGTCTTCTCGTGTCATTTCTCTTGAGCGTCGCTGCTTAGAGGCGGCCACGCGCTATAGTTGCCTGTCGCTCCGGCCCGAGCCGTGCGGAATAGCAGCCCTGCGATGCTCGCAACGCACGCCCACTGCACATTTATTCGCTCATCTATTTTGCAATTTTTCTTGAAATTTCACGTAGTCAATTCCAATTTTTTCCCGTCCATTGTATTTTTCTCGATGTTTTTTATGTTTTTTTATGAAGGTTGGAAACTTATAGTCAGCCACCCTGTATATATATATATATATATATATACACATATATACATATATATACACATATATATACATAACTTTATTATTTTCTCTCTAGAAATCACCCTTTCCAACCTATAAGCCATAAAAGATCGGTAAATAAGAGATGTTTGCCTCCTCCGAGGATTAGAGTATCTTTTTCTTATTATTATATAAGGCTTGGACTCAAAATTTCAAAAATACATATCTGGACGTAAAATTTTCTGTACTTTTCAAATCTGTAATAAAAAATATAAATTTTGCACCAAAAAATCAACGTTGGGCCCCGTTAGGCTCAAAAAGTACATCGGACTCAAATTTGGGGCTTACCACGTGAAAGAACTCGATCAACAGGACAACTTTTATTTTAGATCATTTTTCATAAAAATGCACTCATAACGAGTTATTCGACCGAGTTCCCAAGAATCCGGCGATATCTATGGTAATACATACCATACATATGATCGCCATATTGAAATTACTAAATTGCAAAAAAGTTCAGAACTACATATGTTTTAAATACAAATCTTGAGGACACGATTGGAGTATTTTTCAGTAATATTCAACATTTTTATCAAGATGAAATCCATGATTTAAAAAAAATTGACGAGAAAAAATCGCATTTTTTGGAAAAGAACCGTTATAAATTAATACAAACACTCATTTTTTTATGATTCTCGCAGCGGATTCGGAAAAAGCGACCTCGAAAACTCTTAGTAATGTATTTTGAATTAAAATTTTCGAGCATTTTTATAAAAATTCATAACATTGAAATCAACGCGAAATATCTGTCCCAGAGGGCATTAATGGGTTAAATTGCGTGTTACGTTACGCGGAATTCAAAAGAAATAATTTTTAAACGTATCCTCTATGAGTTTTCGCCGCAATTGTATCCCAGATCGTTCTTCGAATTGCGTCCGAATTTTCTACGGAGCAGGGTGGCGAAGGCTTAACGACAAGAACAGGGGTAAAATCTGAATCCAACGGCGAACGGTGAGTGAGCGCGCGGGGAGAGAAGATGCGTGTGTCGCGGACATTCCGCTGTCATGGTATGTTTCTCGGGCGCTCACTCACGCCGACGCTACCATTAATAATCACTTTGATGCATAACGTGGTCTTGCTATTATTTACGCTTGGCCGTCGCTCGTGCGGCATCCACAATTTACGGGCGTATTGTAGCTATGGCGGGACGGACTTATGCGGCGGCAGCCGGCGCGGTACGACTTTGCCGTTGCATCTCGCCTTTTTTCGTCGTCGGAATTAAGTATCCGGCGAGCTTCTTGGAGACGACCCAGCCGAGCCTCCGCCGTCAGTCTGCACCGTTGTAGCCTGCGGTAACAAATGGCCGTTGTGCGTCGATACTTGGAGATTGGCAAAAAAAAAGTAACAAAAATCACTGTACACGCGCGCGTGCAGTAATAACGAGCGTCTTCGTGTCTTTCTAAGAGGGATAAGAATCGTTCTTCGATGTCTTGGATTTCTAGTCTGGTGGTTGATAGACAGATAAGCATCGCAAATCGATTTTTGGCTCATTTCATTACGGTTCGTTTCATTCATTTATTATTATTATTACCCGATTATCACGAGAGCGAGTATGATATTTTGTACGAGTTTCGCACGATATTTTGCCAGATAAATGGGACAATAAAAGAAAATGAAGTAACGGATCGACGGATGACGCGGTAACACACGTGTATCCGTCACGAAGGCGCCGAGTGACAAACTCGCTGACGTGCTTTAATTAGCGGTCGGGAAAGAGATTAGAACTCAGCCTTAGGATCGCGCTGCCGTCACTAATGCATTTCGGGATAGGATTTCGCGGGCTCGGGGAGGGCGAGCACGAGTGAGACCTCTGGGAGTGACAATTTCAGGAGCGATTAGCCGTCACGCTCTGAGTTATGCGCTTACTAAACGGCGCGCCGCGCCCCATTGAGCCACACGGCGCGGTTTTCGTAAAAATAGAGTCACGAGGCAGGCGCGATCTCGTCGTCGCTTTCATCGCTCTTAGTTAACAGCGGGGGTGCGAGATGCGGAGAAGTGACCCTGAGATGCAGGGTCAGCGAAAGGAAAAGAAATAGAAAAAGAAAGAGAAAAACAGAGCCGAAAAAGGGAAAGCTAGGTAAAAAGTTCAAGTATGCCGGCGATTATTCGCATTAAAAGTTGAATTACGATCTCTTCGTCTATTTTTGGCGATATGCAGCAGGAATTTAATTTAAGCACTTATCGTTCTCTCTCTCTCTCTCTCTCTCTCTCTCTCTCTCTCTCTCTCTCTCTCCCTCCCTCCCTCCCTCCCACCCTCCCTCCCTCCCTCCCTCCCTCTCTCCCCCCTCCCCCTTTTCTTTCTCAACCTTTTTTCTTTTCCTTGTTAGGAATGTGGAGCGATAATTTGGGTCGTACAAACCGCACTAGCTCTCTCGATTTTTCCATGAATTACACAGCCCCACAAAAAAAAAGTAGTCGGTGCCTAAAACCGGACAAGTATATTCTTATGTATTTTGATCCGCTGAATCCGAATCCGAGGTCAGAATTAGACAATTGCTAGCTTTATCGTCCTTAACCTCAGAAAACTGATCATAATTTTACTTAACAAAATTAAGCTGTATATGGTTGAATTTAGCTTAAAAAGTGCTATAATTCTTGTCATTACAACAATTTTCAATTTGCAAAAATAAGGATGGTAGAAGAGGGATATAAAGAAATGTAATATTTTTAAGAAATCTAACTACACAGTTGTAAGGAGCGTAAAAAACCATACAACTTTTATCTGAAACATTTTTTTGTAGTTCTTGAAATTCTTTTATAGTTTCTGAAATATACTCTCTGAAAACCAGATATACCGATACATCTTGTAAGGCTGATTTTAACCCCTAAATATGAAATTGGGCATATAAAAAAAATAAGAGACATGTATTTTTCAAAGAGTATATTTCAAAAACTATAAAAGATACAAAAAAGTGTTTCATATAAAAGTTGTATGGTTCTTGACGCTCCTTACAACTGTGTAGTTAGATTTCTTAAAAATATTACATTTTTTTATATCCCTCTTCCACCATCTTTATTTTTGCAAATTGAAAATTTTTTTAATGACAAGAATTGTAATATTTTTTAAGCTAAATTCAACCACATACAGCTTAATTTTGTTAAGTAAAGTTATGATCAGTTTTCTGAGGTTAGAGACGATAAAGCTAGCAATTGTCCAATTCTGACCTCGGATTCGGATTCAGAGGATCAAAATACATAAGAATATAGTTGTCCGGTTTTAGGCACTGACCACTTTTTTTTTTTTTGGGCTGTGTTATTGATCGAACATATGAAACATATTAATGATTCAATCGAAGAAATGAATTCGTGTTTTTTTGCAGGTCGTACGTACAATGATTTGAATCAGTATCCGGTATTCCCTTGGGTGTTAACAAACTACGAGACAAAAGAACTCGATCTCAGTTTACCAAGCAACTATCGAGATTTATCGAAGGTACGAATACTTTGATGTGTGCGCATATTTACATATCTATATCTTATGTAGTGATAAGGGGTATTCTGCCGATCTTTTCACATGCGTCGTATGCGCGATACATATCGAAGCTTTGGATACTGTCTCAAATTTTTCATGTGTTATAATCAACCAACTCTTTGTGTGTTGTTACACAGCCGATTGGCGCATTGAATCCAAACAGAAGAATTTACTTCGAGGAACGCTTCCAGGGTTGGGAGCACGACACTATACCACCTTTCCATTATGGTACGCATTATTCTACCGCGGCTTTTGTCTTGAATTGGATGATACGCGTGGTAAGTATTCTATTATATTTTTCTACTGTATCTTTACCATTTTTCTTGAAATGGATCTTCTATATTCTATATTTTGTATCATTTATAATAACGTCTTTGTTCATTTAAATGCAACTAGTGTAAAATATGTATAAAGTAGACTTTTTATTAGCAGTTTTTTTGGAATTTGATAAGTTAAAAACTTATCTGCAACTATCAAGTCTCATTAAGCTGATATATTAATTGATCTTGTCGTTTTGATTTATAAATGATAAAAAGTTAAATGTAGCATAAGTGTGGAGCCAGATTTTCATTTATTAACGGACGTATAATTAGCTTCACCAATCGCTAATTTTTACTCTTTCCACTTACGAAACGTGTCCAGTCCGCGCCATAAATTTAAGCGACGCTTTTAGTACTGCGTGCACGCTAATTTTGGGGGCGTCAGAACGCTTTCGTGCCAACGACGCCCGCCTTCTCATGAAATATACACATTTGTTCTCTGCCGCATTTCCTCGTTCACTTGAAGTTCGTAGGCTGTAACTGGAAAACGTCTTTGTCTTCTTTTGTTCTCTGCGAGAACGAGACGCGATTGGAGCGGGTGGCACGAGTACGTGTCGTACCGTTACATGTAAATTCACGATTATCTTTTCTTATTGTCGATTACTTCGACTTTATCCACTGCCAATTTGCTAGTCATTGCTTCACTTTCTGTGATCATATCACCGGCGGATATAAATATAATCGAACTCAAATAATGCTTAAACATCTCTTAAACGTTCCAGGTATTCATGTTATCGCGCGTAATTAAATACAAAACAACGGCACAGCGCGCGCACATAACTAATTATTTATTCGCTCGCGCGATGTTTTGCGGTACGCTCGCATGCTAAAATGTTGCATCATAAACAATTTATTGGTCTATAACCGCTGCGCTCACTACCCCACCGCTTCGTGCGGAGATACGTTAACAATCCAGTTACAGCATTATCTCAAAGTCTTACCATAAAGAAATAATTTTAGACCTGTGTGTAATGTGTATTCATGGTTGTGGATGAATCACAAAAATCGGTTTTATGGCTTCGTATACGTTCACGTTCTCGTGTCACGGCACGAAGGTGCGCTGATTGTATGTAGCCTTTGGTAGCGTTCATTCGCCTGTCAAACAGAACGGATGACTGACCGAGAACGAAAAGGGCTCCACGAGAGATCTCTCGCATACAAAGAACCCGTTATAAAGTGGCCTTTAAGTGGTCGTTTAGAACCGCGCCGCCTTTTCCACGCTCTTTTCTCCCTCTCACACGAGTTCATTGTTAACGGCACTTGACGAGATTTACGTGCTCCAGTCGCTGAGAGAACTGCTTCACTTTTCCTGAAATGTTGCTGTTTTTTTTAAACGCCCGGTAAACAAATGATTCTTACAGGAACCGATGACGACTATGTTTCTGGCATTGCAAGGTGGTAAATTCGATCACCCTAACAGGCTATTCTCATCCATCGCTCTCTCGTGGAAGAATTGTCAACGTGACACGTCCGACGTCAAGGTTTGTTACGTTCAATTAAGATACTAGTATTTACATTTAAACCGAGACACATCGAATAGCCATATTACCGTTCTTATCATCGATGAGTAAATTCTTTCGATGTACGTCATATCGTATGTACGTAAATATCGTCCGCGCCGTTTAATATATTTAACAGGGTTAGGAACATTGTAACATTTTACTTCTCAATAGGAACTCATCCCGGAGTTCTTCTTTTTACCGGAAATGCTGGTAAATAGCAATCGTTATCATCTGGGCAGACAGGAAGATGGTAGCGTGGTTGGTGATGTTGAACTACCACCTTGGGCCTCGTCCCCTGAAGAATTTATACGTATAAATCGAATGGTATGCTGAGGTTATCTTATTCTCTTTCAACACGTTATTGTAATCCTAAGAACTGTCGAATCGAACCGATTCTTTTTCTAGGCCCTAGAGTCCGAGTTTGTATCTTGTCAATTACATCAATGGATCGACTTGATATTCGGTTACAAACAAAAAGGTGAGGTCACGTCTCAAATTGATTATGATAATCCAGAAATAATTCATCGTGTAAAGGCTATAGATAGTGAAAGATAAGCATAACAGTCTTTTTACACACTGTTTATGAGAAAGTCCTCTGACATACAATAATTAATATGGGAAAAACAAATAAGAGCCGATCGTGATTGTTGTATTAAAATTTAACAAAGATAGATGATTAATTCGGAAAATAAGAAGAAGTTTCTCTCTATAACAATTCTATTTTTATTAAATTGCACGATACGAATTACGATCTCCTCACATTTGCCTTTCTTGTATTAATAAATTTTTTACATACTTTTTTTCTAGTATTTATAATGGCTTCGCGAAAAAAAGAACTGCTATAAAAATACCGATAAAACTTCACTGAGATACGTCTTTCGACTGTTTGTACGAAATTGTTCTCCACGTCAAGTTCGAGCGGTAATTCGAACAGTAAATTGAACGGATAGTGTTAGCACAGTGTCAGGCGCCGCTCGCGTGTGCCCAAGGTTGCTCCGGGTGTTGAGACAGAGGCAGTCAAATCAAATTAGATTTCCACCGATGGTAATTACCGATGGCGCCTCTATATCCGGCGCTTCCTCGAAGATGTATTCCTCGGCATTGGGACGAAGAGCGAAGGATGCGCGTATTCGAGCTCGCACGTATGGAAGAAATTAGTTTTTAGTTAGCTTCCTCTCTCTCTTCTCCGGCTCATGTCCCGGCCAATTAGGCACGTGCGTTGGGCGCGACAATGTGTCCCACCCGTAATATGCAACACGTTTAGCGGTTGGTAGCACGAAAGCGAAGCCAACCACCGGAAATACCGGCCAGAAGCAATTGGCGCGAACTTTCGGCATCGTTCTCGTAAAACGCATCGCGCAGAAGGCATTGTCATCGCGCGCGTCGCGGCGACGATACGTAAAATGAATCATAAAATTGTAAGAAGAGAAAATAACTTTAAATACGTGCGCACATGTGTGTGTACATATATAACATTTTAATATTATTTTGTTCTTTTGACAGGTCCGGAAGCCATACGCGCAACCAACGTTTTCTATTATCTAACATACGAGGGTAGCGTAGAGCTTGACACAATTATTGATCCCATGATAAAGGAAGCTATTGAGAATCAAATTAAGAATTTCGGGCAGACGCCATCGCAACTCTTGATGGAGCCACATCCTCCTAGGAGTTCAGCGATGCACTTGGTTGAGTTATTTTAATATATCTTAATATCGGGTCATATACAAAGTCAAAATATTCCATTCAAATTCTTTTCTAATTAAATTTAATTTTATTCGGTGGAAATTGTTTATAAATAAAAAAATCGTTATTATTGTCCATGATATTTGCTAACTTTTTAGTAGTAAACTTAACACTATATGTTAGCATTGTTATTTGTATTAGATGTATATAATGCTATTTATTGAAAATCAAAATCAAACCGAAATTTTGAATCGACTTAATATACAAGGTGTTTCAGAAAAGGCTGGTTATATATATATGTATATTATATAGTTGTATATTATATAGTTATATTCTTATCAAGACAAGATAAAAGTTCGTATAAATATAATATCTAAAATACTTAAGAAGGGAACCTGGTTTAGAAGGCTAAAAAAAAGGAGATTTTTATGAATTTTTTTTATTGACAATAATGTAGTTGAGGTTTCTAAAACTTTTAAAATATTTAACTGCTTATTTGAAGATGTAAAAAAAATTTTTATGTTGTAAAATAATTGCAAAATGGCACCGTGGTGTATTTTTAATCAGAGCGCCTCGCCAACCGAGTTGCCAATCTGCGGAAAAAATGTAGCCCGCAATTTTGGTCTGAAACGAAAAAACCAAAAAGATTATTAATTTTCATGTATTTTTATTCTATGTGAACCAGGGACATAGTTAAAAAACCGTAAAACACAAAATTTTTTAGCACTTGAACAAAAAAATGACATTTTTGAGAAAAAATATCCTCCATTTTTATGCAATAACAATTATTTAAATTAATATTTTTACCAATGTTTGAGGTTCACATAGAATGGTTGTTCATTTTCTAGCTAACGCACTTTAAATCAAGTCGATTGATCAATTAGTTTTTTCTCTATCTCTCCCACAGGTTTTAAGAAAATATGAAAATGATATTTCGAAAAAAACGCGTTTGCGGTACAAAAAAATATCATTTATTGGTGATTTACCGCGATCTTATGCTAATCAGCTATACCAGGACCATACTGCAAGCCTTCAGCTTCTTCATAAAACTCGTTTTGCTACATTTGCTCCAGTCTACGAGCTGTGCGAGTCTCCTTGGTCGTACTGCTTCGGCGCCGCTCCCCTCTCGTAACTCGCTGCGTATCGTAATTATCAACAAACATTTTGCACTGCTGGCCGATATTGATTTCTAATAACTGCATCGTTAATAAAATCGCAGTGTAGCCTTCATTAAAAATGCCAGTAATCAAATATGCAGCGATTTGAACAATTTTAAAGTCCGAATTGAGGTGTTTGGGAGCGATATGCCACACAGTCGAATTGAAGGATTCGTTGAAATTTTGTATATGCCCACCTAAACACCTAGTCAAAAGATCTTCATTGAAAAGATCTTCATAGATCGAAGTAAGGTGTTTTTCAATATCAGGCTTTAATGCTACGTACTGATGCTCTTGACTAAATTATCACTTTCATTCTTGGAATGCTGGCTGCCATGAAGTCTTCTTTTCGGCGGTTTCGAAATGCTCTGTGAAGTACCTCTTGAGCCTTTTGGATACATATTTAAAACTGTCAAACGATCTTTGCTAAATAGAAGCTCTTTACTCGTCGAGAATCGGAGCAAAACTGACCGTTGAAACTATAAATGCCTCAAAACCAAAACACATACACTTACTGTCCCTAAGTCTGTAAGTAAACCCACACACCTTTATATACGTATTGGGACACGAAATTACAATAGTATAAGTCGTGCGTTACTCAGATAAACATCTGCTGAGTATTAAATCTGGACAAAAGGACCGAGGGACAAAGCGCGCGGCCCGCTCCGGCCGACGCTGCGCGACGCTGACTCACCATGTGTTCTATAACTTTTAAAATATTTCGAATTGGGCTCTGAAACTTTGGGAATATATTCTTGAATAGTTTAACTATCGATTAAGCAAAAAAAAAATTCGAAAATCTTGACCGTATAAACCAGGTTCCCTCCTTAATTAATAAGTTAATGTCGAAGGTTAAAATAATTCATTTCAATGTTAATATAATACATATTTATTTAAAAGGATTTCAGAAATAAAAAAGAAATTACAAAAATGCTCAAGATGTTCACTGCGTGAAGCAAAACAATTCTGAAATTTTCGCATTATAAACTGTTTCGTACGTTTAAACGTTCTTGAAGTACTGCATACTGTTTAATATCTCCATCTTTTATTCTTTGTAAAAGTTATTCATTCGGAACTAAGGAAATAATTGTTTTCAAATAGTCTCACAGATAATGGTCAATATATAGATTTAATAATTTAAATAAATATAGTATAAATATATTTAAATAAATATTATAGTATGTATACGTATTACTAATTTAAATAAATGTTCTAGTATGTAAATATTATGTATATTACGTTAACAACGAAATTAATTTAATTTTTTTTAACCTTGACTCGACATTGACATTTATTTAAGCATTGATATTTTACGCATTATGTTTATAGGAACTTTTTTTGTTTGTTTTGAGAAACATATAGCCAGTTCATTCTTTTTGAAATATTATGTATGATCACATGATTAAGTGTTTCCGTTAATTTTGAAGGTTGACGGTGAATGGATTGTTTATTATTTATTATTTATTATGTAAATTATTTTAATCAAAATGTTTTCGGCGAAACTTTCGAAAGCGGCCATGCTCCGATTTCAACCAAACTTAGTGAAAAGCTATGTTATGAATTAAAATGGAAGGTTATAAAAGGATTTTGACGACTCAAACGTTAAGTGCTTTTTTTTTAACAATTTTAAGTTGATCAGTACTTTTATCATATTTTATGTCCACGCATTAAAACTTAAACACGATTAACGCAATCGGCGGCAACAAATAAAAAATACACCAAAAAGATTTTTTACAACTCAATATATTGGCGGAGGTAGAAAAGAGACATTGGAAGTAAGAAGAGGTACGCGTAACGCGCCGTGCTAAACGCACTTGCGACTTACGCATTTACGAAACTTTTTTGGTCAGTGCAGCACGCATCTGATCTAACACGTAAGTTCCAAGTACGTTTAGCAGGGCGCGCTACGTGCCCCCTTCCCCCATCCCGCCTATCTACTCTTCGCCCCACACTAACACCTGCCCACTCTCGTCACAAGTATGCACAGTGCACGAATGCACATACTAGTATAGTGAATAGCACTTGTTTGCACGCGATTGTTGACTACGTTTTGTTAATTTTGAATCGTAGACATAAAATAGATATAAGATATGATATAAAATAGATATAAAATATGATAAAAATACTGCTCAACTTAAAATTGTTAAAAAAAACCACATAACGTTTGAGTCGCCAAAAATCCTTTTATACCTTCCATTCTAACCTTCCATTCTAACTTATAACATAGCTTTTCACCAAGTTTGGTTGAAATCGGAGCATGACCGTTTTCGGAATAACAGCCATATTTTTTATGATTTATAACAACCTTCTCTCATTTTTTGACAATAAGTAAATTCCACGAAAAACTTATTTTTAGAAGCAATCCATTCATCGTCAACTTTCAAAATTAACTGAAACACCTAATAGCTAGAAAAATAGCTCTATATTGTTTATAAATGTATATACTCGTGTATACTTTCAGACACCAATGATGTTTTCGAGCATCCCGGATGACGTGTGTATGACCATCAAATTCCCGTCAAATTCACCGATTTGTCATATCTCAGCCAACACTTATCCTCAATTGCCATTGCCATCGGTTGTAACGGTAACTACTGGGCAGCAGTTTGCTGTTAATCGGTGGAATACTAATTACGCAGGTGAGTAATTTTCTATATGCTTTAGTACTCATGTCGATTTCCATCACTTCATAATTATTGTAACTCGTACCTTCCACAGCCTCCGTGCAATCACCGAGTTATGCGGACACACCTCAGGCGCAGGCTGCCAATCAGCCATTGTCCATGGATCCCGTTCTCTGTGAGTACGCATATCAATTATAAATGACATTCTTTGTGGAAATAATATTTTTCCACTATACTATGGACAAACTACTATGCATTTATTCCCAATACACACATATACATATACAATAGGTATGTGTTAAAAGGTAAGGTCAACTAAGTAAGAGGTAAAAGAGCTGTATTTACTAAACTATAACAAATATAAATAAAAATTTATATACATTATGTATTTTACTTAAACTTCTTTTTTAATTCTTAATTGGTAGACCTTATCTTTTATACCCTGCATATAGGTCGTTACAATACATGACAAAATTCGTGTGTGGATAGAAAGAGTTAAAATGAATAGAAAAATTCTTTTCCATTTTTTAAACAATTATCTAAAATTTCGAGTTATTGGTAAAAGAAGGTTGACGAACCAGTGCGCGAAATATGATGATATAGTACAATCGTATGAAAAATTGTCGTGCGATTGTCTCTTAGTAGCGATCAATATCAAATATTATGACAAAGAATTATTTATATATTTCTATATGTATAGAAAATCAATGATAGTAAAATTTGTAACTCTATAAATTTGACAGAAATATTTACATAGCCATAGTCGTATAGTGCATAGCCATTTAAAAAGAATGTTTATAAACGTGATTATTTAGGAAATTAGATATTAATATTATATGATTTTATACATACGTAATATCTAAATCTATCTCTGTTATATCTATCTTTGTTTTATCGTATATTTTTTATCGTACATATATCCAGATTAGTTGCTTGCGAAAAAGTTTATGAAAGTTTAAATAATAATTAGTAACTAATTAAAAAATAATTATATAACTATTTAAAAAGTAATTAATAACACTTGTTTAAATATAAGAAATTTTAAACAATTAACTTTTGAGCAGTCATCAATAGTAAAATAATTATTCTTAAATAGCACAGAACTATTTTATAAATTTTCTGTAGATATTCGTTATGAATATTTAAATATTCTGTAGAGAAAGAGAAGATTTCAGGTTGTCTAAAAAGTATTGAGCCTTTTGCGCACGAGATAGCGTTAGTGTGTCAAATCTCAGGGTATATGAGTCGCAGCAGGTCAGGCCTAACGTCATTTGACAGCTGACAGTTGAAGCTAGTAGACGTACAAAAAATGTTGGAATTCTTATAATCAGACGTAAGGTATTGCGCCGTGAAGATGAGCGAACTTTCTGCAAAACCGCGCTACATTTTACAATTTTATTTCGATAAAGGCGCACATGATGCGCAGGCTTGTGAAGAAATTTGTGCTGTTTATGGGCAAGATACGTTGTCAAAAGCAACAGCCAAAAAATGTTGAATCGCTTTCGTTCTGGAAATTTCGATGTCCAAGATGCTCCTCGCAGTGCAATCACAGAAAAAATGGATGATATTCTGACAAAAGTCGATCGAAACCGGCATGTAAGCAGTCATGACATCGTCAATGACCTAAACATTCATCACCAAACAGTGTTAAATCATTTGGAGAAAGCTGGCTACAAAAAGAAGCTCGATGTTTGGGTCCCACATGATTTGACTAAAAAAAATTTACTCGATCGAATTTCTATCTCGATCGAATCTCCACTGAAACGTAACGAAATCGAGCCATTTCTGAAGCGGTTGATCACGAGTGATGAAAAGTGGATTACCTACGACAACAATGTGCGAGAAAGATCGTGGTCGAAGCGAGGAGAAGCTCCACAATCTGTGGCAAAGCCCATACTGTGACGCCCAAGAAGGTTATGCTGTGTGTTTGGTGGGGTTGGAAGGACATCGTGCATCACGAGCTGCTGCCGCCAGGCAGAACGATAGACTCGATCCTGTACTGTCGACAATTAGCGTGATTGCACCTAGCAATTCAAAAGAAACGGCCGGAACTGGTCAAGAGAAAGGGTGTCGTATACCACGCTGACAATGCCAGACCGCATACATCTTTAACGACCTGTCAGAAATTGAGAGAACTTGGCTGGGAGGTTTTAATGCATCCACCGTATAGCTCGGACCTGGCACCGTCAGACTATAATTTGTTTCGGTCTCTGCAGAACTCCTTGAATGGTGTTAAATTAGTTTCAAAAGAGGCCTGTGAAAACCACGTGTCATAATTTCTTGACCAGAAATCATAGAAGTTCTATAGCGATGGGATTATGGTGTTGCCGGAAAAATGGCAGAAGGTCATCGAACAAAATGGTGCATATGTGGTTTCATAATGTTATTTTCAAATAACAATAAATGTATTGTCAACTTTGACCTCCAAAGGCTCAATACTTTTTAGACAACCTAATATTAAACACTTATATGTTTATAGTATATTCAAATGATGCAATTATAGATATTTCAGGAATATATTAGGGACTTCAATAAGTTCTCGCTGTTTCCCGACGGATAGTGTTATCTTAGCCTTTTTGCGTCAGGCAATACTACAGCCAACTTCATCGTGAAGCTCCACCATTACCCATACAGCACAGACAATTGCAGTAATATTGCTGCAATGTTGCAACATTGCACATTGCAGTGCAATATTGCAGAGATATTGCAAAAACAATATTTTGCATTATTATATCTGCAATGTTGTAGCAACATTTCAAATTGCGGTTATTATTAAAAAATTATACAAGATATCGTTAAATGGAAGAGCACTTTTTCGTTCCTCTGGCTTAGCTCTACGCCCCTATGGAGTTGGTATGTTGCAATTATGGGACACTTTGTATATTGCTCTAATTCTCATATTTAATCATCAATTATATTTAATCACTACGATTTTCGGTTTTACAATGATTTAGTTTTATATCCCAAACTTAGATGTCTTATTAATTCAAGAATAGTTACCACAAGTATTTAAGACCTGTATTATTTCAAATAGCAAGGTGGTATCTTATTGACGTTCTATTGAGTCAATAAAACGGCGTCTTTTTAAGATATCATTTTATTCTTTGAAATATTACAGATCTTGGGAACTTTCTATGACTATTCTTGTTTGATGTCAGAAATGAAAACAATGGTATATTAATCTTTATTTTTTTATGTACGTTAAAATAAGAGATTTCCATAAAACGACACTTATGATCGATTTTACAAATTTGTAAAATGTTCTGAACACTTTTCTTTTGCTGTATGATAATCATTCACTGTAAATAATTAGTGAAATTTATACAAATGTTGAGTTGAACATATTATCTCTCATGATTATTGTTACAGAATTTTTATGGAAAATTATTGATTGTCACAATAAGAGGAAAGTGTGTCCAGAATATTTTATAAATTTTTAGATCGATCACAAATATCATCCTCTGGAATGTATCTATATAACAAAAACAATTTTTGGCATACGATCTTTCGCTTCTACCGTCATTAAATAAAAACTTTCCAGGAGACTCAATATATACGGGATGTCCCATTTTAAAGGACCTACTCAAATATCTCAAAAATACTGCGTTAAATCGAAAAATATTTCAGACAAAAGTTGTTTGGCTTGAAGGGGGACATAAGACAGCGACAACATTTTGTTTATAGATGGCGTCACTTTTGAGATATTCACTGATCATCAATTTTCTTAAATAGAAATTCCAATCTCTTATTATATCATCTTTTTCTACCAACTAATTTGAACAACTTTTGTCTGAAACATTTTTTTATTTGCTTAATATTTTTTGAGATATTTAAGGAAAACTTGGTAACTTTTTCAACATTTAACTTACGATATCTCGCTAACTATTCGTCGAAAGAAAAAACAGCATTAGACTTTTTTACTTTATTTATTATCAAGAATATATTACTATAATACTACCCTAACTTTTGTTAATTTAATAATTTTGAAATTGCCAAAGGTCGATAAGTTAGGTTAAGTTATAACAAAAGTTAGGGCACTATTATATAATATGTTCTTGATAGTAAATAAAATAAGGAAGTAATACTATTTTTTCTTTCGACGAATAGTTAGCGAGATATCGTAAGTTAAATGGTGAAAAAATTTCCAAGTTTTTCTTAAATATCTAAAAAAATATTAAGCAAATAAAAAATGTTTCAGACAAAAGTTGTTCAAATTAGTTGGTAAAAAAAGATGATATAATAAAAGATTAGGATTTCTACTTAAGAAAATTAATGATTAGTGAATATCTCGAAAGTAGCGCCATCTATAAACAAAATGCTGTCGCTGTCTTATGTCTACCTTCAAACCAAACAACTTTTGCCTGAAACATTTTTCGATTTAACGCAGTGTTTTTAAGATATTTGAGTGGGTCCTTTAAAATGGGACACCCTGTATATATATACATATATACAGGGTGTCCGGAAAATGATTATTAATATTTTGTGTACTGGTAGATTGGGTATAGCCGAGAAGAAAAGTCATGTACCATAATGTCAAATTGGCAATAGTTATCGAGTTATTAATTGAAACATGTGAGCCAATGGGCGCGTAGAGAGCGCTGGGCAGCCGCCTCTTGTCGCTTGCGCTCGCTCACTCCTTGTCGCACGCGCACGCCTCTTGTCGCTTACGGTTGCCTCTCGCCGCGCGAGGTAAGCCATCTTCTTATACACAGAGCCCGTCCTGTCGCTTTCTCGTGCGCTCATTCGTTTACACATATTAATTAATTACGGAATAAATGTTAAAAAAATTGTAAAATGGCACAAGACTTTTTTAATTGTTTTAACGAATTCTACCAGTACACAAAATATTAATGATCACATTCCGGACACCCTGTATATATATATAAAGCATTATTGCATACAAATTATATTACAAATGTTGCTGCAATGTTACACTGCAATGTTACACTGCAATGTTACTGCAATATTTCATTGCAATATTGCTGCAAGCGGACATTTTACCTTTGCTGCAAGATTGCAGCAACATTGCAGCAACATTTCGCATCATTTCTGCAATGTTGCAATTTTGCAAAACAACGTTGCTGCAATATTGCTACAACGGTGCTGTGCTGTATGGGTAGGCTCGAAGTGACAGTATATGTTATTCCGTCGAAGCGTAAACAACATATTTTTTCATAGCATTAACCATGTCGAATTTCGTGCCAAAAAAAGAATATTTGCGGGGAATTTTATTGCATTACTTTTTCCGAAAAAAATCTGCAGCTGAAGCACATAGAATTCTTGTGGAGACTTACGGCGACCATGCTCTGTCGGAAACAACATGCAGAGATTGGTTTAGACGTTTTAAAAATAATAATTTTAATGTTGAAGATAAAGAATGCTCTAGCGCACCGAAAAAGTTTGAAGACGAAGAATTGGAAGCATTACTCGATGAAGATCCATGTCAGACGCAAAATGAACTTGCAGAATCATTAGGAGTTGATCACACAATAGTTGCCAAACGTTTAAAAGTATTAGGAATGATTCAAAAGAAAGGAAATTGGGTGCTGTACGAATTGAAGCCGAGAGACGTCGAGCGGCGTTTTTTCACGTATGAACAGCTGCTCCAACGGCAAAAAAGGAAAGGTTTTTTGCATCGTATCGTGACTGGCGATGAAAAGTGGATACACTACGATAACCCGAAGCGTAGAAAATCGTGGGGTAAGCCCGGCCATGCATCAACATCGACGGCAAATATCCATGGTTCCAAGCTCATGCTCTATATTTGGTGGGATCAGCTGGATGTGGTATATTATGAGCTCCTCAAACTCAACGAAACCATCACGGGAGATCGCTATCGACTACAATTGATGCGTTTGAGCCGAGCATTGAAGGAAAAACGGCCGCAATACAAGAAGAGACATGACAAAGTAATTTTGCAGCATGACAACGCTCGGCCACATGTTGCAAAACCGGCCAAAACATACTTGGAGACGCTCAAATGGGAAATCCTACCCTACCCGCCGTATTCACCGGACATTGCTCCTTCCGATTACTACTTGTTCCGATCGATGACTCATGGCCTGGCTGAGCAGCACTTCCATTCTTATGAAGATGCCAAAAAATGGGTCGATTCGTGGATAACCTCAAAAGATGAGTCGTTCTTTCGACATGGTATTCGTATGCTGCCAGAAAGATGAGAGAAAATAGTCGCTAACGATGGACAATACTTTCAATGACATGTTCTTTACTAATTTTTTTAAATAAAGCATTCATTTTCACGAAAAAACAGCGAGAACTTATTCAAGTCCCCAATACATAAAATATTTTATCGAATTTTATAATCTCTTTTATTGGGTGAGTGCAAAAGTTCGTGCGGAGTTTGTGAGTAAAAGTCACACAGTGATTAGGCAAACAAAAATCTTTATTCAATCAATGATATATTCTCCATCGTTTTCTATAATCTTTTCCCAACGTTCTGGCAGCATACGGATGCCTCGATCATAAAAACTGCGCGGTTTAGATTCGAAGAACGAAGAGACGCCGTTTTTTAAGGCCTCCAAAGAGTCAAAGTTTTTTCCATTTAAATAATTTTGCAATGACCGGAACAAGTGATAGTCAGATGGTGCGATATCAGGAGAATACGGTGGATGCGTTAAGACATCCCATTTCAGGCTCTTCAGTTTGCGCAGCGTCTTTTTCGAAACGTGTGGTCTGGCGTTGTCGTGATGAAAGACGACTCCCTTGCGATTTGACAAAATCGGACGTTTCTCTTTTATTTCTCGATTCAGATTGGTTAATTGGCGACAGTACTTGTCCGAATCAATCGTTTCGCCAGCGAGGAGAAGCTCGAAATAGATTATGCCCTTGCAATCCCACCAAACAGAGAGCATCACCTTCATCGGGTGCAAACTGGCCTTTGGCATTGCGTCACCATGCTCACCTGATTGTTTCCATGTCCGTTTGCGCTGAACATTGTTGTAGAGGACCCATTTCTCATCGCCCGTCACTAGTCGATCCAAAAACGACTCGTTATTGAGCCGCCCGAGTAAAGAAACGGCTGCAGAAATTCGCTTGATTTTGTTCTTCTCGGTCAGCAAATGGGGCACCCATATATCGAGCTTCAAATCGAATCCCATCTTTTTTAAACGCCGAAAAGCGGTTGATCGGTCAACGTTTAGTGCTGTAGCAACTTCTTCTGTTGAAATTCGCGGATTATTGAGCACTAAAGTACGCAAAACATCGTCATCAATGTCAGAAGGTCGACCAGAGCGTGGCTCGTCTTCAAGGTTAAATTCTCCGCGCCGAAATTTAGCAAACCATTTTTCCACAGTTCGTTTAGCTGGTGCTTCATCCTGATAAACATCCTGAATGTTTTTTACGACTGCGGCAACGTTTATTCCCTTCCGAAACTCGTAAAGCATAACATACCGTAAATGCACCTTATCGATACTCATTTTCAAAGTGATATTTCTCGAAGCAGTTTGTATGAAAACAAATGATTTTTTTTTTAATAACAGCTGAAGACGTCACCTTTCCAACGTTATATAATATGTAGATGGAAGTATTAATGACAACACTTTACGACGCTTATAACTCCATCTATTGAAACTCCGCACGAACTTTTGCACTCACCCAATATATAATATTTTATAGAAATTTTTATAGAAAAATATTACTGATAATTGCTAAAGAAAATAGTGGTGAATCACTAGTTAAGGCTTCTAATTTCTCGTTTGACGAAACGTTTAATGAAACTTTTGATTGATCAAAACATCAAAACATCAAAAACATATGTTTATTACATAAAAATTATATCAAAATTCTTTCTTACAACTGACTAATATCAGTTAACGTTATGCTTTTCCTTGAAAGTTTATAAATAGCCATAAAATAATTATAATATAAGATTGATCATATGGAATAATTACGCATACGCATGACTAGGCTACACATTACAGTCATTTTGCAACTGTTTATTGATTTTCGAGGCAGAGTAATAGAGTTAGGAACATTTTACAAGCATGTTTTCATATTGAGTTTAATATTGAGTTTTAGTAAGCTGAGGTATTCTTTCGTATAAATATCTTTCTATTTGAAAATAACATGCAAGAACATTCAACGCATCATTTCTTAAATCGATGTTGTATTATCTAATATGGTTGTATTATCTAATATGGTCGCGACAAGCATTTAGGAACCTTAAGCGATCATTCGGCAGATTATTATTATACAGGATGTTCCAACTAACTTTAAATATTCCATTTAGTTTTGCTATAAAAAAAATATCTGAGAAAAACTGCTTATTTTGAAACATTGTTTCAAATATTATGAATATAACAATGTATATTATGAAAAGCAAATTTATGTTTACCTCTCTTGTTATCAGGGAATAATCCGTATAAGAGAATAATCTCTGACAAGAGTTCAGTAGTAGATTATCATTGTGTGTTACTAGAATTATTGAATGAGAGAGAAAGAGAGAGAGAGAGAGAGAGAGAGAGAGAGAGAGAGAGAGAGAGAGAGAGGGAGTGGGAGAGAGAGAGGGAGTGGGAGAGAGAGAGAGAGAGGGAGAGGGAGAGGGAGAGGGAGAGGGAGAGGGAAAGAGAGAGAAAGAGAGGAAGAGTCTAAAGTACTAGTAACTTTATGATATAAATATTTGAAATCAATAATATTTAATATAATATTTAAAACCATTAATAACTTATTTAATGTTCAAAATTATTATTAGAAAAACTATTAAGTAATAATAATTTATTACTGAAACTAGTAATATTTTTCTATAAAGATATTTCATGAGCATACGTAATACATTTTATAAAATGGTTCATAGAACATTTTATGTATTTTTATATAATATTCTATATATTTCCGTGAAAGGTTTTATTGGTATATTAGATTTGCGGATACGGAGTCATAAACAAATAAAATATTTTCGTTCGTATCTTATACAATAGGACTCTTAGAGGTAATCCCCAATTATAATTAACGTGTTTATGATCCTTGGGTTAAATCGCAAATCGAATAATGAAACCACATGAATATTCTGTAAATATATTTGGGTTCATACAGTGTGCCTCAGAACAATTTTGACAGTGTTCGTAGAAGCGTAAAACGGATTAAGACAAACGATAAAATCCCATACTGTTTTGTGATATTCGCAATAATTATCGAGTTATTAATTAAAGAAATCTGCTAAGTAAGCGCGTGCCGAAATGATTGGAGAAACGTTAGAACTACTCGGGTTACAGCGCAGCCCAGTTGATTCAGCAACTATTATCGGCGCGCGATGAGACGTAGGAGCGACGAAATAAGACCAGTACATAGCCGAATAGCGATTATCCTTCCCCTTGCCAGGCGCCAACAACAGTTGCTAGATCGACTGGGCCGCGCTCTTGCCCAAGTGGCTGCAATGTTTCTCCAATCATCCAGGTCGTCGCGTGTTTTCTCGTCAAATTTCTATAATTAATAACTCGATAATTATTGCGAATATCATATGGCAGTGTACAGGTTGCGTGAAAAGTTCGCAGATCGAAACTGAAATCAAGAATACCAAATTCTAAAAATGATTTTATTCTTTAATATAGTCTCCATTAACTTCAATACATTTGGCCCAATGGCTCTCCAATAATTTTATTCCATCGCGGAAGTGTGTTTTTGGAAGGTCTGCGAAATATGCTTCTACGGCTGCTATAGCTTCTTCATTAGACAACAAATGCTTTCCACGGAGGAATTGTTTCAGGTTTCGGAACAGATAGAAGTCGCTGGGTGCCAAATCTGGCGAATACGGTGGATGATCAAGCAATTTGTACTTCAATTCATTGAATTTAGACATTGACAAAATACTTGTGTGAGCAGGTGCGTTGTCTTGGTGAAAAATGATTTGTTTGTGCTGCAAACCAGGTCTTTTCTCACGAATTTTTGCGTCCAATTGATCCAAAAGGTTACAATAATATTCAGAGTTAATTGTTTTACCTTTTACCAGATAGTCAATTAACATCCCAATTAAATCCCTTTAGCATCTCAAAAACTGATGTCAAAACCATTTTTGCCGATCTTTCATGCTTTATTTGCTTTGGAGCTGAACATCCAGCTTCAGTCCACTGTAAACGTTCTTGTTTCAATTTAGGATCATGGTGATAGATCCAAGTCTCATCCATAGTTATAAAACGACGCACAAAATCGGTTTTATTCTTCTTAAAACGATCCAAATGACGTTGAGAAATTTGCTTTCGAGCGAGTTTTTGTTGAATTGTTAACGTATGCGGTACCACTTTTCCAAACACCTTTTTCATTTGTAATTCTTTATGCAAAATATACCGTACCCGTTCATCTGAAATGCCTATAGTAGTATGAGCAATTTCACGCGTAGTCACACTTGGATCTTCAGAAACAATAACATGTATTTGCTCAATGATTTCTGGTGTTGATGCGCTTTTTGGACGTCCACTGTGTATATCATCTTCAATGCTTGTACGATCACGTTGAAACTCAAGTGCCCATTTACAAACCATTGTTTTTGAAGGAGCAAATTCCCCTAACACATTTACCATCTCAGAATGAATTTCCATTGCCTTTAAACCATTTGTAACAAAGAATTCAATCACTGCACGCTGTTTCAAATTTTCCATTGCAAACAAATATACTGACACGTCAACTTCAATTGGCTTGTAAACATGGAAAGAATTGACAGATGGAAATGAAACCTAACCTAGGTTTATCTGAAGAGTGATTCTATATCACCGACTACAATTTATAATTCTACCGTTTACTTAAGCCCGTGTCACACTACGGGTTGAAGATCAAGGATTGCGGATTGAAGATTGAAATTTGACCAATCGGAATAAAGCGAATCAAAACCGAAGTTCGTTGATTTGTCGAAATCTAATTTTCAATCCTTGATCTTCAATCCGTAGTCTGACACGGGCTTTATAGATGCCGCTTCGCGAACTTTTCACGCAACCTGTATAATTGTTTGGTTCGCCTTAATCCGTTCTACGCTTCCACGAGCGTTATCAAAATTGTTCTGGGACATACTGTCCTGTAGTTCCTATTCTATAGTTGTTAAGTGTATATTCAAACTGTTTTTTAAACATAAATTGATTCCTTTGACCATTTGAAGTATAAAAGTACTGAGTTATCATAAAAAAGTGAATATTTCCTGAAATATTTTATATTTTATCCTAATATTTTTCGATATAAAATATGAAATCCTTCCATAAAGTATTCATTTTTTTATAATCTCGCCTTTAATGTTTTTGCTTTTGGGATAACGAGAGAAATTAATTAAAGATATTAATCTTTGCATATTGGACCATCAATGTTTCTGCAAAATACTGCAATATAATAGGATATTTTAAAAGTTTCACTATATTTTTTTTAACAATAATCGATTCCACTCGTCGATTTGGTAAAATAATTTGTTATATGGTCATAAAAAATTTCAAAATAATGTAAATAGTGAAAAAATATATAAAAAAAAATGTAATATAAAAAATTGAACACCGTTATAAAGTACGTTTACGATCATAAAACTTTTGTCTAAAATTTTTTTTTACCTTTCACCATACATTATTTATATATTATTCATTAACAAAGAAAGTCCGATTTTATTTTCCAAGATTTATTTCACTCCCTAAACTTGCATATAAGCGTTTATAAATAAAAGGAGATATATTCTTTATTTTAATTTAGATTTAGATTTATTATAAATTCGTCAAAATCGGAGGAAGTATTATTGTAAGTTTCTTTGTTAATATTTTAGAAAAATAAAAAAAATAATATTAATTAATGTGAAATTAGTTACTATGAGAATCAATAATAGATGATACATAGATTTTACCTAGGTATTGAATCTCTTGAATTTGGGTACCTGATTAATAGTCGAATTTGGATACTTGGATATAGAAATCATTCAATTAATATTAGCAAAGCTAATGTTATTTCTCATATTTGTAGCTCAAGCAGCAAACAGTTCAAACCCGGCATTACGTCGACATCTAGGCGACAATTTCAGTCAGAAACTCAAGATTCGCAGTAACTGCTTCGTCACCACAGTGGACAGTCGATTCCTGGTAGCTTGCGGATTTTGGGATAACAGTTTTCGCGTGTTCTCCACTGAAACAGGTGAATCAATCTTGACTCACAATTGGTCACACTGTAACATAATAAATGATAGTCGAATATCAGTCACTTTTATCTAACGAAAAAGCTATAAAAGACAGGAAAATATTTGCAGCAAAAATCGTCCAGATAGTCTTTGGTCACTACGGAGTCGTCACTTGCTTGTCGCGTAGCGAATGCAACATTACTTCCGATTGCTATATCGCGTCTGGAAGCGCAGATTGCACCGTCCTCCTATGGCATTGGAACGCCAGGACACAGACAATCGTCGGTGAAGGTGAAGCGCCGGCACCTCGTGCAACTCTCACTGGTCACGAACAGGCTGTGACAGCCGTCGTCATATCTGCCGAGTTGGGATTAGTTGTCTCGGGATCATATTGTATGTATCGCGAATAAAACAAAACAAAAATAAAAAGAAATGTGGAAACAATATTCTAACCCATACAGCACAAAAGTTGTAGCAATATTGCAGTAATGTTGCTGCAACTTTTTGTGCTATATGAGAAATTTCTATTTTGGATATATAGCAATAGTAATATAAATAAGATTAACTAATAATAATAAATATATAAAAAATATATATTACCTCAAATAATCTAGTATTTATGACTATGCAATTGCAATACTATCTAATTTCTTCAATATCTTATGTCGTAGATGGTCCAGTACTTGTACACACCACTTTCGGCGACCTTCTGAGATCATTAGAAGCACCAAATGGATTTTCATCTCCCGAAAATATCGCTATGTCACGCGAAGGTGTTATTGTGGTGAATTATGAACGTGGACATATAGCAGCATTTACTATCAATGGAAAACGCCTTCGTCACGAGTCTCATAATGATAATTTACAAGTAATTTTTTATCGCTTGTTTTCTTCTCTTTTTTCTTTTCGTTGATCTACGATGATAATATTAAATGATAATGTTACCTTTAATTTTCAGTGCTTATTATTAAGCAGGGACGGTGAATATCTGATGACAGGAGGCGATAAGGGTATCGTAGAAGTTTGGCGAACTTTTAACCTAGCTTTACTTTATGCGTTCCCCGCGTGCGAAAGCAGCGTACGTTCTCTTGCACTCGCTCATGATCAAAAGTGAGTAAAATTAATCAGAATATACATATAGTATGTACCTATATATATAGAGAGAGTGTTCTGTTATGAGATCAACAAATGTTGCCAGAATGTTCAAATTATTATTCCAGGCAAAAGGTTCATATATATCGTTGTGAACAATTTGAATAATATTTATGGATGGGAGGACCTTCTATTGAGTATTCAATATAGTAATTGTAACGGTAATACGATTTCATATTAATATTCAAGTGATTATTATATGAAAATTAGGAAAACCTTGTAGAATAAAATGCTCATATCTTGAGAACGGAATCAAATCGACTCATGGTGCATGCAAGCTATTTTATTTAGAATAATTATCCGAGTACGCTGGCAATGTTTATCAGTTTTGTGACTGACACTTTACACACATACACGCGCGCATGCGCTCATACATAATAGTTACGTTCAACAGAGAAAGCTACCTATACAGCACAGAAGATTGCAGTTACATTGCAGTAGTCTTGTAAGATTGCAAATTTCTGAGCAATGTTGCAGAGACATTGTTCGGAAATGAAATTGCAATTTTACACTGCAGTATCGCAGAAACATTGCTCGGAAGTAGAAATGCAATCTTCCATCTCAGATAGTACAAAATCTGAAGACGTCGCAGAGACATCCTAAAAAGGAAGAAACATCCTCAGCTCGTTCTCAGGATGTACTGTGGTTGGAATCGTTGCAAAATATTTTAATGCTTTGTTGTCTAATTATTATTATAAATAAGACGAGAATACTGAAAATAAAATTTTTCTTGTTGGAGCTACCGATACGTATGCGCGACAACTCGAATTTCGTCATCAGTTGTGATTGTATGCGCACATATTAAATAGGATTCATGAAACTACAAACGCTTTGGAGCGCGAAAAGAACAATTATGATTAAAATATTTTAGACCATGTCCCCATGGAGAAAGAAATATCTATCATCTATGTTATAATTATTGTTCACTTAACAATGTATCCTTAGGAAAAATAACTTAAAATTTTCAAATTAACTTAAAGTTACTTATAATTAATTGTAAGTAATTTATAGTTAACTATAAATAATTTTAGGTAACTGTAAATAACTTTAAGTTAATTTAAACATCTTAAAGTAATTTTTCCTAAGGGTAAAAATAATATAACGCGTGTATTATATAACTATTACATTGTTGAGTGAAAATTTATAAAATTAATGGCATGTTATTGTTATTTAATGTTTGCTCAGTACTTATGTGCAATGACACTGTATTATTGCAAATATATTGCACATCAACATTGCTGTAATGTTGCACTGCAATCTCTCTGAGGGCGGACATTTCAACGTTGCTGCAATCTTTCTGTAACGTTGCAGCGACATTACACAACATTGCTGCAATATTGCAATGTCACAATATAATATTTCTGCAATGTCACTGCAATCTTGCGGTGCTGTATGGGTACTTTGCACCTGTTGTAAAACTCATGAATCTGATTGGTGCATGGTCTTGGATTCAGCCAAATTTAAGAACATATGCCAATTAGATTCACGAATTTTACAACAATTGTAAGGCAGCTTTTGTTACTGAACATAAGCAATGATAGGCTATAAAAACCATCGTTATATTGATAACTTATATTGATAACCGCGATAATTTAAATCTAGCGGGAGAATCAAACTTTTTGTTTGGTAGTGTATAATATACGTGCTAGACTTGTTTTCAAATACACAAATTTTCAACGTATATGTAGTCATCTATCACATTAAACTGATTCGTTTAGCTTCTACAGCTTTTATGGCCTATCATTCTTACTGTTTGTTTATCATTAGAGTTTTCGCAATATATTTCCCTCAATTGAAATATCTTCTTGGAAGATTTCATGATCTAAAATTTCGTATTGAGAATTTTTTCTTCAAAATTAGACGATACGTAATGCAAGATACGATAATACGAAGACATGAATGACATAATACGACATAATGAAAGACATAATACGAAGACATGAATGTATTCTGTTTTACAGGTTTCTTTTAGCTGGTCTGGCAAACGGGTCCATCGTAATATTTCACATTGATTTCAATAGATGGCATCACGAATTCCAGCAGCGTTACTGAAATTACGATTTCTTCTTCGTTTAAGAACGCAAGCGCACCTCATAAATGTTGACGAAAATTCGTATTTATTAAATAATTACGACAATTTGTTACGAATTTATTTGCATATATGGGCAAACAGCTGCGTTCGAAAAATTTCCCGTTGATCGTGTATCAATTCGAGCATTTACAGGACAACGGTGCATTATTAGTATGAAGTTTATATGGGTCAGCTTTTCTTTATCAGATTTTCGCAGAATTCGCCATAATTTATGGCGTATACGGAGTATGCTATATCAAATGGATTCGAATTAGATGCAACGAGCAACAATGAAAGAAGTGACGTATATTCGTCTGGCATCGAGATACCCACGAATTTTAGCGTTCAGCAATAAACTCGCTTTCGTGGCTGCGTGCAGTGCTTTGTGATGGGGCAATCCAGCGGAATGCAAGAGAAACAAGATGCGATCGCAGCTCTAAGTGTTTACTTCCACGTAATTGCCGAGTAAAGATATCCAGCCATCGCGAAAGTTCGTACAGCGTAGACATTACGTGTGCTGTTCGAAACGCTAGTCAATTAACGAAGACCTGAATGTATTTACTTACTTTCGCGCTGTTTGCGGTTGTCGATTGCACGATTTCTTCTTAGGCTACGCGAGAAGAGGAAGTACACATTACTCGGGAGAATAACCGCTGATATAAAACCAGAAAAGGAAACCGTGTCTCGACGAGATGACAGAGCTGAACATACGTTATTTTTATGCCTGAAACTGCATGTGGATTTGGCTACGAATCACTTTAGCCATTAATGTCCAATGTGTAAATACAGATATATTCTTCATGTCACATACACACACGTGCGTGCGCGCTTTGTTCCATATTAAAGGAAGCGAGGAAGAGAAACGCGTATTATCGCGAGAAGTTTGCACTGTATTCTTCGCCGACGTATTAATGTCGCTCACGTCGAACTTTTTGGCTAAGCACCTCGTACGTTCAGTTCGAACTACATGCACGCGAACGCGTTACGTATCACTGATGACTAGTCGCGTCCTAGTGAACGCATTGGTCACCAACATGTCACCGATCGTTCTCTAAGACCGTCTCCGGTATCAGTTTTCCGCTAGTACACTTTCTACACCCTGATGTTCGCATCCTTCGAAAAAGATCCTAATTTTTATCAAAGCCGTCCAGCTTAACTTTTGCGAGGATATTTCTTAGTATTTTCGCACGCGACATATATTAATCAGCAAAGCAAGTTATTTAGGCTAAAGTAACATCCCGAATTCATTCTTATGAACATTCCGCGATTCATCGAGGATAGTTTGCGTGTGAATGCATTATCAGCGATCGTTAGGATGCGCCGAGTGACGATAGATAGAGTAGAGTATCCGAGATGAAAGTGTAAGTGTGTGAGCGAAAGAGTTAAACAAGAAATAATTTACCTTGACATTCAACAACGATGGGGAAGAAGATGCTTGATCGTGCGTAAGTGGTAGAATTAATAGCTTGATTTTCGTTCATACATCATCGTAGAACGTGTGATAGCTGTCTCGTAATATTACTACTAAGTATTAGTATCGTCATTCTGAATCCTTCCCCATGAATGAAATACGGGGTACTATATAAATATAGCATTCAATTGTTTATACGTATTCTCGATATAGTGTATCGTCGTCATCTCAGTTAATCTTACGTAATGAGCGATTGCTTATCTAAGATGTTGTTTTGTTGTATATGCTTATTAGTCATACGATGATGACAGACGTGTTTGCGAACTTTTCACGACAGTAGATAAAAATTCTTCGTGTACTAGAGAATGATAAATGGCACATCAAAAAGTATAGAGAACGTGAGGGATATGAAATAGGAAAGTGAACAAGAAAAAATAAAAAAGGAAAAATGTAAATGCAATTCATTCAAAGCGGATGTGTTACGGATCGCAGCTGATCGGCGCGATACTTTAAGAGTGACGCCATGATTCTACATTTATTACGCAATCTTGTATTCGCGTGGCTCAATCATTATTTACTTCGCATACGTGGACGAGTGACATCTCCTTCTCTAGAAGCGCTTAGTTATAGTTGTGGGAGAGTAGATGAGGAGCAAAAAGCGCGAAAGAGTAGATAGATAGTTTCAAACGCGGCCAAACCTTCCACTTCATTGACAAATTTGATAACGTCGTTTCTCGACATTTAAAGAGTCAGATATATATCGAAATAGATCTAACATCTAAGACGCTTGGCACGAGAGCGTAAAAGCACAGATTTCGGTACCTCAGCGCGTGTCTAGTCAAGAATTACCATTACCACGAATCATCTGCGATCCACAGCATCTTAGGTATCGATATACTTAAAAGATACACCGTAATGTTTACGTATAGATGTATAAAAGAAAAGTAAATACATAATGCCGTCATTTTAGCGATCAAATCACACTCTGGGCTTGCGAAATCGCGATAGCGTTAAGATCGTAATATCGATTTTCGCTGTGCACTGGCGGGTAATGGGAGTTGCGACGTACTCGTAATCCCAGTCGTCGCCGATAATCGTACAATTTTTAATCGTATAGAAGGATGTTACGTGTGCAACGTGTTAATAACGGTGTATTGTCATTCGTTATGAGCGTGCTTCTACATGATAATCATATATTGTTTTGTTCGTGCGTGAAAGGATGTGAACACGGATGAGAGAGGAACGCGATGAAGAAAAGAGCAAGAAACTGAGAGTGAGAGAGCGAGAGAGAGAGAGAGAGAGAGAGAGAGAGAGAGAGAGAGAGAGAGGGAAGGAGGGAGAGAAGGAGAGAGCATCAGAAAGAACAAAGGCGAAATGATCAAGAGGTAATAGCTGTGTCTGATGCTTTAAATGATATTATTAGCTCCATTTATATGTACGCACCAGAATCAAGTTTCCATCATGCGTACTTGATGTATAGGAGCGCGTCGACACTTTATTTTTGTCATAATAAAAGATATGTGAAACGAAAAAGAGAAAACGGAAGAAAAGAGCACGCGACATTTCATTCGAATTTTCCGCTTTTGTCATGCGAAATCGATCGAATTGAGATCAGGGAAAAAGAAAAGAAAGAAAATTGGCAATCGCATTCATGAACCGCTAAAAGTAATCAACTCACGGGGTGTAGTAATGGACGACAATGCCCACGACGCCACGTCCGATTAATGACGCGTGTTCGCAAAGTATGACGTGTTCGATTAGATGGCACGTATTTTCACATTGTTCAATCGGCGTAAAGGGTGAGAATGCATCGGGGTGACGCGTAAGAAGAGTTTTTATATTTGTTTATAGATGTGTGAGAATATGCTGCACTCTTCGAGCAAGTTGTTAGTGAATTCCCTCCATATTGCTAATATATATAAAAAGTTAACTTAAATCGATTTTTCTGTCCGTACTCGAACATTCAGTACATAAAAAGAAAAAAAGACAAAAATATCGCTAATATTTTACATAACGCTAAGTACAACGCTACGAGAGTTTGCCTATATTATTATTACGATTACGATTTATTGTCATCATTATTAATTAATATTATTATTATACGATTGTGGGGCTACATTAACGTACTTAATATTAACGACTATCTATACAGGAGCATAGATTTGTATATTTGTCTGATAAGGCCCTTAATGTTTGTGTGTTAAGTGAACACTTTTACTTACCCACATTACACTTATGAAAATGGCATGAGGCTCATAGATAACTGTGTAAAGTTTTATCCGGTTTGTTCACACATGCTGCGAGCTGCCCGTAAAAAAAAAAGTACTTACATCTAGATTAACTGATACGTATCTCTAATGTCTATAAGAATAATCAGTGGCGTAAAATGGGAGGAATAATGCCGCGAATCACGCGACATGAATATAACATTTAAGCGCTTTACTTATTAGGCTCATATTGTTCAACTGAACCCGGTTTAAACTTTTCAAAGATATGCAAGAGTTATGCGAAATGGAATCGTCATAAACTGTAACAAGAAAGCTTAAAGAAATATTGCAAATTGAAATTTTGGTCTCGGTATTTATGAAAGGAGGAGAAGAAAAAGAGAAAGAGAGAGAGAGAGAGAGGGGGAGAGAGAGAGGGAGGGAAAGCGAAAAAAAGAGATAGCGTATCAAAATCGAAAAGCTTTGGTTTCGATGCATCGATTGTTTAATTTTTCGTAAAATACATACACACTCACACAAAAGTCAATATACACATAGTCGTAAAGTGGAGCAACTTTGAGCGAGCGGAACCAATGATCCAAGTATCCATCGTTGCACTATATAATGTTTTATAAGCACCGACTTGTTTCTAATCCCGTAGAGTAAACGACGTGATCCAATCTTATGCACGCGCCTCATCCGCCACGGCTCATGGTTGAGCTCTCTTCCAATTTACGGATTATTGTTACTGCGGTTATTTCCCGTCGGAATCGAGCCTTTTACCGATACCGCCTAGTGCATTTCTATGATGAACATTTTCATCGTTTGAAATTAGAGACACATGAGTATATGTGAAAAAGCAAGAAAGAGAGAAGGGAGAGAGAGAGGAGGGTGAAAAGAAAGAGAGAGAGGGGGAAAAGAGTTAGAGGAAGAGGGAAAAGGGGGGAAAGGAGAGGGAGAGGGGGGAGATGGAGAGAGAGAGAGAGAGAGAGAGAGAGAGAGAGAGAGAGAGAGAGAGAGAGAGAGAGAGAGAGAGAGAGAGAGAGAGAGAGAGAGAGAGAGAGAGGAGAGAGAGAGAGAGAGAGAGAGAGAGAGAGAGAGAGAGAGAGAGAGAGAGAGAGAGAGAGAGAGAGAGAGGAGAGAGAGAGAGAGAGAGAGAGAGAGAGAGAGAGAGAGAGAGAGAGAGAGAGAGAGAGAGAGAGAGAGAGAGAGAGAGAGAGAAGAGAGAGAGAGAGAGAGAGAGAGAGAGAGAGAGAGAGAGAGAGAGAGAGAGAGAGAGAGAGAGAGAGAGAGAGAGAGAGAGAGAGAGAGAGAGAGAGAGAGAGAGAGAGAGAGAGAGAGAGAGAGAGAGAGAGAGAGAGAGAGAGAGAGAGAGAGAGAGAGAGAGAGAGAGAGAGAGAGAGAGAACGACAAATTTATTGTGTTCGTGAACGAAATGTAGTTTAGAGGCCTAATTGTTTTTCTGTCAATGTAATAATGTGCGGTAATGGTTTGATGCTCGATCAACGAATTGGGATGGTCGGGCACATCGTCGAAAGAATTTCGACTCCTGCCTCGTATGATTTCTGGTAAAGCCAAACTGTAATCGCGATCACCGACAAGTAGCAGCAGATTCGTCGTTGACGGGATACGGTACGGATTTATTTCCGCCACTTTAAGGAGTACTGCGTAGGTAGAAATACTTAAGTCGCGTTGCTACATACCAGCATAAGCGCCCTTTCGCTTATTTTATACTTAGAAGTATTGTAATATTTCGATTAGAAGTAATATAATGGGAAAGTTGTATCTTAGCGTAAGGTAGAATAATTTATAAAGATAAGTAGTCAAATAAATGAAAAGTAAATTTGATGTTGCAGACGATCCTTTTTCTTAATGAAACTGAGACTGTTAAATTCGATATGCTATAAGCGATGTTATTAAGCAATGTAAAGCAATGTTTACTTTAATATGTGTTAAAAGCAATGATTGTTTTTATCCAGATGAAATTATATAGATGATCATCCAGATCATAAAGTTCTTTAAGGTCTAGATCTTATTAGGTGTACAAATGAATAATCCAATTTTTTTTAAGCAGTTAAGGAATTCATTTTAAAATCAATTGATTTTTCCGTTCGTTTGCGTTTATGTAGTGTTGACATATAACATTAAAAATGACATTTAATATGGCGGAAGGCCCAACATAATTTTCAAAAGTATTCAGTTCAGTAGAATCAAACATGGCAACAGATAAGGTACATATCCGATATTATATTTGTACCAATTCCAACAAGAAAAATGCGATAAGACCATACGAATCGATTTATCCTTTTCCTAGCGAAGATGTTTTATCGTGTGATATGTACGCATTTTGGCCTAAGCAGTTTAAAAGCAATGATTTCAGTCTAATCAGCAAACAACACCTTAGAAGCTCTCGGAAGTGCGACAATGATGATTTGGAACAACTGCTTGCTGAGTGTTGAAGAATCTTGAACGACTCCTAAACGACATTTTAGGATCTCTCTAGCAAGTAAAAATTTTGTTTTGGAAAATCTTAAGTTAATCGTTAGCCTACGGCGGTGGAGAGTTAATCATTGGCCCACGGCGGCGGAGAGTTAATCATTGACCCACGGCGGCGGAGAATTAATCGTTAGCCCACGACGGCGGAGAGTTATTAGTTAGCCCACGGCGGCGGAGAATTAATTGGTTGGCCCACGGCGGCGGAGTTTTTAATTCAAAAGTAGAATCAAATAACTAATTCGAAAGCCCATGGGGGCGGAGATACATGGTGAGCTCTCGCGGCTCGTCGTTGAGTTCACTTGCTACTTTGCGTGGCTCATCTCCGAGTTCCACGCTCGCGCTTTGAAGGCATTTCCTTCTTATGTTTTTAAAAGAAAAACATCAGGATGCCTAGCAGCCGAGAAAGCTGAAAAGTTGTTAATCGATGTTCTTTTTAAAACAAAAAAAGGAGTAGAGCATTCTTTCCTAGGAGTTCGTCGAGACCAGACGTTTATTTCTTCCTTTTTCTAGGTGTTTTTTTTCGTCGCCTCCCCGTTTTCTATGTGGACCACCTGAGTCCCGCGCGGTTCCTCGCCGGTTTCCCGGACCACCGTGGCTCTCGCCGCCTTCCTGATTCCTACGCTGTTCCTGCCGCCTTCCCGGTTCCTACGTGGCTCTCATCGCCCTCCCGAATCCCGCGCGGCTCCTCGCCGGTTTCCCGGACCAACGTGGATCTCGCTGCCTTCCTGATTCCTGCGCTGTTCCCGCCGCCTTCCCGGTTCCTACGTGGCTTTCATCGCCTTCCCGAATCCCGCGCGGCTCCTCGTCGGTTTCCCGGATCAACGTGGATCTCGCCGCCTTCCTGATTCCTGCGCTGTTCCCGCCGCCTTCCCGGTTCCTACGTGGCTCTCATCGCCTTCCCGAATCCCGCGCGGCTCCTCGCCGGTTTCCCGGATCAATGTGGATCTCGCCGCCTTCCTGATTCCTGCGTTGTTCTCACCGCCTTCCCGGTTCCTACGTAGCTCTTATCGCCCTCCCGAATCCTGCGCGGCTCTTCGCCGCTTTCCCGGACTAACGCGGCTTTCGTCACTTTCCTGATTCTACGCGACTCTCGCCACGTTTCTGATTCCTTCCATTCAGCCAGTCTCAGAGTCATCCGGCAATGTGTAACTCGTGTCAGTGTTCGATCATTTAAGTTCTTTTTGGTTAAAAAAAAAGAAGGACAATAATTATAGAGTTCACGCGAAGAAACCGTGCCAGATTCTTATTCAGACATTTTTTGGTCCTTCGAGCCGGATACGTTTGTTCGCGTGTGCAAGTGTTGCGCCAACTTGCGGGAGTGATTTTTTTTCTTGTTCTGGAAAGGAAAGCCAAAGTCAGAAAATTGTGAAATTCACGGGCGCCGATACCGATCGAATCGTTGTGGGTACGTGCTAGTGACTCGTTAGCACGACGTCCGTTCATTAAAGCTTCGGTCCAACAGTATTCCGGTTCATTCGTGCTAATTAATGGTGGCGCGCCGGGTTACCTATTCACCCGTCTGTTTACAAGTGCGGTTACCAATCGAATAGTTGTGTGAACTTGCTAGTGACGCATGAGCATATCGAACGTTCGACAGTGCCGCCAGTCAGACTCTCGGTGTATTCGTTCGCGTGGCTATTTACCTCGTCCGTTTGGTAGTGCTGCCAATATAGAATCGATATAATCGTAATAGTGGAAACAGACGATAGTGATGACATCTCCGCTCTTACTCCTGGCCATTTTCTTATCGGTGGACCTCTGAACACCATACCGGAACCTAGTCTTGCCGACCAACCGACTAATCGTTTAACTCGTTGGCAATTCCTCTAACAAAAGGTGGAGCATTTTTGGAGAAGATGGTCCTCTGAATGTCTCCAACAGTATCAGTCCATCTCAAAGTGGCATCATCTCTCCAACCAGATTAAAGGAGGCTCGCTTGTGCTTCTAACCGACGAAAGATACCCTCCGGCAAAGTGGCCTCTCGCCCGAGTTCAGCAACTTCATCCCGGAAAAGATGGATTAGTGCGAGTGGTGACCATACGCACTACCATCTCAACGCTGACTCGACCGATCGCAACATTATGCATATTTCCATTGTCAAACAACGAAGAGGTGTTCGGTAACTCTGTTCCCGAAGGCGGGCGGAATGTTGAAGAATCTTGAACGACTCCTAGATGATATTTCAGGATCTCTCTAGCAAGTAAAAATTTTGTTTTGGAAAATCTTTAGTTAATCGTTAGCTCACGGCGACGGAGAGTTAATCGTTGGCCCACGGCGGCGAAGAGTTAATCGTTGGCCCACAGCGGCGGAGAGTTAATCGTTGGCCCACGGCGGCGGAGAGTTAATCGTTAGCCCACGGCGGCGGAGAGTTAATCGTTGGCCCACGGCGGCGGAAAGTTAATCATTAGCCCACAGCCCACAGATATGTACTTCCAATCAGTGGATGAGATCCGAAAATGGCTTGACGACTTTATCGTGTCCAAAGACACGATAATTTTTCCGAGATGGAATTCATCAGCTGTCTGAAAAATGACTTAAAGTTATAGAAAGCAACGGCGAATACTTTAATTGAACAATTTAATTTACTTTCTTTTAAAATAAACCTTGAATGTAGCTGAAAAAATTGGATTATTCATTTGTACACCTAATATAAGAAAAATAATATAAAAAACTAATGCACATTACATGTAATATTTTGCTGTTTGCTGGAATATTTCACGCACTGCGGACCAGAGGAGATCGCCAAGGCCAGGGGGAAGCTCGGTGGTAAAGGGGAAGCCCCTGGCCCCGATGGGATCCCTGGCCGATCCTGGGCTCTCGCCTTTGGCGACGAAAACCTATCCGCGGCCTTACGCGGGGTTTTCAACGGGTGCCTCAAGGAGGGGGTATTCTCCCCAGCGTGGAGGAGGGCCAAATTGTTCCTCCTCCCTAAGGAGGGCAAGCCACCCGGGAGCGCGTCGGCCTATAGGCCGATATGCCTATTGGACGAGGCGAGCAAGATGCTAGAACGCATCGTTGCTGATCGCCTCGTCCAGCACCTGTCCTCGGAGGGACCAGATCTCCACGACCGTCAATACGGTTTCAGGTCCGGGAGGTCCACGCTGGACTCTGTCCAGTGCCTCTCCGGGACCTGACCGTCGCGGTCAGGTCCCGGAGAGGGAGGGCGGGGTGTTGCTGGCGGTGTCTTTGGACATTAAAAACGCCTTCAACACCCTGCCCTGGCCGGAGATCGGACGGGCCCTCGAACACCACGGGGTGCCCGTCTATCTCTGGCGCATATTGGCGGCATACTTCGAGGACAGGGACCTCGCTTTCCCGAAGGAGGGTGGGGTCGAAGGCCGACGCGCGATGGAGTTCCGCAGGGATCGGTTCTTGGCCCCCTGCTGTGAAACATCGCGTTCGACCGGGTGCTGCGTACTCCGCTCCCCCCAGGCTGCCACGTCGTCTGTTACGCGGACGACACTTTAGTGGCGGCCGGGGGGAGAAGCTGGGGGGAAGTCCGCCTCTGCGCGGAAACGGCGGTGGCATCGGTGGTGAGAACCATCGGGGACCTGGGTCTGAAGGTGGCGCCCCAGAAGACTGAAGCCGTGTTTTTTCACGACGGCAGTCGAGGGGCGCCACCTGAGACACAGGTCCTAGTCGATAGCGTCCGCATCCGCGTCGGGCCGACGATCAAGTAACTCGGCCTGACGTTGGACAGCCGGTGGGATTTCGGCCCACATTTTAGGCAGTTGGCCCCCAGGGTGCGTGGAGTCGGGCTGGCGGTTGCCAGCCTTCTGCGCAACCTGGGTGGTCCAGGCTGGAGAGCTCGCCGCCTGTACGTGAGTGCGGTGCTGTCGATTGCCCTGTACGAGGCGCTAATATGGGCGTCCCAGCTCAGCGCCTGTCGCGATGGCCTATGCCGAATGCGGCAGGCGCTGAGGCCAATGTACATAAGGGCGATCAGGGGGTGCCGCACAATATCGTACATGGCGGCGACCACCCTGGCCGGCTCCTCTCCCGTGGAGCTCCTTGCCGAGGAGCGGCGCATCCTTTATTGGAGGGTAAAGGAATTCCGCGAGGAGGGGGAGCTTACGGCCGAGGACCTGCGGGCCTTACGAACTCAAGCCGTGGCCCGTACCCAAGAGATGTGGGCGGACAAGTTGTCTGACCCACGGGGTCAGACGCGGGGGGGTACGGGCGCGAGACGGCGGAGGCTGTCCGCCCCTGCTTGCCAGAGTTGGCGGGCAAGAGGGGATGTGGACTGTCCTACCATCTGGTGCAGGTACTGACGGGCCATGGGTGCTTCGGTAAGTACCTGCACCGGATCGGGAAGGAGCTCACCACCAGGTGCCACCACTGCCCCGTGCTCATGGACACGGCGCTCCACACCCTGGCTGCTTGTCCAGCCTAGGAAGGGGAGCGCTGGGTCCTGGCCGGGTGCTCCACGGGAGCCACAATCCATGTGCGGGAGCGAGGAAGGAAAGCGGTGGCCTCCTTCTGTAGGGACGTAATGTCCAAGAAGGAGGCCGCCGAGAGGGAGCGCCAACCGCACGAACCGCAGGAGGCGACAGGGTGGTCGGCGACGACTCAAGGGGGGGGATTAGGAAGCGGGCCGAAGGTGACACCGGCCGAGGAAGAGGAAGGACCTCTGAATAGCAGGGGTCCAGGCCCTCCTCGGCCGCTTCGGGCCCGCCTCCGTCGGCAGGGGGGATCCGGCTCTTCTTCATAGAAGATGGATTGTCCCCTGCGCGGACAAGTAGGGACAGGGGGGAGTGGCGCCCCGTTTGGGGACGGGCCCACTTCCCCAGAAACCCTCCCTCCCTGACTAACCGGGGAGGGGGGGTGAAGGGTGAGGGCGGATGCCACCTCACTCTATAGGTGAAACCAGAAGGCCAACCGGTCAGCTTTAGACCGACCGGGACCGCGCCCTGGATTCCCTTTGCGGAACAGGGCGCGGTAACAGATGACGAGGGGCTCTCGAAAGAGAGTCCTGGGGCCGGGGTGTCGGGGAGGGAATACGGGAGTAGTTCCCCTGACTCTCCACATTTCCGGTCCGACAGGTAGGCATCCTGCAGGGGTTTTAGTCGGTAGGAGTCCGACATAACCCCCGACCCCCCAAGGGTCGGGGGTATCCATGATGGATTCCCCTGCGTTACCAAAAAAAAAAAAATTTCACGCACTGCGTTTCGCGTAATTAGGAGAGGAAATTATTTGGAAACTTTGGATATAAGAAATGAATAAATGAAATGGTTTCTTTTCATTTTTATATTTTCAATTTTTTATTTTCTTTTGTATGTGTGCGTGCGTGTGTATATGTTTGTTACTGTGTCATATAAATATTAATGTAAGGCATTCCTCTGCCTCTTCTTCTCCATTCTCCTCTTCCTCTTCCTCTTCATTCTCCTCTTCCTCTTCCTGCATCTTCGCTTCCATCTCTTCCTCTTCCTCTCCCTGTCCCTCTTCCTCTTCCTAAAGCAGCTATTACTGCTGTTTGTATAATGTTTTGTAACGCTTCAGCCTGTAACAATAAGATAATATTGAAATATGAAGCAAAGAGTTAAATAAGAAGTTACAATTTAATATAATGTACTCAGTAAACATACATGCCTAAAAGACGTCTGAAAGCTTTCTTTAAGACAATTTTTACACTTGTATGTGTAAAAAACGTCTTAAAGAAATATTTTAGATGTGTTTTAGACATGTATGTTTACTGGGTATTGATTAGCGTTTAGGCCCAGTTTCACAACTTTTAGTTAACTTAACCAGCTGGTTTCACTAGACTTGACCAATTGCATTTGACGTTTAAAATTAATCAGAATTAAACAATCACTATTGGCATTTAATCAGTAGTTTAAGTTATACAGAGGTTGTGGAACTGGGCTTTAGACATATACAGGGTGTTCCACAGCAATATATACAAAATTCGTGGAGGCCTAGCACGGCTTGAGATGAGCATAAAAGTCCCATACCGTTTTGCGATAATCGTAATAGTTTTCGAGAAATTAATTAAAAACGTCCAGCAATAGCGTCCGCCGAGATGTGTAAAAGTCGAGCCGCCTGAGTTTCAGGCCGGCCCACGATATCCATAAGTAGACACCGGCGCGCGGCGAGGGGAGAAACAACAGACCACTGCCCGCGCTTGCGAGGCTTCTCCTCCTACGTCTTGCCGCACCGCTTCGCACCGCACCGAAACTCGCAACGATGTCGCCGAGCCGCGAACGTTCGCGATTACAATTACGATTACTTAATAAGAGAGCAAAAATAGCTCCAATTATTGAAACAGTTATAAGCAATGTGTGATAAAAAAGAATGGAAAGAGTGAAAGCGATGGAAACCGATAGAGTGTGCAGACAATTTAATTATTTTCTGTCGTAATCTATTGTTCGCTATTAGAAGAGTATTCAATCGTTCGTTTGTATCGAAATATGATAGAATTTATACAGAGACTTTACGCGTCCTATCGTTTTATTGGACTCTATTATGAATAGATCACTGAAAATCTGTCGTAATCAATGGGTGCATAAACGATAGGTGAAACTTGTAGTTCTCTATCGCATACGTACGAAAGGAAACCTGTTGTCAATCGTGTAATAAATTAAAAGTTGTATGCATTACTAAATAACTGAATTTAATTTTTTTTCCTTTCTACTAAACGTTTTGAATTTCTTACATATGCTATCATTTCGTTTGCATAAAGTAGGAGAAAAAATAACAAATTTGACAACGATAGGTTTCCTTTTGTACGTATGCGATAGAGAACTACAAGTACAACAACACTTCTCATAAATTTTAAGCATTAAGGTCGGGTTCCGCTTAAACAAATTCACAATTTTTTTTTCCACATTCGGCGTCACTTTGCCTATCGAGCCACGTTCTGGCAAGTCATCGACATTTTTGATCTTCTTATATTGCTGAACCCACTTAGTGACGAATTTGATTCTCCCATGTATTTAGCAGCCACTGCATGTGACATTTTTGGTCCTTTGGGGTGGGAACAAAGGAACACAGCCTCGTAGCGCGATGTGTATGCGGCACTCATGGCGGTTAACGTGTTTCTCAGGTTAGAGTTCGACGCCAACTGAATCTTTTGTGACAAAGCATTCACGACAAAGATTTTGTCTATCGACTCACAAAAAACTAGGACGATATTTGAAGCCAACTGCCATTTATGCCGTGCACGCTCTTACTTTACAGGCTGTACATAGCATTAGAAACTGTCAAACTATAATTGTATTGGAAAGTGGTATCCCTGATATAAACCCATGTAAAATTTTATTCGATCTGTTAAGTCATTCGAGTTAGGGATGGGCGATACAATAGAAAATATCGATATTTCATATCGATACGTATCATAAATAGAAATATCGATACATTAAAAATATCGAAAAAAAAATATCGATATTAGTAATATCGATACCACTAATATCCTTATTCTTGATTATGTACCTACTATATATTTATTTATTGATTTATACTTGTTTTTACTACAATCTATTATAGTTACCGTTTTTGGAATGTGTCAGAAATAGATGTATTCCTAGTCATTTCATAGAAAAAAAGGAAGGAATCCAGTTACATTGACGAATTGCTCAATCGTTGTATTTTCTGAACGCAGCCTTATATTTAAGTCCGTCTTAAGTTGATGTTTAGATACCATGTAACCAATGAAATGATCCATACAATATCTGAAGATAAACTTAAGACGGTCTTAAATATAAGATCCGACTATGAATACCGGCCTAAATGTGTCCAGATTAAAAATATTATTTGTTTAGTTTCAGCAACATTTTCATTTAAGACGGAATATTTTTAACAAATTACATGATATGTACATAAATTCAGAAAGCTTCTTAAATTACCCGCTCTCAGGTTAGCATAAAAGTACGCACTCCGAGCAAGTGCGCCTAATAACAAAAAGTTATTAGGCACTGGAACGGAGCGAGTGCATGTCAATCGAATTCGCCATTAATTTTCAACGGTTTGCGACAATTCAAACGTAAACGGAACTGAGAATGGCTGTGGTTGGTAGCGCTAGTTCCAAAAATTTCGGTACGCTAAAGTTCTCGCCCAATACTAATGATTCGTATTGAATTATATCGGAAGTCTGATATTGCTCTTGAAATATCGATATACAGTAATATTGAAAAGAAAAATATCGATACAAAATATCGATATTTAGATCCAAAAGTATCGATATTTTAAAATATCGATACTGTATCGCCCATCCCTAATTCGAGTAGTAGCACCAGTTGAAAAAGCTTTGTGCAAGATGGGTGCCGCATTTGCTAACAATTAACCAAAAATGCATTCGAATGCGTATTTCTCAAGCGTGTTTGGCACGTTTTAAACAAAATAGAATGGATTTCAAGCGTCGTTTCATAATTATTGGTGAAACTTGAATACAACTATACACCAGAGCGAAAAGAACCTTCCGGAATCACACTTTAATGATGGTATTGAATTATTGGAAAAACGTTGGAATAAATGTATTGAAGTTTTAGGAGATTATATTGAAAAATAAAACATATTTCACGGCAAAAAAAATTTTCTTTTACTCGGTGAATGTGAATCTGCTCTTTTTCCTGTCTCTCAGAATAGAAGTAGTGTCGCGGAGGCGGATTACCGCGGTTTTTATAGTGATAATCGGAGGCAGAAGCTATCAGGGTGGGTAGAGAGACGGCCTTTGAGGAAGGGGTGAATTGGTCTTAGTGGGAAAAAGTCTCAGCCATTAGCGAAGTTAAAAGACATCGTGGGAGAAGACAGTTAGTTTTTGGAGATATGAATATGGAAGGGCTAAAGGGTGGAGCGTGGGTGTCTCATAGTTTTAAGTGGATATGATATGATTGGCTGAATGAATTAGGCGCGACAAGCGTGGAGGTGGTGGATTCTTGAGATAGAGAAATGTATACAAGTGGCCGGCTGGAAAAATCAAAATGCCGTAAATCAAAGGCTGAGATCAGATTTTACGACTATCAGTGAAGGAGGCTTTGTTGGTTGACTGATAGGGCACATATGGTTTTGGATTGGGAAGATGTAAGTTTCAAGTTTTAGAGCAGGAATGCTCTGAGTTGCTTTGTTTTACTGAAGGTTTGTTAGCGCAGAGTTTCAAATTTTTATAGCTAGGACGACGGACACACTTGGCGAACACTACCCAAATATAAACTTTAAACGAAGACATAGATTTTTACAATAGGGCACTGTTTCCTGTTATGGAATTTTCCCGAATCGCCTTTCATTTGGCGCGACGGCTGTTCGCCAGATGGGTCTGTTTCCTAATTTATATTTATATATGTATATATTCCTATTATAGTTATATTAGGGGAATATAAATCCGCGAGAGGAAAGAATTTTTACTAATTAAATCTACAGGACGTAACAATTAGTAGGCTTAATCAAATGATATTTTAAAAGTTGATCGTATAATCTATGTTTGTCTCTGTCTCTTACGGGGTGTGAAGCTTTTAATTCCTAAAATCCGTTCCCCTTCGTTAACTGTGCTGCGGTATCTATTAGTCTGACGACATTTTGTCATTAGGAAGAAATGTTGCACTTCGTCAGCACAATGCAGCACAATTTTCAGAAATTCAAAAATGTGAAATTGTTTGTTAACCCTCACCATCTCCAGTAGAATATTTTTTCACCCATGTGGTTTTTCAAAAATATTTTTGCGTATTCTTATTGTATTCGAGTAGCACAACTCAGCATAACTCGCAGAAGTTTGATAAATATATTGTAAAAATAATTATTTATATTAGGTGTACAACTTTACTTCCGCCGTTTTCCTATAGATGGCTTTAGCGGTAAGTAGTGGTCGAAATAAATAGATCATAGACGTCATGCAATAAACTTGGGCATCTGTCAACATAACCCCATAGAAACATTAGTCGATTTGCGTCTGCATCATAAAGTTATTCTCGATTGAAAATGTCAGTTTACGAACCAAATTCTCGTCATTTGCGGGAGGTTTTAATTTTCTGCTTCAATATGAAGAAATCTGCAGCTGAGGCTCATCGAATGCTCTCAGATTATGGTGAGGCCGCTATTAGTGAAAGAACGTGTCGTGAGTGGTTTCAACGCTTCAAGAACGGTGATTTTCACGTCGAAGACCGGCATAGCGGTGGAAGAGAGAAGGTTTTCAAAGATGCAGAATTGGAGGCATTACTTAATGAAGACTCGTGTCAAAGTCAAGAAGAATTGGCACGATCATCGGGAGTGACTCAACAAGCAATTTCAAAACGCCTCAAAGACATGGGAATGATTCAGAAGCAAGGAAATTGGGTGCCGTACGAGTTGAAACCGAGAGATGTTGAACGGCGTTTGTTTGCTTGTGAACAGTTACTTGAAAAGCAAAGACGGAAGGGATTTCTGCATCGTGACTGGGGACGAAAAATGGGTTCATTACAATAACCCCAAGCGCAGAAAATCATGGGCATATCCCGGCCATGCTTCTACGTCGACGGCCAAACCGAATATTCACTTCCAAGGCTCCAAGGTCATGCTCTGTATTTGGTGGGACCAGCTCGGCGTAGTGTATTATGAGCTGTTAAAACCGACTGAAACAATCACAGGCGATCGTTATCGAACGCAATTAATGCGTCTGAGCCGAGCATTGAAAGACAAACGGCCGCAATACAACGAGAGACACGATAAAGTGATTTTGCAGCATGACAATGCTCGACCCCATGTTGCGAAAGTGGTCAAGACATACTCGAAAACGTTGAAATGGGAAGTCCTACCCCACCCGCCGTATTCTCCAGACATTGCTCCCTCTGACTATCACTTGTTTCGATCAATGGCACACGGCCTGGTTGACCAGCACTTCCGGTCTTATAAAGAAATAAGAAATTGGATCGATTCGTGGATCGGTTCAAAAGATGACCAGTTTTTTCAACGCGGGATTCGTACGCAGCCCGAAAGATGGGAGAAAGTAGTGGCCAGCGATGGACAATACTTTGAATCATAAATGTATAACCAGGTATATTTTACAATAAAGCCTCGAATTTCGGAAAAAAAACGGCGGAAGCAAAGTTGTACACCTAATAATTTTAATTTCAACAAATGTATTGTAAAAATAATTATTTGTAATTTTATATTTTAATTTCAATATTTGTTATCTACTAAACGGAAGGGGATATTGAGTTTCTCCCAACGGCACAACATAGCACAAATTAGTACCAATCTTTCAAAAAAAGTTGGATTTATTTGGTCAAAAGTGCGGGGCTAGTATAATTTCGTTTTTATTCAATTTCTTCATTGTTATTAAAATTATCGATCTCGCCTTTGTGGCACAAATCAGTACAAACATTGCACAATACGGCATAGTAAAGAGAAACTCAAAATTCGAAAAGTGCGAGGCTACCAAAAATTTTGTTTTTCTTAATTTTCTTGAATACGCTTTGAGTTACAGAGTTGCGGATTGCGACACAATACAAATAAACGTAGCACAATGTAACACGATTCGAAAAAATACGAAATTCGAAAAGTGCGAGGCTAACTTCACACACGTGTGGCTGTCGCGGGCGTCGTGACCATTATGGCTGTGGCGGGCGTCGTGATCATTGTGGTGGTCGTCGTGACCGTTGTGGCGGTCGTCGTCGTCTCAATGGCCACTGCTGACGATGTGGCCGTCGTCATCTTATTAAGCTCGTTCTGAAATAATTCATGAAACGTATTTGTTATAAAAAAGCATTTATAATATATATATCAGGTGTAGTAAAAAGAAATCCATTATTTTTGCATGAAATTGAAGGCTTTAATTACCATAGTTAGAATGATCCGATTTAGATCAAATATGCGCCGTTTTGTTCGATAACTTGTTGCCATTTTGAAGGTAATTTCATTATGCCTCTCTCATAGAAGCCTTCGTCCCTATTGGCAAAGAATTGAGACAGTCGATTTTCATAAGCCTCTCTTGAAGCAAATTTTTCACCAGCAAAATTGTTCGCCATGGACAGGAACAGATGGTAATCACTTGGTGCCAGGTCCGGACTATAAGGTGGATGCATAAGAACCTCCCAACCAAGCTCCCGGAGCTTCTGGCGAGTCACTATCGATGTGTGTGGCCTGGCGTTGTCCTGATGGAACACAATTCCTCTCCTATTGGTCAAAGCTGGCCGCTTCTGGGCGATTGCTTCCTTCAGACGGTCCAATTGTTGACAGTACAGTTCCGAGTTAAGAATTTTGCCGTAGGGGAGCAACTCATAGTAGATAATTCCCTGCCAATCCCACCAAACACACAGCAAAACCTTCCTGGCCGTCAATCCTGGCTTGGCCACCGTTTCCGCCGGCTCACCGCGATTCAACCACGACCGTTTTCGCTTGACGTTGTCGTAAGTGATCCACTTTTCATCATCAGTGACCAACCGCTTCAGAAATGGGTCGATTTTGTTGCGATTCAGCAGCGATTCGCAGATGAAAATTCGGTCCATGAGGTTTTTTTTCGTTAACTCGTGTGGCACCCATACATCGAGCTTCTTTTTGTATCCAGCCTTATTCAAATGGTTCCAAACGGTTTTTTGGGCAATCTTTAGCTCTTGGGCAATCGAAACAGTGCTTACATGACGGTCGGACTCGACAATGTCCATGATTTTATCGATATTTTCGACAATTGGCCTTCCAGTGCGTGGTGCATCTTTGACATCGAAATTACCGGAACGGAATCGACGAAACCAAAATTACGCGTGATTGGCAGTTACAGTATCAGGACCATAAACACTATTCACATTTTCAGCCGCTTGGCTTGCGTTTTCGCCTTTATCGAAGAAAAACTGTAAAATGTAGCGTATTTTCTCTTTGCTAGTGTCCATCTTTGACGTGCGCTCAAACAAAACTGAGTCAACTAATCACAAAACTGTCAGAAAAGTTTGTTTAGTACGAAATCTCATCTTTCTAACACCATCTAGTGGAACCCGATCGGACTTATACAACGCGATATACAGATAACTAAAGCCATCTATTGGAAAAATAATGGATTTCTTTTTACTACACCTGATATATATATATATATATATATATATACAGAGTGTCCCATTTAACCTGACAAATCGTAATATCTGGAAAACTACATGTCGGATCAAAAACGTGTGTATAGAACGCGCCTTGTGTGTATAGAAAAAGAAAGAGCCGAGGATACCTTGCTGAATAATGGGAAAATCGTCTGGGACGGCGTGGAAAAGAACGGGCGTATTAAAAAATATAATTTCAACAGCTCCAAGAGTATTAACGATATTGTTAGTTATTCCAGTGAGTTTCAGAGTATGCAGCGCGTTGATAACCGTATCGAAACGAAGGGTACCGATTTTTATAAGATTAGGTTGGGCGCCGGTATCGACCATAAGTGAAATGGGCCCAACAAGGGAACGAGAACAAAGTTCTACTGTGGGGACGTCCCCGGTGGAGAGGTGGAGGACGTGGATGGTAGAGGATCGGCACTCAAGGGGAGAAGGGGGCGCGGGACAGCTAGACCTCGGCTCCTGCCCACGGCCGAGGCCCCAGGGGCGTTTCCCTGTAGACTATTTGCACTTGAATCTAGTTTATTATTGTTATTAAATTGCCGTTTTCGACATTCTGAAATTACATGCCCCATCCTCTTGCAATAATTGCAGATTTTTGTAGGAAAAATTGCCGAAACATGTGGGTTAGGAGTTTGAGAAAGGGATGCTAACGGTTGAGGTGAATTGCGCTGGAGAATGGTGACAGGTCTAGAGACGGGGGGTTGAGGATTTTGAGGAGGTATACGATTTAAAGACCGCGATCGAGATTCCCCAGAACGCGTTTGATCACGTTCCAAACGTTTGCTTATAAGAATGGCTTTATTGTAAGCTTCTGTTAGATCTCGATATCCCTCAAGGCGAATTTCGGCACGGTATTCTGGCGGGAGCCCTTCGAAAAATGAAACTAAAGCATCGGAATCTATTAATGATATCTCTGTACGGGATAATTCTCGCCCGAATATATTTTGGTCTCCCTCGATTATAGCGGTTTTCAAATCCTTTACGCGTCCAATGTAATCTAAAATATGCTCATTAGGCCTTTTATAATTAACGCTAAGCTGTCCGCGGTAATAATTAGGAGTGCGCGCCGGTCCGAAAGTTTGCTTAAGTGAGTCTAATAAACGTTCAACGGTTTCGTGTATTTCGTCTTCAACAGCGAGATAAGCATGTCCGGTCAACTTATTTCTCAACAGTCGAACTAGGTGTGCTTCATCAGTGAGAGGCACTAATTCTTTTGCCCTCTTACAAGCTCTTGCAAACTGAAGCACGGGGATATTATGACCGTCAAAAACAGGCACGAGTTCTAAGGCGTCTCGAATAAGAGAATTTGGAGAAACGTTCTGTGCACTGGGAGTTTGTATAGGAAAAGGGTTAGCGCGTTCAGAGGCCGGATCAGGAGTATCGCTGTCGGAAGCTGGGGGAGGTATTTCAGGTTGTCGAACAAACGATGAGGACAAAAGAGATTTTTCGCGTGTAAGTCGTAAAGATGTAGTGAGATTATTAATGAGTAATTCGAGAGAGGCCATTCTCCTAGACAATTCGCGAATGTCGGCAGTAGCGTCCGCGGAAGAGCGAGGATTCAGGCCGGCGGTATTAGAAGGATCGGTCGATGTACCGTCGACATCGAGATTACTTCGTATTCTAGAAGTCGAAGGAGTGTTCAGATCCCCTGCAGGAAGCGCGTTAGGATGGTTGCTAGTAAAATCGTCGGAAGTTGGGAAGGTGGGTATTGATAAGTGAGGAGGAGGGCGCGACATATTTCTAAGAAAAACTCGTGAGACAGTTAATTGCGTATCAGATAGAGTTTGACAATCTTGAACAAGGAGATCGAGATCGATAATAAAGTGGGGGTCTATTGCGACAGTTTAATCTTACAGGAATTAAGCGAGAAAAAAAATTAGTTCAGTCTTACAGGAGAAATGATTTGCAAGACGCGGACGACGGCACATAAGCGAACGCGGGGAAGGTATTTCATATAAAATATTATTATATTCTACCCTCTTTTAATTGATTAAGAAGATTCTTGAATGGGACAGTACAAACGGCTGAAATTTCCTCTAGTCTATTAACGATAATTTGCATTTATTTTCCCTGATCGAATCCCACCGCTGTCACCACTTTTTTTTCTGTTACGTCCCGTGGAATTTTATTGGATTCAATAGAATTTATTTGATAACGTGGATATGACTATGAGGAAAGCGCCCCTGTACGGAGAACAATACACGGTTTGCGAAACACATCGAACGACATAGAGGAAGACAAATATTGTTTATTAACTTGAATATCGAAAGGCTTACTGTGATCGGATGGCTGGAACGTTACTGTTTAGGCGTCCGACGGAACGGGGGAAGGACTCCTCGTACGTGCTCGCGTTTCTCCCAGCTAAGATGACGGAACGTCGAACGCTCGCGATATCGCACTCCCGGCTTCCGAAAGTCGCGTCTGTCTTTTCTTGTACGAATTAATTAAGAAGATCGTGAAATTGGTTGAAGTCACGAATATACTTGGTTGCAACAATTGTAATGAGAAAGAACCAGAAAGAAAAAAAAGGAGATATACGAGAATATGAGAGACCGTCACGAGATGATGGAACTTGAAGATTCTCTAAGTACAATAGTTAAGGAGAGACTTGTGAGCACGCGTCCGAAACGTGTGACGGCCTCAACGAGAGTGAAGAAGCGGGCGGTTCGCCGACGGGCCGAGGAGTCCTTCTTCTTTGTGTCGGAGCAAGACGCGAGTTACTCGATCTCCGGATGCAACAACGATAAGAACCCCGCCAAAGTGTCGTCTAAACAGTTCGGTTATCTTAGAATGAAAACGTTTACAATTTTATAGTCAACCGCGGGTGGACAATAATGCGGCAATCGCGAATTTAGGTACGACGCTTTACAATGATAGGCCAAGGAAGCGTTCCTGGCGAATTCGGCGCAACAAGTTTAATAATTTTAACGGAGAGTGACAAACGGGGATAGTACAATTTTATAATGATAGGTTTTTACTTCTTTACACTACATTTCTAACGCTTTGATCTAATAACCGGATAATATATAAAGTTTAGCGAGATGTCGGATGAAAGAAACAAGGTGGAGAATTACGACGCGATATGCCTTGTCTTCCATCCGAGATTCCTGAGAGCGAAGCTGGGCCGTGCTGCTGACGCAAAACAGTTATGAGATTCGTAGAATCACAATGCTTATACTGCAGAGTTATAAAGATAACGATTAGAAAAGTTGTTAACGGTTATAACACAACTTTCCCACACTTAGTGCTTATTTTTATTGTTAAGAAGCAAGAGATGGGGAAGCTGCATAGTCTGTCCGCTATGATAAAAATAATTTGGAATAATAATAAGAAATAATAGCCAAGCCCTCGCGCAATCGGGCTGTTATTCTTGAGACTACGTAAGCAAAGCATACGCGCGCTGTAGAAAACGACGTGTCAAATTAACATAGAACAGAAGTGCCGAAAAGAAAGAAAATAGAAAAGAGTAACACAATTCATACGTTGAGTCTGGCACATAAAATGTGTCATCCAAAATCGATATATCAAATTAACACATGCCAGTGTCGGAAATTTAACACAAGGTTTTCCATATACAAAGGAATAGTAAAAGGCATTAAAGCTAACGCATTAACTTAAAATAAAATGCTAGTCACAATTACAGGTCGCCGTTACGAATGTCAACATAATATAATCCTAGTCCATATCGAACGAGGGAGGGGAGAACCGGAAGTTTAGATTGCAAGATGTACCGCTCGATAAGGATAAAAAAAGAAAAAGAAAAAGGGGAAAAATAGGAGCTGAGACGTAACAATATATATACCAGGTGTGTCGGTAATTCCTTTCCGGTTTTTTCGCTAAAGAAAACACGTTATACAATGGATAGTTAAAATATATTTATTCAAAGTATTGGCCATTTGATTCTATACATTTTGCCCATCTCTCAGGCAATTTATGGATGCCATTCCAAAAGAACTGTTTCTCCTTTGAGCTAAACCATTCATCGAGCCATTTTTTAACTTCTTCGAAATCGGCGAAGTACTGCTCTGCAAGCGCGTGCCCCATCGATGCGAAAAGGTGGTAGTCGAATGGAGCCAGGTCTGGAGAGTACGGCGGGGGCGATAAAACTTCCCATCCAAGTGATTTCAACACTTCTTTGACTGGTTTTGCTGTATGAGACGGCGCGTTGTCATGCTGCAAAATCACCTTATCATGTCTTTGAGCGTATTGTGGACGTTTTTCGATCAATGCACAGTTCAAATTGATCATTTGTTGTTGGTAGCGATCAGTATTAACTGTTTCTCCAGGTTTCAACAGTTCATAATATACGACACTAACCTGGTCCCACCAGACACAGAGCATGGTCTTGCGACCAAAGCGATTTGGCCTTGCAGTCGATGGGCCGCCTTCGCCAGGTGATAACCATGATTTTTTTCGCTTGGGATTTTCGAAATAAATCCATTTTTCATCACCCGTTACTATTCGATGCAGAAATGATTTCCTTTCATACCTTTGAAGCAGCATTTCACTGACGATTTTTCGATTTTCCAATTGCCTGTCATTCAATTCATGTGGCACCCATCTTCCCATCTTTTGGATCTTTCCCATCGCTTGTAATCGTTCACAAATTGCTACTCGGCTCACATTCAACTTTTCTGCCAATTGTTTTTGAGTTTGTGTTGGGTCTTCATCCAATAACTCCTGCAATTCTGCATCTTCAAACGTTTTCGGCCTATCAGGACGTTTTTTGTCTTGAACGTTGAAATCACCACATTTGAATTGTCGAAACCACGTTTCACATGTTCTTATGGTTGGAGCATGCTCACCGTAAGTCTCTACCAGCAAACGATAACTTTCAGAGGCTTTTTTCTTTTGATTAAACAAGAAAAGTAATGCGTGCCGCAAATGCACGTTTTCAGGCACAAAACTCGACATTTTCAAAAAATTATTAATCTATAACGCTGTTATTTCGGCGGAACGTAACTTGTGTAGTTTTGAGGTTAATGTCAGTAGAATAAAATTACATATGTATCAAATCATAACATTGCATACTTATGGCTAGTGACATCTGTTACAAAAACCGGAAAGTAATTACCGACATACCTGGTATATATATATATATATAATTAATATTTAACCGTTAAATATATATTGTGACGTGGCAGCCGGAAAGGCGCCCGTCCCAGGCCGACCTTTCGGCCCTTAGGCGAGACTATCGGGGGGGGTGTCGCCTTGCACTCTCCCCCCCCCCCCGTGATAACTAGAGTCGGTAAGCGAAGCGTGCAGGTGGAACGGTCCCGCGTCCCCGAGCTATGTGCCCCTGGACCTCCCGCGCCGCCCATCAGGACCGAAGGGACAGGTGGAGGAGAGAATAGGATAACGCTCTCAGCTGGACCGCCACCCCAGGTGAACGCAATCTTGTTGCCCTACTATTATCGGTTCCGTATCGTTGTGAAAGGTTCTCGCAGCCGCTTCCGTTGTCCACAGGCCTGCAAGGATATCGCGCCGAACGGTCGGCGTTCCCGTGCTTGGCGCGTGAACACCGGCTAGACGAAGCCAGCCTAAAAACACGGAGACCGGGCGAGCGTGAGCAAGAGAGAGATAGAGAACGGGCAAGAGAGTGAGACCGAGCACCCGTCCCGCGGATCGAAAAACAAAGATCCGCGGAAGGATTCCCGTATAGGGAGATTTACCGAGGAACGGGGAGAGACGGGTAGCACGAGACAACACCAACGGACAAGAAAGCCTGTGGGGAGAAGGAAATAAAAAGAGGAGACTCCCATTGTCGCGCTCTCTAATATCGCCGACCTGCTTCCGAATATTACCGGAGAATTATCGACTGCCGCAAAAATAAAAGAACAAGGAGATTGGTGAAGACTAGTGTTCGTGAGTGGAGGACTCCGGACGTGGCCACCGCTCTAGAAAGGAACGTCAGTGACAGCGCTGCGCCAGAGGGAGAGTGAGGGGGAGAAAGGAGGAGGACCACGTCGCTGGGAGGTTCCCGAGTTTGTAAGACCTTCCACCTGCGTTATTATCTCGGTGTCGTGACCGTAAAGAGTCTCGTCCAGGTTATCGGCGTAGCGCAAAATCCCGAATTCGCGAGGGCAAAGCGGAGTGTATCGTATCGGGGGTCGGACCGTTCCGATTCCCGAAATAATAAAACTAAAGATAGTCGAAACGCGCCTCGCCATTCTTGTGTTTTCCTGGTCGTTCCCGACTTCCGACGAACCCTTCCCGTCTACCGACTAAAATATCGCAGAGCTACCGGTCCCGCCGACTTCGCGTGTCTCGGCCCTTGGGTGAGGTGTCGCGTAGCGTTGGTGAACGGTGCAGCCCGCTGCACCTGGCGCCCAACCGATTTCGTGAGGGTCAGGTTGGCCGAGACGCGCGGACCGACGGCAGTTTGCCGACGGCGAGCGATAATCGCGTCGCAATATTTACCTCATTCGCCGACATCCTCGCACATGCACTATCTGACACCTACTAAACACCAATTGACATCTACTGACACCAACTAACTGGAAAACATATGCAGCACGCTAGGTGCACAGCTGCGGATTGTTTATGATTGCGCGTACGTGCGCGTGTTTTCTGAAACAAATAAATCATACAGGAGCACGGTATAGACAATGACAAAAGGATATACGTTGTATCCATGTCGAATCCACATAAATTATGTCATGTGGATTCATGCACGAGTTATTTACATTAACACAACTTTTTTCACCACAGTTAACTTGTATAAAAGTTGTCAATAAACTTTACAAGCGTTGTTTTTATCATTCGCTTGACGATTTGAAACAAAATAAACGCTATAGCACTGCTGTTTAGCGACTCTGTCGCCAAGAATACTCAATCTGCGTCGCGAGGTTCACAATAACGTTTATTATAGCGGTGCTTCGCTACTCGTGCTTTGTGATAAGTATTTTGACCTGAGCTGCAGTCTTATTTTCATCCGTGAGATTAGTGTTTTACAACATTTATTTCCAAACGATCTCTCAGATCTATGTGATCTCTTTTGCAACACGTATTACGGTTTTTTGCCCAATACCATTATTATTAAATATATTTGTATACGCCTGTATTGGTGTGTAAACTTCATTGTATTGGTTCATTTATTCATTCTTTTTTTTCCTTTTACGTGTTGCATTTTTTTCCTTTTTCCATTTTTCTCTTTATTCTGTCATTTTTAGTTTCTTACTTTTTACATATTTTTTCTCACATATTTAAAATTATTTCTTGCACTGCATTGCAAATAAAAATATAAAAACTATGTTGACTTCAGAAGATAGCTTTTATAATAGGTGCATGTATAAAGATTGTCAGAATGGAAAATCGACTGGAAAACGATTATTCAAATTCCCAATGCAGAAGGATGCAAGATATAATACATGGATACTTAATACAGGTAGGTCTTTCTGCAATAATTATTTTCTATATAGAAGAAATGCGGATAATAGTACGCATTTTTCAATACATTTTAATTAACTGTACAATTTGTAACGGTACGACATACTTACTTCAAACTAACACTGAATATGAAATGTTATCTGCTATGTATTGACACTACTAAAAATTGAAATTGATATAGTTGAATTAATAGTGCTTCAAATAATTGACAATGTGAAATGCTGCAAATGCGTACTCTTGGACAACCAATGAGATAAGAGTACGCATACGAAGTACAAGAATACGCATTTTTTATTCTATTAACACATCACTCAATAAGTTCGTAGGATGACTAATAAAACAACAACTTTTAGGCAAAATTTGACTTTATTCATCTGCATAGTCTCCTTCAAGAGTGATACATTAATTCCAATGCTTCTCTAACATTTCGATGTCTTTTTTGTAGAACGATTTATTTGGCCACAAAATAGGCTTCAGTTTCGGCAATCACTTCTTCATTGGAGCCAAATCTCTTTCCCTGGAGCATTCTTTTTAGGTTTGCAAACAGGTAGTAGTCGCTGGGAGCCAGATCCGGAGAATACGGTGGATGGGGAAGCAATTGAAAGTGCAATTCGTGCAATTTTGCCATTGTTGCGAGCGACTTGTGACACGGTGCATTATCCTGGTGAAAGAGCACTTTTTTCTTCTTCATTTGGAGTTGTTTCTTCGCAATTTCTTCCTTCAAATGCACCAATAACACCATATAATATTCGGTATTGATGGTTCTTGCTTTCTCAAGGTAATCAATGAATAAAATACCTTGCGCATCCCAAAATACGGAGGCCAAAACCTTACCAGCTGACATTTGCATTTTTGGTCGCTTTGGGCGGGTTTCGCCGGTTGCTGTCCACTCAGCTGACTGCCGATTTGACTCTGGAGTGTAGTGATGGATCCATGTTTCATCCATTGTCACATACCGCATCAAAAAATCCTTTTTATTGCGCTGAAACAGCTCCAAACAGCCTGCTGAATCGTCGACGCGTTGCTGTTTTTGATTGACTGTGAGCAAACGCGGTACCCACTTCGAACAGAGCTTCCTTATGGACAAATGTTCATGCAAAATGGTGAATACACTGCCTTCTGATATCTTTAAGGTATCAGCTATCTCACGTAACTTCAATTTACGATCGGCCAAAACTATTCTGTGGACTTCTTTTATGTTTTCTGGAATAACTGCCGAATTTGGGCGACCAGAGCGTTCAGCGTCATTGGTATTTGTACGGCCGCCTTTAAAATCAGCAAACCACTCCTTTACCATTTGTCTCGATGGAGCAGAGTCCGAATAACACTTATTAAGCCATTGCTTTGCTTGAACGGTATTTTTTTCCATTAAAAAGCGATGCTTTATTAACACACGAAACTCAGATTTTCCATTGTTTTTAAAATTAAAACAGTAGCGTCACTAAAACCACTGTAACTTGTGAACTAAACGTCCGATTGTCATGAAATTTTGATACGTATCATTTGAAAGTTAATACTTCCTAAAAATCATATGGATTTTTAGGGGTCTTTGATGTCCTCTTGCTCTCTCGTCGATTGCAAGTGGAGGGTAGGTTCCTAAATCAACCTAGGTGTGTTCTTTTCCTTTGTAATCTTTATTGCGCACGTGCCTGCCAGTCACAGAGCACGTGAATCACAGATGTGGCGCATGCGCCTCGAAGGTACAAAAGTCGTTGCTTTCGCACGCATACAGGTCACAACGGGACTTGTATATGTGTAGACAGACAGGGACCGATGCACCTGCCTGCTTCCTCTCGCACACACACGTCTGCGTGTCGGAATCGTAGTATCACACGAGAAACGGACGAAACAATCGAAGCTAAGAACTAGCGACTGTGTTCAGTGTACTCTGTGAGCGCTTCCAACGGTTACTGCTTTCCGTTGTTCTTTTTCCGCGCACGAGTGAGACTTGCGCGCGCTCTATAGCGCCACACGGAAACGAATGCGTGCGCCTTGGGGAACTCAAAGTCCCCACAGGTACTGCCCCCTCAGTGTCTCTCTAGGCAGAGAGGAACGAAACTTGTTTTCTTTTTCACGTACGTTTTGATTTGCGGCGCGGACGAAGTGGACGGACGCGGATCACTTGTTTGCGGCTGTTCGGAGCCGCTATCTTCTGACACAGTAAACGCGAGTTTTAGCAACTCTGTTGACAAAGTTTTTTCCTCACCATTGATATCCACGAGGAATACGCGGTCTGTTATTCGCCTGATTACTCGGTGAGGACCCGAATACGGCGGATCGAGCGGCCGGCGAACAGAGTCAATGCGACGGAAGACGTGTGAACAAGTGTATAGATCTTGGAAAACGAACGGTTTCGCGTTTGTATGATGAACTGTTACAGTTGGACGGATCTTACGAATATACTCGCGGACTTTTTCTAGAAATATAAATGGATCAGCCGGTGGATCCTCATGAACAAAAAATTCACCTGGTAACCGTAGTGTTGTGCCGAAGAGAAGTTCTGCTGGAGACGCTTGCAGATCCTCCTTCACGCATGCTCTTAGGCCAAGAAGAACGGTTGGTAAGATGTCCGGCCACGGTGTTGGTGCGTGGCATCTCAGCGCTGCCTTCAGGGTGCGATGCCAGCGTTCGATGAGTCCGTTCGCTTGTGGATGATACGGCGTAGTGCGAATCCGAGTTGCTCCAATCAGTCGCGCTAATGACTGGAAGAGTGCAAATTCAAACTGCGTTCCCTGATCTGTGGTGATCGTCAATGGAGTTCCGAAGTTGCATATCCAGTAATTGAAGAGAGCGGATGTTATAGTGTCTGCTTCAATGTTCGGTAGTGGAAGTGCAACTGGCCATCTGGAAAAACGATCTATGATTCTGAGGCAATAGCGGTTACCTCGTACAGGCGGTAGCTCTATCAGGTCCAAATGGATATGATTGAATCGGTTGTCCGCTGCTTCGATGTATTCAGGCTGTGGTTTGTTGTGCCTGCTGACTTTTGATCGCTGGCATGGTAAACATTCGCGTGCCCAGAGAGAAACGTCTTGGTTGATGCCTAGCCAGATGAATTTCTGTTTGATGCACTTCAGCGTTGAGTGAGCGCTCGGATGAGCCGGACCATGGATGGCGTCGAATGCCTTGCGTCGAAGTGGTTTTACGGTAGGTACGGTCGTACGATGCCCATCGAGACAGCATACCAGATGTCTTCTTCCTCGATCCGAAGGTGGTTCAGCTCGAGCGACGTGGATCTTACGATGTCTGCGAGTTCTGGATTTGCTTCCTGCGCGTTTGCAATGATTTCCGCTGAGAATGTGCTTGGCATCTCAATTGCGCTGGTCCTGGAGAGCGTGTCTGCAACCACGTTGTTTTCGCCTCTCACATGGACTATGTCCGTGGTGAACTGCGAGATGTAGTCCAGTTGTCTCAGCTGGCGTGGCGAGCTCTTTCCTGCCTTCCTGCTGAAAGCGTATGTTAGCGGTCGGTGGTCTGTCCGTACCTGGAATACTCTTCCTTCAAGTATGTGTCTGAAGAATTTGACGGCAGCGAACACAGCAAGAAGCTCTCGGACATATGTGGAGTACTTCTGCTCGGCCGGAGAAAATTTCCGTGAGAAGAATCCAAGCGGCTGCCAGTGTCCGTCTATCTGCTGCTCGAGTGACGCGTCTATAGCGGAGTCAGCAGCATCGGTCGTCAGTGTGAGAGGTGCATCCGGAACGAGGAAGGCTGAGTGTGTGGCAGCTGTCAATGCGTCCTTGCATTTCTGGAACGCAGCCTCTGTCTCCGCTGTCCAGGGAATCTCTCGCTTGTCCCTCTTCTTCGCATCCTTCAGGTGTCTAGTTAGCGGAGCTTGCTGTTGAGCGGCATTCGGCAATACTCGACGGTAATAAAGTTTACCATCCCCAAGAAGCGGCGTAGATCTGCGATGGTCTTGGGTTTTGGGAACTGTTGAATGGCTGTTATCCTGTCGAATTTCATCACAGTATTGCCACGAGTTTGTGTTGTCAGACGAATTGGCTCCTATGTGGCGAGCACCTCAGGGTGTCGGTCGCACTCAGCAAAACCGATCGCGCTGGATTTGGCAGCCGTCGGGGTGCGGTGCGCGTTCCGAATCTACTTCACGAGTCGATTCAAGTGATCGAGGAAAGAGGCAATGCCTCGCCCGTCACTTGCAATGCACATAAAATCCATGACAAAGTATCGTGAGATACACGAAATACGATTTCCCGACGTGGCTGGTCGCAATGTTGAACTAGCGTCGGGAAATGCACGAAACAGTGGTATACAAGCGAAGAGGTGTCAGAACACACAGGTACCAAATGCCTCGTCATCTGATCAGTGACGCAAACGGGGATAAACTAGATTTATACCCATCATTCCCATCCAGGGGAAGAGTAAACTTCGAACAATCGAACGACCAATGGCACAAGTTGCAAAATAAAGGCTCAAATTGTAAGCATGGCGAAACAAAGACTTAAATATGATGGCTCAAATGGAATTGCTCAAACACTTCACAATGAAGATGTTATAAGGAAACCGCAAAACTAAGTTATATAGCATCCAAGGAAGAAAGACAGGAAGGCGGGGTCTGGTCTGCAAGAGCTTGCCTGCTCGTAGCCGGACACCCTACCAGTTGTTTCTCTAGGCATGCATACATACGGAGGAAGGAATTAAAGTCGTAGGCTCGAAGAGATATGGTGGACCCTAACGAAGGGGCAGTTACCCACACCTTTCTCGGGAAGCCGCAGCCAGCCTCCGTATGTGCGTAAGAGACAACTGAAGGGCGCAAGAGCCAAGGAAGCGGAGGGGTAACCCGCGACCTAGCTCGAGCGCCATGGGATTAACGTTCCACAGTGACGTTTCTCATTCAGGTACTTAACGGTACCTGCCTTCCATATCATACGAAATTCGTATGTAAATTTGTACATAATTTGTACATAATATCAAATATAGCTAATATACATGAGCAATACATTCCTATCAAAGAGCCTCGTTAGAAATGAAAAGCAACACGCCGCAATTGGACTTAGAAAATAAACTCTAAGCAAAGGCATGCTACCCAAAAATATTCGAACGAGCTTGCAAGGAGTCTCACACAAATGATGATCTCCACGGCAAGCGAAAGTCTACATTCGGGCTGAATAACCAAGTGGGAAATGATACGTCTGACCTCGAAGTATTCAGCAAGAAGCATGGCAATAAACGACGGAGCGTGTAAACACTGACGTCTTAGGGCAAAGCACACGTGCGTTGATTGGAACCAAATACACCACATCAAATGGAGATAAGAGCTGAGATCTCCAAGTGTACAGCACGTGTGCATCGAACGAAGTCCAAAAAGACGAAAATCCCACATGGCAGGGACTCTCAGATTGAGAAAGTAAAGTAAAATGCCCCATGACACGACGAGCAGTCAAGCGTCCAAAATAGCAAATGATGCTGTGGGCGCCAAAGAACTCACCAAAGCAGAGAAGCGAATCTGGGGATGACCGGTTTCGGCTGGCGTCCTACGGACCGCTATTGCCATGCGTGACATGGAACGGGGCGACCTGGGCATTGTCCGGGCGCCCCAAGTCACGTTATGGACTCTGCCAGGTGTACCGAGACATCCATGGGACTCATGCGAGAGCCCTCTTAAAGCCAACAAGGAAATCGTTAATAAGGACACTGCCCGGGTAGATGAAGGTAGACACACGCTCTGTTGAAACGGGAGTCGCGATGCGAAATCCAAGTCTTCCCATTGCGATGCAACGAACCTGATTGCCTCGGCCTGGGAAACCGAACCAACAGGGGTAGCGACTGGGAAAGACAAATCATCGAGACAGGGAAAATACCAAAATCGAACAGGCAAACAGCATTGTAGACCGCTCTAGGTACAACGCTGGGACCGGGTATATACCTACACTCGTGAAGTTGAACAAGTCCCAAGGCTAACGTTCGGGTCGCGCCGAAGGCTGAATGACTGTGGGGACGGTAAACATGCACAGTCGCTAGCGACCCCCCGGGAAGACTACGGTTGACCCGCGGTCGAACGAGATCTCAAGCTATGGCGAAGGAAGCGCGCCTAGGGCTGAATGGCTGTGGAGATGATAAAAATCACAGTCTAAAGTGCTCCCCCAGAGGACCTGTCGACCCCTCTGCGGTATCTCAGACTTGGTAGCAGTATTCATACTGTCCGCATTGTATTAGAAAGGTGCGGGACTGCCTCCGCAAAATCTTCGGGTGACGAGTAGCAGCCACAGAAAAGTTAGGATCTCTTTCGGAGGCATCTGCGTTTCCAAAGAGGTAGAGAGAATCTGCCCTCAAGGTTCAGTTTTAGGTCCAGCTTGCTGGACAGTCATGTTCGACGGCATCCTCCGTGAACATGACAGAGATAGGCAGGTCATTCATCGCGCATGCCGACGATCTGCTGGTCACAGTCGAAGGCGACTCCCGTTGCGAAATTGAAGAGCGAGGGCAGCGCACTGTTGACTTTGTCAACAAAAGGTGCGAAAGGGCAAAAACTCCAGATCTCTTTGCTTAAGACTGAGGCGGTTGTCCTCAAGAGTACATTGATCAGGAGAGCCTGATAGGTATAAAGGGAGAAGCACGTATAAAACGAAAGGCAGATAGAGTCGAGAGATTTAACCTTGCGGCGCGAGACCACCGACCATCCGATCAGGGCCAAAGAAAATTCAATCAGAAAGTTAGGCATCTGGGCATTCATTTGGCAAAGGAACGAGAGTATCCTCCCATTGTAAAATACTTGCGCGGTAAGGCCGGACCGCTTTTAGCAATTTAGCTAGAGCTAGGGCTGCGGGATGTCAATGGGGGCCGCGCTTTAGCGCGCTCTCGACGATCTATCGGGATGTGTTCACTCCGACGGTTGGCATATGCCACTGGATGGATCGACCGATGCGGAGAGGGGCGGCCTGAAGGATCTCTGGACCCTGCAGCGCCGGTGCTCATGTTGGCGATTGATGCATATCGCACGGCGTCAGCGGGGTTGCTTTGTGCTGCTGCAGGTGCGGTCCCAGTTGATATCCTCCTTAACGAACATAAGGCGTGATATTCAGCTAGGAAAGAAAAGAAGAGAAGAAACGAATGCCAGAATAGGGAACGTCATAATCCCGTTCATCGGGAGCAATCAGAGACCAAAGGTCTCTAGGGAAGAGGTGCTAAACGTATACAAGCTCGATGGTCTTCTTCGAGCAAAGGCTGTATAACAAGCACATTCCGAACAACGTCCGGGACAGGGTGACGCCGAAGGTACAGCGGTGCGTCACCTGATGAAATGACCGGACTTCGAGCCACAGAGTAAAATTCTGCGGCAACTTGTTCCAGCCGAAAACTGGAAATGGCCGGAGACGACACATTTCTTCGTGGCAATTCCAGAGGTCTATTCCATGTTTGCGGCATTCTGTAGGGGATTCCCTTTTGGTTAATGGGTCTACGTTAGGCTTCCAATTTCACTTTCATTTTCTTCTACTCTTTTCCTTTCGCTTTTCTCTACATTATTCTAGAATCTTTCACCCACTTTATAACTCTAATCTATAATCCAGTCCGCTAAAACCCACCTACCGTGTCATATATTCCTCCCCCGACCTATCCCATTCAAGGGTCAGAGCGTGTGTCCGGGCTCGGGACACAAATGAGCGGGCCTCCCCGTGGTTCCCTGTGGACGCGGCACGCGAGGCGACTCCCTCACGGGAGTCGACGCGCGTGTCGCTACTAAACCGCTCATCCTGCGAAGTACGACCCACGCAGGCGCTGCTGGATTTTTCCATTGTCCGCTTCAGTGGTAGAGGACAAATCGCTGGATAGTGGAGTTGTGTTGCGTGTAGCTTTAACAAGCTGAGGTAGCAAGGCGCGGCACCCCCAGGATGTCGTGCTACACAATAACTGTTACCCTGTCGAGTGGTGGTTTAAGTCCAGCCTGTGAGGCGGTGTAGCCGAGATAACGCATAGAATCCTGTCCAAAGAAGGATTTGGTCGCATGGACTGGAAGATTGTTCTCCTGGAGCACTCTGAGAACGGCATCGAGATGTTGAAGATGTTCTTCATGACTGTCTGAGAAGACGATGATGTCATCCACGTAGCATGCAGCAAAGTTGATCCCGCGCAGTATATTGTTCATGTGCCGTTGGAACGTTTGCGTGGCATTTCGGAGTCCAGGCGGCATGCCTAAGAATTCAAACAGGCCGAAGGGTGTCGTGACAGCGGTTTTGAGGACGTCCTCCGGTGCAACAGGAATTTGGTGATAAGCTCGGATTAGGTCTAGCGTGGAAAAGACCTTTTTCCCGTGCAACTGTTGCAGGATGTCCTCTATTCGTGAAATCGAATATCTGTCTGGAACAGTTTGAGAATTCAGACGCCGATAATCACCTGTTGTGCGCCAGCCACCTTGGTTTTTCTGCACTATGTGTATCGGACTCGCCCATTACGTGCGTGAAGGTTGCACGACCCCGAGATGCAAGAGAAGGTCGAAGTCTGCCTTGGCGGCTGCCAATTTGTCACCTAGAAGTCGTCGTGGACGCTCGAATACTGGAAGTCCTGTGGTTTCTATGTGATGTGCGATCTCGTCAAAGCGGATCGCTGAAAGAGTTGGCCTTGGTGCGAAGACTGCAGCGTGCGAGTCCAGTAGTGTGGCATATGCCTCTCGGTGTGGTGAGTTCGGAAGATTGTGCTGGCTGGTTGCGGAGACACTAGAAATGGTTCTCACATACCTGACCTTGTGTGGCAAGGCTGGTTTTTGAATCCACAAGGCGTTGTCGAGAAAGATCGATTAGACCGTAGTGAGAGAAAATCAGTTCCGATGATCGCTGAGTTCACATCAACAATGATGAACGACCATTTTAATGCGCGGCGAAGTCCGAGGTCGAGGGTAAGCGGCTGCTGACCAAATGTACAGATGGCTCATGAATTGGCGGCGAATAGTTGTAGCTCGGTAGGAGTGAGCTTCCGAGGAAGTGCACGCACTTCCGAGGAATCAGCGAAACAACGGATCCAGAGTCGATCAAGAACCTAATGTTCGTGGTCCTGTCAAAAACGTGGAGTCTTTTCTCACTAGGCGCTGTTGTGCTGTCGCCGATTGCCTGTGTCGACGGCAGCGACGTCAGTTTCCCGCGCCATTTGCATTGGTGGCTTGGAGTATAAAGCTGCACGGCTGCTGGCATCGTCTCGCAGCAGCACTGAAGCGGCGGTGGTAATAGCACCACTGACTGGTTAGTTGCTGAGTGTGGCTGTTAGGAGAGCGTGACCTGGAACGTGTACGTTGACGCTGGGTGGGCTGTCCTTGGTGGACAACAGCAGGCAGCAGGCGCTCAAGCAGAGTCGTCAGGTGCGCAACGGACTGTTGCATGGTGGTCACTGCTTCTCATAACCGCTGAATGGTTTGGGTGTTGGCAGAGGCTGCAGCTCCCAGTCTACCTGGTGACAGTAAATGTGGTGCAGCAACTGCAAGAACTTGAGATGTAGAAGAGCCTTCCATGAGCTCGTCTGCAACTGTTGAGAGGTCCTCTAAACAGGTTGGCCGAAGGATCTTGAGGACTCGCTGTATCCCGGGTGGTAGAAGTGCTAGCCAGCGCACTCGCAGGATGTCCTGTGACACTCGGTCGCCTGCAAGCGTCCTCATATGACAGAGGAGTTGCGAGGGCTTGCGATTGCCAAGCTCCAAGCTGTGAGTAGACGGTGGAGTTGCTTGTCTGCAGAATCTGCGAAACGTGCAAGTAATTGCGTTTTCAAAGTGACATACTTGTCAATGACAGGTGGTGATGCCAGGATGTCCGCTATTTCCTGAATTGCTTCAGAGTCGAGTGCACCGATGACGAGGTGATACCTGCCGTCATCAGAGCGGATACGATGTATCTGAAATAGTGATTCTATTTGCGCGAACCACAGAGCTAGCTGTTGTTTCCAAAACGGTGGAATTTTACACGCTGTGATGGACTCGATGACATTGTCGCTGAACGGAGGCCCCATGTCAATGAGCAGCTCCAATTGGGGTGCACTCCTGTGAAGTAGTTCGATGTGGCTTGGCCCTGCCGGTGTGACAGGTGGCTGCTCCGGTCCCCTGGACGGAGGGGTGTGATGTAGCGACATGGTGTCTCTGTTCGGATTCACGGAGTGAATACGATTATACGCAGTTTTTTACTCGAGGCACTGATAAAAATTGAGTGTGCGGCTGTCGCGTTGCAAACAGGCGCGAAAAAGTGTGTAGCACTTGATCAGAATTTTTACTGTTGTGGAACTGCACGTGTCACACTCACGATGACTGCATGCGCAGAGCAGAGTCTCAGCCAATCAGAGTCCGTCATGCATGCGCCGATGGTCACCACGCGCACAGCACCGATTCTCCGACCAATCAGAGTTTATCACGCATGCGCCGATAGTCACTACGCGCACAGCACCGAGTTTTCAACCACTCACAGCTCGATTCTGCCTTTCATCGAAGCGAAGCTGTCCGATGGTGGCGGAATCACCCAATGCGGACAAATGTTTCCAATTTTTGGGAAGTTTGAATTTTCACCGGTTGGCAAGGTGACCTCAGCCAGAAGGTCCGTTGAAATAGGCACAATGTCTCTTTCTTCTTCCGTTACACTGCGAATCTTGTCCGGTTACCAATTTAGGTGTCGGGGTCACCAATTTAGGGGTCTTTGATGTCCTCTTGCTCTCTCGTCGATTGCAAGTGGAGGGTAGGTTCCTAAATCAACCTAGGTGTGTTCTTTTCCTTTGTAATCTTTATTGCGCACCTGCCTGCCAGTCGCAGAGCACGTGAATCACAGATGTGGCGTATGCGCCTCGAAGGTACAATAGTCGTTGCTCTCGCACGCATACAGGTCATAGCGGGACTTGTATATGTGTAGACAGACAGGGACCGATGCACCTGCCTGCTTCCTCTCGCACACACGCGTCTGCGTGTCGGAATCGCAGTATCACACGAGAAACGGACGAAACAATCGAAGCTAAGAACTAGCGACTGTGTTCAGTGTGCTCTGTGAGTGCTTCTAACGGTTACTGCTTTCCGTTGTTCTTTTTCCGCGCACGAGTGAGACTTGCGCGCGCTCTATAGCGCCGCACGGAAACGGATGCGTGAGCCTTGGGGAACTCAAAGTCCCCACAGATTTGTCAATAGTAGCGCCATCTATATGTCATCCTACGAACTTATTGAGTGATGTGTTAATTAAATTAATGAAATTGATAAAATGTCATCCTTACTTACTGCTGTTACAAATCCTCGCCGTTCTATATTTTTGCGCTTATATTTTGATGATCTAAAACTAAAAGGAACCGCCGAACTTCTTAGATCTAACGACGATATCGATATCGCGCGACGCGTAAGCGGTACGCGAGGATGACCGGCCGGTCAACGACATATACGCTGCGGCGGCTACACAGACAGACCAAAAATGCTCGCGACAACTATTGTCGGGAAATCATTAAAATTTTTTCCTCATTTAATAATTATTTTAAAATATATATGTTTATGTGTGTTTAATAATAATATGACATAAAGATGCGCTCCAGCTGATTTCTTATATAGCGACGGACCTCAGTGGCCCGTGATCGTCGCCTCGGCCGCTAAGCGCAGAACGGCGCACAGTGGGAAAAAACTCACTTTTTGGATAAAAATCTACGGATAGTGCAATTTTGATTGCTTCTTGTATGTTAGAGAAAGAAGCGACTTGCTAACTTTGCGAACCTAGCACGTTGTACTTTTATTTTTGATTTTTTGGGTGTATTGTTACAGAATCATTTTTTTCGTTATAGAGGAACTGTAGAACTATTAAAAGTGCTATTAGAACTTTACTTGTTTTTTTCATATCGATAGTTTGACGTGTTAACTTCATAGACATGCCTTCCCGCTTCGCCACGCGCTCCTTGAACGCTTTATTTAAATTGGTTATAAGGCCTCCTGAATTATTATTTTTCATTTTCTCGCGAACAAAATTTTCTTACTCATTATACTTTTACCTAATGCTAATTTGCATGAATACTTACCGCTACGAGATGCAGCTAAAAATTACATTTATACGTCAGACCCTTCTCTTGTAAGATGCTACGTTCAAGTTAACTGTAAGTTTTTTCATAATTAGTTCCGCAGCCGTATAATGCTATATGCAAGATTTACAGTCCTGCAAAAGTTCGGAAAAGTTTTCTTGTATAAAAGTACAAAAACTGAATGGCACAACAAAATTAAGGGCAATGATTAAATGAGTATACGAATTGAGGCGCTAGCCGAAATATCGAAGTTGTAGGCATGTTAAAACAGATTTTGTATATTTGTAAGCATACTGAAGCATTTTGTACAGGGTTGTAGGCACGTTGTTAGCACTATACAGAGTGTTAAATTTCAAACGTAACAGGTAAGAAATCTCGAAAACTATGAAAGATATAAAAATAAGCTAAAACATATATTCCATGATTTCGAAGGGGAAAGAGACTGGTATTATCAGTTTTTTATTTGGAGGGCATTTTCAAGGTCAGTTGAAGGTCAACTTAATTTTTTATAATAGAAAGTCCAATTTTTCATTAAATCTTCTTTTTCTACCAATTAATTTTAACAACTTTTGTTTGAATTATTTTTTATTTCCTTAATATTTTTTGAAATATTTAAGGAAAACTTGGAAACTTTCAACATTTAATTTACGATATCTCGTTAACTATTCGTCGAAAGAAAAAATAGTATTAGACTTTTATACTTTATTTACTATCAAGAATATATTACTATAATAGTGCCCTAACTTTTGATAACTTATCGACTTTTGGAAATTTCAAAATTATTAAATTAACAAAAGTTAGAGCTATTATAGTAATATATTCTTGATAGTAAATAAAGTAAAAAAGTTTATGTTGAGGATTAAAATGAATGTAATGACACAGAGATACATTGCACCTTTATGTATATTCAATAAGGTTTACAATCCAAGAAAAGAAACGATAGAACAAAACGTTATGACGGGTTTTAGAGAGCGAATACAACATGGCTCAAGAAGAAGTACACATAAGACAAAGAAGAGGGAGGGCTTTAGTAGAATCTGGAACACATAGATGTCGCCATAGAACGTCTTGAATATACATTTCTTAACAGTTTAATACTATTTTTTCTTTCGACGAATAGTTAGCAAGATATCGTAAGTTAAATGTTGAAAAGTTACCAAGTTTCCTTAAATATTTCAAACAATATTAGGCAAATGAAAAAATGTTTCAAACAAAAGTTGTCCAAATTAATTGGTAGAAAAAGAAGATACAATAAAAAATTGGGCTTTCTGTTTAGAAAAATTAAGTTGACCTTCAACTGAGCTTGAAAATACCCTCCAAATAAAAAAACTGACAATTCTCTTTCCTCTTCGAAATCATGGAACACGTGTTTTAGCTTTTTTTATATCTTTCATAGTTTTCGAGATTTTTTACCTGTTACATTTGAAATTTAGCACCCTATATACAGGCTATCTTAAAAATACGGTTATCCGGAACCTCCCAATAACTTTGCAGGATCAAGTTTTCATGAAAAACTTTAAATACAAAAGTTGTAGAAAATCGAGTGACGGACTTGATGGTGACCTTGAATTAGACCTTGGCCATGATCTTCTTTAAATGATGCATCCTTATCCTCATTGATGCAAACAAGCACCTCTAATATTAATGTAGATATCTCGTCGCTTATTCGGTCGCACAAAAGGATTAGGAAATCGGTTTGATACATTCGTCTTCTTTTCAATTTCTCTTTCTCGATCAAAATGATTTTTCTTCTTCAGTGGAATAGGCCTACAGGGGATACCACTTAAAAAAAACGCGTTGGCAATAGTACCTCATGGGTGATGTGGAAACCTATTGTTTTTTTATAATATAGAAAACCTATACTTTGTACTTATAATAATATTAATACATTAATACTGTATATTATAGTTATATTAAGAATATTACTTATATTAATATTTCTATTAATATATATTTATATTAATATTAAGACTATATTATATTAGTAAACTATAAAAAATGCCTATGGAGTTGTTTTAATAAATAAATTTGTTTCAGCTATGTTAAACTGTGAAGCGTCTCATGTGACTGTCTCATGTGACGTGCCTGAGACAGCGCCTCGCGACTGTCAGTTTCTAGGTCCGCCATGCGGGCTGGAGCGGTAAGGAGAAATAAGGAGGCGTCAGAAATCGGCCCGATCGTGCAAGTAATTCCGGGCACTGTCGTAAAGCTTTAATGTAACATTCGGTAGAAAACGCCCGTTGTCTAAAAAAAATCCTGACATTCAAAATTTATTGTCGAACTTTGTACAGTGACTCACAGAATGGTCGAAATTTCCAGTAGTATGTGGGAAAGTATGGCCCGTCAAAATATTCCCCCTCCACTCGACCCGCCGATGCCTAAACCACGCCCACCGGCGCCGGCGGGTCGAGTGGAGGGGGAATGTTTTGACGGGCCATACCTCCCCACAGGCAAAAACTAATCGACTTTTGAAGTAAGCAAATTATGACCGACATTATTAGGGAGCAATTCTGACTCTTGATCAACTACTTAATTTGCATATTGCATTTGCGGAAAAACTCTGTGAGTTCTGCTCGGATTCGAACCTGGGACTCTGGCTTTTGAGTCTTACCACTAACGCTACTGCTAGCTATACCCTGATGGAAACTAGTTATATAGCAGCCTACATACAGAAAGTATCGACGTCACAGGTTTTGGAAAAACTCTGTGTTAAGGCCCTGCTGGATTCGAACCTGGAACCTCTGGGGGCTCCTGAGTCACGCGTCTTACCACTTACGCTACTACTATACCCTGATGGAAACTAGCTAATATCGTCTACATATGGAAAGTATCGACGTCACAAGTTTCGAAAAAACTCTGTAAACCCTGCTGCTGGATTCGAACCGGGATTCGACCTCTGGCTCTTGAGTCAAACCGTCTTACCACCGCGCTACCGCTGTACCCTAATGGAAACTAGCTATATCGTCTACATATGGAAAGTATCGACGTCACAAGTTTCGAAAAATCTTGTAAGGCCCTCTGTTGAATTCGAACCGGGGGAGGGGGGACCTCTGGCTCTTGAGTCAAACCGTCTTACCACCGTACTACTGCTGCTCTCTGGTAGAAACTGTCTTTACGACGTAGTCGTATAACGGGATGAGAGATGTGCGTGTGCGTGGTCATCCCCACATGTGTGTTCTCTGGAAAAATCCTGTAGAGGTCCTTCTCGGATTCGAACCAGAGTCCGTTGGCTCTTGAAACAAGCATCTTATACGCTACGCTATTGCTATATTCTGATGAAAACTAGATATATTGTATACATACGTAGAGTATTGACGTCACGCGTGGAAAATTTCGAAAATTTTAAGCCCTACGGACTCGTGGCTCTGAGGCCCCAGCTCTTGAGGCGCGCGAGCGTGCGTGCACATATTCGAGCAGATAAGGATAATTTCGAAGATAAAACTACTCAGCGATTGTTAGAAGACGATACCTCCGGTCTATGTCTACCTCAATATTTTTACCTGTGTGTGTGTCCCCTCGCTTTCGAACTCGAAAAGTTTACAACAGGTCTTGTTACTGCGAATTGGAGATCACAGGGAAGAGAGAAGAGGCGGAAAGAAAGGAATATACAAAATGTTTATAGAATAAATTCACATTTTATTCTTATACATTTTTCTAATACAGGATTGAACCTGGTACATAGGGATATGATGATCTAGCGATTTACGGTTACATTGCCAAAAGATTTTCTTATACATTTGTATAATTAGTTGATCGTTTCGTTCGCAATCATTGGTAAACAAATTTTTAAAGGCATTGAGGTTATAACCCCTGCACATAAAGTAAAGAAAAACACAACAATAATGGCCACAAGTCGTCGATAAGAGACCCTGTAACTTTGAGGTATTCCATCGGTAAGTGGCGGAATTTCTTCTAAGACGCAGGAGAAATCGTGAGTCCCAGGGCGGCATCCCGTAGCTGTCAAAGTACGTAGTTGCTCCCTTCTGATCGATGTAGAATGCGATCCAGTGTTGTCCTGGACGGTTGTGATTGTCCGTATTAGCGACTATTGCCGTCGATCTCGTCCACACCCTCGGTAGTCTGTCGGCTGGATAGACGCCTGTGTATCTGGTGTTGAGATGTTGCAGCGCATGTTGAATTTCGAGCGAATTCATTTTATATAATTTCGTTTTACCTCTGGTAACGTGATTGTTATAGTCCTCGACGGTTCGACTGAATGTTCCAACTCAGTATTTGTTTCGTTTTCCTCTTCTTCAGTCGATGGCACTTCCCGATTTGTAGAAATAGCTATTTTCGCTCTCTTCCTCATCAATTTTGGAGGATAAGCACTGAGTCGCATAGACGTTGTCACGATGTTGATTTGGCTTTGTTCGATGTACCAGTGTTTCAATTTGTATGCGTTGCGTAATGCACAGTGATAACGACCGTGTTTTCTAAATGCGTGGAATGGGCAAGCTTCTACACGTTCGCTGGATGAAAGATCACTGAACATCGGCGAGATATTCTCCAGATTATACACGTTTCGGGCTAGTAAATTTTGCAAGTAGCTCGCTTTTTCCTCACCCTTTGTCATGAAGTCACGAATATGACTCGTAATTTCACGCAACCGCAGATAAAAATATTTCGGATTGCTCTCCCCGTCGTACCACTCAATACCATGATAATTCTGCGAAAGCCAGTTATTTATACGCCTTGATTTTTCATTCAATTCCGCAAATGAATACTCTGGAGCTAAGATCCAATGACTAACGAATGACTCATTAATACCGATAATAGCCACCTCCTTGAGCACGTAGACATCGTTGCTATTGCGGAAACATTGTACTTCGACAATGACATTCATGCTCCCTCTGTATACGCAATTATGCTTCCCCCGAAACTATATTTTTCGCGCCTCGAAAGCGACTGGACTCTTTTCTCAAAACTTTTACTCAGGAGGGCTATGATGTTGAAAATCTTTACATAGGAAGGGGAATGACGTCGAAAAGAAAAGTGGGGACTCATTTTAACCGCTATAATCTACAATGACTTGACGAGAAGAATCTATTTCCAGCACGCTTTCAAATTCAGCCTAAATTAAGCAGTTGATCGTTATTATGAGAGCTTTTTCGAATAGTATTTCCATTCGCAAACTACCATGTTTCACAAGGTTCCATTGAGCTGCGCAATTAGCCGATAGATCAGGAGTGAGATCGAAGGCGAAAAGAGTATAACCAGCAGGATAATCTTCTCTGGATATAGAATTAGTTTCATTCAAAACGTGAATACCCGTTCCCGAGAAGAGGGTGTGATACGTCTCGGCGTAGAGCATCTCGTTCCCAGAGAATTTTGGCTATAACGGCCTGCTAGGGATTTGAGTTCCATCGATATACAGTAAAAAGAAATTTATTCCATAATGCTGGAAATTGAACGGATTTAAATGGCGGGCACCGTTAAATGCTTTGTTATCGACAAAACCGACAATTATACGCTTCGGTATTTGTCTAAGAATGACGTTGTCCAATGTTTCTCCTACGACGCCGCTATGAATCGTGAATTATTTAACTTCGACTCTCGTGAGAGGGTATTTAGCAGTAGTCCTGGTCAACATTTTTGTATGAGCGAGTAATATGCCTAGATTTATTCTAGCTCTTTTGATGAGTAGTGTAGCATCTAAAACGTTTATCCGTGACATAGTATTTCCTTCCATAAGACAGAAGGAATCTTTCGAACGAACAAGCCTCATGCGCAGTTCCACACTGTTTATCAAGAATTTATCTTGATTGAAGACGTCGCAGTGAAGATGACCTATGAGATCCAGTGTTCGTCCTCCTTGTACAAAAGCGGCTCGCTTGTCGAGTCCGTGATTGCATGGTGTCGCTCCCAGTAGAGCGTCCATGTTCCGCGTCGTATCGTTGTACCACAAGCACGAAGCCAGGTGGGAGGTTTTTACTGGTGAAGCATAATTTAATAACGCCTCTATGTAAGCGCGGTAAGCGTAAGCATTGTTTGGAGGAGATACGAGCTTTTCGTTGAAATATACGTCGATTTGATTGAGCATCGAATGCAGTATATGGTTTACTGGGCCTACTTTTGCGCTGGCGGCTCCTGCTACAGTTTCCGTTTCTACTCGTATGCGTAGCGACAGCATGGTGTGAGCAAGATTTATGTATTCGACCAAGGTCTCTCGACAGAGAAGGCGCACACACCTTCCCTTTTTCCTACGTCCGTGGCGGAGGGCGACCAAGTGTTGCGGACACTCAGCGGAGACGGCGGATGCACCGTCCCGGGTCCTTGGTCGATAGACGGATCGCTCAGAGGCTGAGTATGCTCAGCGGAGTTTGCCGACGGACGAACCCTTGGCTCGGAGCGGTGGGTGAAGGCTAGAGACGGTCGATTACGCTCGACTGAGCTCACGCACGCACGAGCCTAGGAAGACAGGAGGCGGCTAAGTATCGAGGACGCTCGACCGAGATTGCGGACGCACAATCCCGTTTTCTTAGTCGTCGGTCGGGTAGTCGGAATTCGGAAGGCAGAGCGAAATGGATCTTCTATCTATCAGCATGTGCGTCTAGATAGAACGGCGGTTTGGATCGGTCTGGTATCTAGGAGCTTGATGGCCGCCGTCTTATAGTCGTATTCGGTACGACTGATCTGGCGGTGATCGAGCGGCGTGCCAATCCGCGCGAAGCATAGCGGCGGCGCGTGATAGTAGCAGCGCACGATATGGAATTCGTATGGCGCTAAGCGCCGTTCATCGGCCCGACAGATGGCTGGTAGTAACGAGGTGAGTATGCCTCGTTACATCACTCCTTCGGAAGGGGGGTCGTCCGGTAGGCGATGGCTGGACCGGAGCTGTCCGTTTGCGTGAAATCGCAATATCCACCGCACCTCGGGTGTTCTGAGGCGGTAGAGACGGCTGACGTGAACAGCCGCGTGCGGAATGAGCTTCCGCAGCCCAGGCTCGACCTGTACTAAGATGGGCAGTGGTGGCCTCGGGCCAACCGCTCGGTAGAAACTGATCGGTCGGTCGGTGGTTGAGGACGTACGAACGGACGGCGCGGGCGGTCAAGTGGGCTGCTGTGGCTGCTGCTGCTACGGTAGCGGCTGCTGCGAATATAAGCGATGGCGATGGCGGACGTAGCAGTAGTGTCCGTTGTGGCGGTGGTAGCGGCCGTTGCGGTGGTGGACGTAGCTGCGGCGTTTTCTGCGGCGGTGGTGAACGTTGCAACGTCAGACGGTGGTATCCGCGCGGGGCGGGTGGTGGCCCGTGCTGCTGCTGCCAGCGCCTTTGACTGGCGTCCTCAGCGCCCTGATGGGGGGGGGGGCAGCGGAGCCGTAAGCATAATTACTTTGCGGCGCTGAATCGTGGTCTGACCGTTGTATCCTGGTCCCCCTCACGGGGACTTGGGGGTTCAGCAGTCTTGGCGACAGCAGTGGTGTGCTTGCTGGTGGTAGCGGCGGTGACGTTGTCGGCGATGGTGACGTTGCCCGTGGTGACGTTGGCGGTGACGTCGCTGATGGTGGCGACGTCGGCGGCGGCGGAGCGGTCGAGGCTCTCTCCTTGTTGTCAAAGAGCGCAAGGTCGGTCCAGAGGACCGCTAAATCCTCGATCTCCATCAGAGCGGTCTCTCAATTGCTTATGCTTGCGCTTGCTCGCAAAATTCTCTTGCTGCCGCTTGCGACAGCTCGAAGAAATGTGAATTTCTACGCTGGAGGCCGCCGTCTTATACTCCGGGACGCTGTTTGGATTTCTCCTTCCGAGTCGTCGACTTCCGTGTCCTGTGGCTACTCGTCGTTATTGTTATTTGACTTTAAATCTTGAACGTGTATATGTCGCAGCCACTTGCCGTTTTTGGCGCGGAGATCAACGATTACCGGCGAGATGATCCGACGGATTTCATATGGCCCGAAATATTTTGGCGCGAGCTTGGCGTTAAAGCCTTGCGCTTTATCCGATAGGGGATGCTCGCGTTTCCATACAGTCTAACCCTATCTTAGGCCGCCAGGAACGCCGTCGCAAATTATAATTGCGCTCTTGGCGTTGGAATGCTCGTGCCAAATTTATACGGACGACTTCGTACTCTTCTTCGAGCTGTCGTCGGCGGCTTTCCGGTGGAGCGGCGGTGCGTGTCTCCGGCCTGGGACTCAGTTCCCGCCCGTTGTGTAAAAAAGCTGGGCTGTAGCCTGTCGACTCCTCCGGACGGCGGAGTTGTACGCAAACTGGAGGGCGGTTAAATGGGTATCCCATTTAGGATGGTTCTTCCCTACATGCTACAAGATCATGGTTTTAATTACTCGGTTGGTCCGCTCCACAGGATTGCAATGTGGCGCGTATATCGATGTTGTTCGGTGACGGATGCCGAACGCCCCGCAGAGCTTTGCGAAGTGTTCGCGGAGCAGAACTGTTTTCCGTTGTCGGAGACTATCGTTTGGGGGTAGCTGTGTCGGTAAATGATGCCCTCGGTAATCGCCCGTTCCACTGCTCCTGCTGTCGCCCTTCGGAGCGGCCACATTTTCAGCCACTTGGAGAAGTGATCTTGTATAGTGATGACTCACGCGTGGCCGCCGATTAACCCCGGTAGAGGGCCTATCAGGTCCACCGAGGCCTGTTCCCACGGGCCCTTTACCGCGGTGACGTGCATGAGGCCCGCGGGCTTGGCCTGTGTCGCCTTGTAGGCGAGGCACGTCTCGCAGGTTCGGACATGCCGGGCTATATTCCGGAACATGCCGGGCCAATAATATCGGCAGGCCACACGGACGATCGTCTTCGCTATCCCCAGTCCCCAAATAGTCGGCGGTCGGTTCGTTATGAAGTTAGCGAAGAATCTCCGTTCGTTGTTCCCGAGGTACGCATACTTCTACTGCTCCTCCGCCGGCACTTCGCGGAAGTCGAGTTCGTGCAATACGTGGCGCAGGAGCTGGTCTTGCTGGACGGCGTAGTTTAGCCATGCAGCGGGGTCCGCGGTTATTTGCACTTTCATGCGGCGGTACCAGGGGCAAGTGGTTTCTGTTGTTATGGTGCCCACCTCGGGCCGTCGCGATAACGCGTCGGCGACTGTATTTAGAGCGCCTCGTCGGTACTGCACCTCGAATTCGTACTGCTGCAATTCGAGGGCTCAGCGGACTAATCGCCCGATGGGGGCTTCCAGGCTGCACAGCCATCGGAGAGCCTGGTGATCCGTGATCATCGTGAAACGATAGCCTTCCAGGTAGTCATGCATTCGCCTTATCCCCCAGATCACGGCGAGGCACTTTAGTTAGGTCGCACTATAATTTTTCTCGGCGCGATTCAATGTCCGTCTCGCGTACGCGATCACGCGTTCGGAGCCGTTCAGCCACTGCGTGAGGACGGCTCCCAGCCCTTCCGTGCTTGTGTCCGTTTACAGCTGGAAGGGCTCCCGGAAATCAAAGCACGCGAGCACCGGGGCGGTGGTCAGCCGTATTTTTAGCGCGGCCATCGGGGTGTCTTTCTCCGCGCCCCACCTCCACTTAACATCCTTCCTGGTGAGCGGCGCGGCGAGTGTGGAGAAACCCGGGATAAACCGACGGTATCACAACGCGAGCCCGAGGAATTGTCGCACTTTTCGCACGGTGGTGGGCACCGGCCATTCTGACATCGCGCTCACATTTTCCGGGTCGGTCCAAATGCCATCCCTGTCCACGATATGTCCCAGGTATTGTAGGCAGCTTACGCAGAATCGGTACTTCTCTGCGTTTAGCCGTAGTCAGGCTTCCCGGAACCGTCGGAAGACTTCAATATGTCGGGTAAGGTGCTTTTCGAAAGTCCGACTCACGATGATGATATCGTCTAAATACACGAGTACATGGGGTTCGAGCTCAGGGCCGAGTACGCCATCCAGTAATCGTTGAAATATAACTGGTACTATATTTTGGTGAAAAATATATTTTTCACCAAATTCCTATAAAAACCCTAGATTAACCATAAATTTCGACTCTGAACTCCCAGTAGAAGCGGAGATCCTCCCCGTGGGTGCCACCTTGTTGTGGTGGGGAGGCTTGAAGGTTCCGATGACGTACAGAGCTCTGCCGGCGGGGGTTTCGACCCTGGTAGGTCCTACCATGCCGGAGTAGTTTGTACCGAGGGACTGGACCAAGAGCACCCGATCAGGCTGAGTGACCAGCATGGTCCCGGACCAGTATGGTCACAGTGCGGGTGGGAGGAGACCATCACCCCTGGAGGCATTGCACGCCGGTGCTCCGGCAGCCAAAAGGGGAGACCTCCTCAGCACTCGCTCTAGGAAGGGGACCCCTTTCTCCGAGGCATTGCACGCCGGAACTTCGGCAGCCGAAGAGAGAGGACCCTTTCCTCCCGCCTCTATCAGACCGTTATAGTTAGATAGGGGCGGAGGGATGTAGCCGCGCCCAGGGCTCCACCCCATGGGAATCCTCCCCCCATGGGCCTGGGAAGCGGAGGGGTATTCCGGGCCGCTCGGACGTTTCCGAGGTCGTGGTCGGGGTGCCTTCGTACATCCTAGGAGGACCCCTCTCTCCAAGGCATTGCATGCCGGTGCTCCGGCAGCCGAAGAGAGGGAATCTCCTTCCCTTATTCGTCACGGTCACGGCCGTGCGAATGGAGAATCCCACACCCTGGTCTGCACACCATGGGGTTATCCCCATGGTACCCGGGGGGTGGAGGGGTGTCCCGGGCCTCTCGGACTTATTCCGAGGTCGGGGTCGGGGCACCCTAGGGTGATGAGGGGAGAGGACCCCACCTTCATTGAAGGTAAATCTCCCCGACTTCCCTCACCCGTTCGGCTTCGGCCGGACGGACAGAGGAACCCACACCCGGGTCTGCACACCATGAGGCTTGCCTCATGGTACCCGGGGGGTGGAGGGGTGTCTCGGGCCGCTCAGACGTATTCCGAGGTCGGGATCGAGGCACCCTCAAGCGCCATCTAGAGGACTCACTCCTGGAGGCATTGCACGCCGGTGCTCCGGCAGCCAAAGGGGGTGATCCTCTCCCTCATTCGTCCCGGTCACGGCCGGGCGGAGGGAGGTACCCACACCCGGGTCTACACGTCGTGAGAGTTTGGGACCCCTCATGGTACCCGGGGGGTGGAGGAGTGCTCCGGGCCGCTCGGACGTATTCCGAGGCAGGGCCGGAGCCCCTATGTGCTATGCCTGAGGGAATGCGATCGCATCACCCTAAAGCGGACCTTCGGGCGGCGCGAGCACGCTGGCTGCCATGGGGGAGGCGTTCCTGGTGGGGTGCGACACCAGTGAACTACCTTCTTCAATGAGGCCTCCCGCGTGGCGGCGCTCTGCACGGTGCCCGTATTGTCGGAAGTACGGGACCCCCGAAAACGGTCTGGCGACCAGCGATGGTGGTCAGGGTGTGTGTAGGGGGCGGGAGGCCAGTGCCGACGATGTTATATTCCGTCGGCCCGCGCCATATGGTGCTCCTCTGGGGGAACTCGGAAGCTCCCCTCTTTCCGAGGGGATGCGGACATGCCCGGGCACCGGAACCGTGCAAAGTTGTGGGGTTTATACCAAAATGACTAACTCTTATATTGTAATATCGGACCTGGAAAATGATGATACGACCCTGGCTAAAAACATGGACACGAGTAATCTGGAGCCTACCCGCGACTCCAGCAGGAAGGAGAGGGATATAGTCCTGGAAGATCAACCGAGCACCAGCCGGCTGAAGAGAAGAGAAGGACTCCGCAGTTCCATCACCAGACGAGCTGCGAACCCCCAACGGTCAGGATCTAGGTCGAGATCGCACAGGAAGGTGGTCGAATCCTCGTCTGAAACCACATCCTCGGATGGAGTGGCCCCCGTGAAGACAAATGGGATATCCCCAGGAAATCCGACGGATAGACGGACGAGGAGCGGTTTGCCGAAAAGAAAGCAACCCGGACAAGGGGAAGGCCCGAGACCACGGGCGAGTATAGGAGAAAGCTGGCTTTCTTGGCAAAAAAGAAAAACTTTCTCCCAAAAAAGGAGGAGAGCCAGTTGAAGGGGCTGGAGAACCCCTCACAAGCCTTTCAAGACTGTTCGCAGAACAGAAAATATAGGGAGGTGCGTAAACTCACGGAGCACCTGGAGGAGGCCCCATTTAGGGATGTGGCCGCATCGGTCCTGGAGGCATCTATGAAGAGTTTCGGAGTTTCAGTACGCTCCAAAAACCTAAAGGGGACTTATGTAAAGGTCCTGCGGGATGCGTCGGTAGTCATTGCGGCAGGAATGACGCTTATGGAATGACGCTTATGGTCCGAGGGTAAGGGAGGATATATCCTTAATCACCAAGGTGAGGATCGAGAAATGTGATCCATCAATGATAGCAAAGGAGACTATGGAAAAAAAGTAACTTTCATAGTTTTCCATGCTATGGAGCTATGGGAGTACCGGTAAAAGATCAAAGACCAGGATCGTAGGGAAGAGGAGAAGGCCAAGAAAGCCCAAACTCAAAAACCTAAGGGCAAAGGAAAAGGAAAAAATAAGGGGGGAAAGAGGCATCGAGCAACCGGCAAAGGCTGGAAAAACAGGAGCCTTAACATCAGGACATATCCCCACTCCCCCTGACGGAGGATAGCCCGCCTTTACCACAAAGGACACCGAGGTTCAACCCTGAGCCCAAAGAAACCTGGGCGAAAGTGATAGGGCGGAAAGAGAAAAGGAAGGAGGAGAAAAGAGAGATGCCTCCGAAGACAACGGCCAAGCAAGGGAATGCGGGGAAGAAGATCAAAAGGAAGGTGCCCAATACCGCGGCAACATCTATTACCGCGGAGAGGGGGAAATATAAAGAAATATTAACAGAGGCCAAGAGGAAGATAGATATAGATGGCCTAAGGATCTCCAAGATCAGGACGAGGCAAGGTGTCACCGGAGCCCTGATCTTGGAGATCCCAGAGGAAAATAGGAACGCGCAGGTGGATACTCTCGCGTCTAAGCTAAGAGAGGTTCTGGCTGATAAGGCCAAAATTAACCGTCCGTAAAAGATGGGTGAAATTCGCCTCCGTGGCCTGGAGATCTCCTCCACGGAGAACGAGGCTGCGGAACGAGTAGCAGAGATTGGAGGGTGTAAGGTCTCCGATGTCCAAACGGGGACAATAAGAGCCACACCACCAGGGCCTAGATCCCTATGGGTCAAGTGTCCCCTTGTGGCCGCAAAGAAGGTTGCAGAGAAAGGGACCCTGGCCATAGAGTGGACACAAGTGAGGGCGGAGATGCTGGAAGTAAGGCCCTTATAGTGTTATAGGTGCCTAGAGAGAGGGCATGTTCAAAGTGACTGTAGCAGCGAAAAGGATAGGAGGCTGAGCTGCTATAGATGCGGTGAAGCAAGTCATCTAGCCCGCGAATGCACCGCCCCGGCGAGGTGTATGATTTGCGCCGAGGCGGGGCAACCGGCGGGCCACCATATGGGGGGACCGTCGTGCCATCCCCCTAAGAGAAGGAGAAAAAAGAGGAGGGAAGAGAGACGGGAAACGGGGGCATCCGTGCCGGCGCCACCCGCACCTCCCTCCCCCCTTAAGGGAACAAATGAGGAGAAAAGGGTCGAGGAGTCCCTACCCTCTTCATCGGAGTCGGCAGACCCAATACTCTCCGCGGATGTACCGCAGGAAGAAAGCGAAGAGATGGAGGTAGAGAGAAGGGGAGAAAATCGTCCTCGGCCGAAGGAGAGGAGTGAGTGCGAGGATAGGGAGGAGGAGCTTGTAGAAAAACTAATCATCCAATAATGGATACAAGGCTCCTCCAATCTAACCTGCACCGTGCTCGGCAGGCATTACTGTTCTTTGAGCATACTATGGCCGAGCGCGGTGCAGGACTAGGAATAGCGGCGGAGCCCTACATAGTCCCCAAGAATCACCTTAGGTGGTCCGGGGACGAGCAGGGCTCCGTCGCGATAGTATGGAAGACGAACGGTGGTTCATCTCCCGCCACCCGGCTGGATGGAGGGAGAGGGTTTGTCGTGGCCAGGTGGGGGGCCCTGATCGTGGTCGGGGTATACCTCCCCCCAACAAAGAGCCTGGACCTGCTGAATTTTGGGTCCAGGCTCCGAGAAATAGGGAGGGCCGTTGCATGGTACCTCCCTGAGACTGTCATCGTCGCCGGGGACTTCAATGCGAAATCAGAGCTGTGGGGTTCTCGGCGAGGTGACAGGCGGGGGGAGGAGGTGGGGGACTGGGCCGCAGGCCTAGACCTGCACCTGCTGAACGAGGGAAATAAATCAATGTTCGTGGGGTCGCGGGGGGAATCGATCATCGATCTCACGTGGGCTTCCCCCGCGGCCCTGAAGCGGGTACGGAGCTGGAGGGTGGCGGACGAGCTCGAAGCTTTCTCGGATCATTTCATTATAGAAATGGAGCTGTCCGTCACCCCCCAGGGCCTGCGGTCTCAGCCCCCGAGTTTGAAACCCTGACAAAGGCGATGGGCCCTCAACCAGTTAGACAGGGAGGCCCTCGAGCTATCCCTCGAGGTTGCCACCTGGCCACGACAAACGGAAGGGCAGGACCTTGACTCTGAGGTTATGGTAACAATGGAAGTGATCGCACATGCGTGCGATGAAGCCATACCCAGAGTCAGGTCCTGCCCAAAAAGGTCCGCCTGGTGGTGGACCGACGCCATAGCTGATCTCAGGCAAAAGTCGGTCCACCTCAGGCGGGCATTTAGACGGGTACGAAACGACCCGGATTCAGACCCCGAGGCCGTTCTGGCCGCCCGCAGGGAGTTCTGCCTGGCGGCAACGTCCCTGAGGGAGGCAATTAGGGCGGCCAAAGGAAAAGGGTGAGACACCCTCCTCCTCTCATTAAGTGCGGACCCGTGGAGGCGCCCATATAAAATGGTAATGCAAAAGCTGAAACCATGGGCGTCCCCGCTAACGGAAACGCTTGACCCCCGGTTTCTCGAACGGGTCATGAGGGCCCTCTTCCCAGTACGGGAGAGGGACTCCATTGACCCACATGTTGCGCTCACCCCAGAACAACAAGGGGTGGTACCGGGGGTCATTGAGGAGGAGGTGGCCGGGGCCGTCAAAAGGGTCAAGAACCGTAAGGCGCCAGGACCCGACGGAATCCCCGGCCGCGTCCTTACCCTGGCCTCGGGGTACACTAATGGCAGGTTCACGAGAATCTTCTCGCGAGCCTTGCGGGAAGGAAGATCCCCCCGGTCTGGGGGAGGGCCAATGTGGTCCTCCTCCGAAAAGAGGGCAAACCGGAGGACACCCCCTCCGCATACCGACCCATATGCCTCCTGGACGAGGCGGGCAAGCTCTTTGAGCGTGTTATAGCTGCCCGCCTTGTGGAGCATATGTCCCGGGAGGGTCCTAACCTCGATGACAGCCAGTACGAGTTCCGAGAGGGACGTTCAACCGTGGATGTGATTCTGCATCTGCGGTCTCTCTCGGAGACCATCGTGCAGGAGGGCGGTGTCTCTCGACATCGCCAACGCATTTAACACCCTGATTTGGGGTAGGGTGGTGAAGGCCATGCGTGGCTATTTCAACTTCCCACCCTACCTCGTGGCCGTCGTCGAGGACTACTTCCGGGGTCGGCGTCTAACCTGGAGGGACGCCGAAGGCAACGTATGCGAAAGGGGAATGAGTTGCGGGGTTCCACAGGGGTCCGTTCTGGGCCCCCTCCTGTGGAACCTCGGCTATAACTCAGGCCTCCAAACTGCCCTCCCCCCGGCTACAACATGATCTGTTATGCAGACGATACGCTCGTCTTAGTCGGAGGGAGAGACTGGGGGGAGGCCGTTGAAACGGCCAACTTCGCGGTGGCATGCGTCGTGCGTTCCATCCGCGATCTGGGTCTGGTGGTGGCAGAACGGAAAACAGAAGCTATCTTCTTGTATAGCAAGGGAAAGAAGCCACCCCAGGCCCAGATACGCGTGGGAAGGGTCAGGGTCCCGGTAGAGGCCCAGATGATGTATCTGGGCCTCATCTTGGACGGCACCTGGTGCTTCAGGGAGCACATGAATCGTCTGGTCCCCCGGCTGAGAACAATCTCGGCCTGCGTCGGCAAGTTAATGCCGAGAGTTGGGGGACCGGACGAGAAGGCACGTCGCCTCCACGCTGGGGTACTGAACTCGGTGGCCCTTTACGGGGCACCGATCTGGGCTGACACTCTGGCCACCAGCCGCCCAATGCAAGCGCTTTTGCGAAGGGTGCACAGGATGCTGGCGGTCAGAGTGGCCCGATGTTACCGGACGGTATCCCACGTGGCGGCGACGGCCCTGGTGAGCATGCTCCCCCTGGAGCTCCTCGCTCTGATGTATAAACATATGTACATCAGAAGGCGGGAGCTCATCAGAGATGGGGGGCTGACGTAGCGCTCGCTGGGGCAGTGCAACGTATGAAGCACCAGGCTCGGCAGGTCCTCCTCCAGAGATGGCAAAGGATTCTGGCGAACGCCAAATACGGGAGGAGGACCGTCGAGGCCGTCCAGCCCTGCCTACCAGATTGGGTGGGCAGGGCACATGGGACCCTGACCTTCAGATTGGCATAGGTGCTCACCGGCCATGGTTACTTTGGTGAATATCTGTGCCGAATAGGGAGGGAACGCACGACGCAGTGCCACCACTGCGATCACGATCACGACTCCGCGCAGCATACGCTCCAGGACTGCCCCGCCTGGAGCGCAGAGCGCGGAGTCGTGATCCGGGAATTTGGACGCGATCCCTCGCTCCCCACAGTAGTCGGGGCGATTGTGGGGAGCGAGAAGAAGTGGGGAGTGTTGGCCTCCTTCTGCGAGGCTGTTCTCTCACAGAAGGAGGCCGCGGAGGAGATCCGCAGAGTAGCGGAAGGACGGTGCAGAAGACGGAGAAGGAGGGAGCGTCACCGTCTACGGAGGGCGGGAAGGAGTAGGAGCAGAGAGGGGGATGTGGATTCCTCTAAAGAGGAGGAGTTAAGAAGGATGGTGGATAGACACCATCCCCACCTCCCCTTCAGCCTGTTCCTCCTCCTCCCCCTGGGGGGAGACCTCCTCCTGGAAGGGCGCAAGCGGGACGACGCAGCGGCCGACTTAGGGTGCACAGGCGCTCACCTGTGGCAACGGCGGCAGGTAGTAGTAGGCAATCGATCAGGGGAAGAAAAAAGGCGAAGATCGTAGCAACGCCACCACCTGCACGGGCAGCAGTGGCGGGAGGAACAGGGAGGAGGGTGGTGAGATGCAACCCCTCCTCGTTACACGCCGACTCCCCCTCGTACGGGAGTTGGATGAAAATAAGGGGGGAGAGAGTGTCGGTGGCGTTGTCACCGGTTAAACACCTCTCCCCCTCTCTGCAAAGTCCACCGCTAGGGTGGACAGGCAGGAAGGGGTCACTTAGACCCCTCTCATCCCACCATTGGAGGTGGGAGCGCCCGGTGGCTAGGGGACTATTTCTCCCCGTAACCGCCGGGCGGGAGGGTGGGACACCGGGCGGGGACTCCCGGTCTTCCAGCCAGCTCTCCACATGTAGGGCAGCCGACTGAGGAGGTGGATCAGTCCATCACACAACATATATATTGGCGGCGCCCCGTCTGGCTGGGAACGGTGGTCGAAGCGCAGGCGTTGCTGGTTTCCCCCTTCCCAGCCAAAGAGACGCAGCGTGAGGGGTGGAAGGGGGAACGGTGGTTGAAGCGAGCCCTGGCTTGCTTCCCCCTTTCCCCTGGGGGAACGGTAGTAGAAGATAGGTTTCGGCCTGCTCCCTCTCCCCCCTCGAGGGAAAGACGATAATCTATCCGGACTCGGGGCCTCGATTAGCAGTTACATGGCTCCGGGGCCCCGATCCAAGTCCCTTCGCAGCGCCACCCGGGGAGATTTTAGCCGGTAGGAGTCCGGCATAACCCTGGCCCTACCCCGAGGGTCAGGGTATGATGGATTTCCTCCTCGTCAAAAAAAAAAAAAGTAGAAGCGGAGAGAGATATCAACGGTACAAGTTGGAAAACTTTAACCTTCGATATCTCCTAAACGGCTAGAGATACAGGCCTGCTTTTCACCAAAATATAGTCCTGTAAAATCCCTACATCCACCATAAATTTCGACTCTCAACTTTCAGTAGAAGCGGAGATATCAACGGTATAATTTCGAAAAATTTAAACTTCGATATCTCCTAAACGGTTAGAGATATAGGCCTGTGTTTTCACCAAAATATAGTCCTGTTTCAGTCCTATTGTCACCATAAATTTCGACACTCAACTCCCAGTAGAAGCGGAGATATCAACGGTACAAGTTGGAAAACTTTAACCTTCGATATCTCCTAAACAGCTAGAAATACAGACCTAATTTTTTGCCAAAATATAGTCCTGTAAAAACCCTACATTCACCATAAATTTGAACTCTGAACTCCCAGTAGAAGCGGATATATCAACGGTACAAGTTGGAAAACTTTAACCTACGATATCCCCTAAACCAGAGCTGGAGACTAAGTGCTCTTTTCGGCCGGATTTCAAGCGGTGACACCCACCGTTCCCCTTCCACCGCTCTGCGCTCAGCGGCCGAGGCGACGATCGCGGATCGCTCAGGCCTGTCGCTACGTAAGATGTCAGCTGGAGCGTATCCTCATGTTTTATTATGATTATAATTTTTTCCTCCCTTAATAATCGCTTTAAAATATATATGTTTATGTGTTTTATACACACATACATATATATACATATATATATATATGTATAATTGCAACATAATGAAAAAAGTGACATAAAAAAAGTATAATTAAAGGATTATTGCAATAGATTTCCACATCACCTGTAAGGTACTATTGCTGATGCGTTTTTTTAAAGTGCTTTCCCCAGTAGGCCTACTCCACTAAATAATAAAGAACAAATACGATAAAATGTATAGCTCGGTAGGGAAACAAAATTTTAGAGCAGAGAGTACGCCGGAGAGGCAAAATTTTCATGCGCATATTTACGTCATTCACAGTCAAGGGGTTAAGCTTATAAGACAACGCTTCTTGATGAATGATGCAATGAGTAACAGAGATTTTAAAACCTTGCTGTCTTATTTGTTCAAAGAAGCCGTTTTTTCAAACCTATGATTGCTCTTGCGCTATCGGTGACTACAGCCGAACATTTGTAGAAATCAATGTCAAACTTTTGCAGAGTTTGGCTAACAGCCTTAAAGATTTTAATACCTGTTGTTCTCCCTTGCAACGATTCAAAGTCTGAGAGGTCTTTGACATATGAAAAATCATTTTACGTATGATTCGAGCAAAAATACACAGTTGATCCATATGCCGATTATCGGTGCTCTCATAAATACATAATGAATAATATGAATAAGTCGCAAATGAATATTTTAATTTCTCTTCTAAAGATGAAGCTGTATCATCTATCCGTGATTTTACAGATTTAATGGAATGCTTGCAGCTTTTTCGAAAGTCACTGAATCTCCAAATAATTCGACCGCTGCAATAACGCATTTTTTAATAAACGTTCTTCTTTAAATCATACTTCCCTTTCTTCCTTGATGCGAGCCAGTTCTTCTAAAATGTCTTTGGATATATCATCCATAGTACAGTCTAAACGACCCAGGAAATCCTAGTTTACTTGTTCCCAATGATCATTTACTTCTTTTCAACTAGTTTTCCTGCCGAGCCATACATTTTATTGTATTTGTTCTTTATTATTTAGTGGAGTAGGCCTACTGGGGAAAGCACTTTAAAAAAACGCATCAGCAATAGTACCTCATAGGTGATGTGGAAATCTATTGCTATCTATTATCTAATAATCCTTTAATTATACTTCTTTTATGTCATTTTTTTCATTATGTTGTAATTATACATATATATATTAGTTAACATATATATATTACAATAGTTGGAAAACTTTAACCTTCGATATCTCCTAAACGGCTAGAGGTACAGGCCTGATTTTTTCACCAAAATATAGTACTGTAAAAACTCTACGTTCACCATAAATTTCGACTCTGAACTCCCAGTAGAAGCGAAGATATCAGCAGTACAATTTGGAAAACTTTAACCTTCGATATCTCCTAAACGGATAGAGATACAGGCCTGATTTTTCAATAAAATATAATCCTGTAAAAACCCTACAGTCACCATAAATTTCGACTCTAAACTCCCAGTATAAGCGGAGATATCAACGGTACAAGTAAGAAAATTTTAACCATCGATATTTCCCAAACGGCTAGAGATAAAGGCCTGATTTTTTGCTAAAATATGGTCCTGTAGAAACTCTATATTCACCATAAATTTCGACTCCGAACTCACAGTAGAAGCGAAGATATCAACGGTACAAGTTGGAAAACTTTAATCTTCGATATTCCCTAAACGGCTACAGATACAGGCCTGTATTTTTCGTCGGGGAGGGAATACGGGAGTAGTTCCCCTGACTCCCCCCACCACGGTCCGGTTGGTAGACATCCCGCAGGGGTTTTAGTCAGTAGGAGTCTGACATAACCCCCGACCCCCCAAAACGGTCGGGGGTATCCATGATGGATTTCCCCTTCGTTATAAAAAAAAAATAAAAAAGTCCAGTTTTTTTCATCAGAATATGGCTCTTAGAAACCCTACCTCCACCATAAATTTCGACTTTCAATTCCCAGTAGAAGCGGAGATATCAACGGTACAAGTTGGAAAACTTTAACCTTCAATATCTCCTAAATGGCTATAGATACAGGCCTGTTTTTTTACCAAAATATAGTCCTTTGAAAACCCTACTTCCACCATAAATTTCGACTCTCAATTCCCTGTAGAAGCAAAGATATCAACGGTACAAGTTGGAAAACTTTAACCTTCGATATCTCCTAAACGGCTGGAAATACAGGCCTGTTTTTTTCATCAAAATATAGCACTTTAAAAACTACTTCTACTTCTATCATAAATTTCGACTCTCTATTCCCAGTAGAAGCGGAGATATCAATGGCTCAAATTGGAAAAATTTAACCTTCGATATCTCCTAAACGGCTAGAGATACAGGCCTGTTTTCTTCACCAAAATATAGTCCTGTAAAAATCCTACATTCATCATAAATTTCGACTTTCAACTCCCAGTAGAAGCGGGGATATCAACGGTACAAGTTGGAAAGCTTTAACCTTCGACATCTCCTAAACGGCTAGAGATACAGGCCTGTTTTTTTCATCAAAATATAGCCCTTTAAAAACCCTACTCCCACCATAAATTTCGACTCCCAATTCCCAGTAGAACCGGAAATATCAACGGTACAAGTTGGAAAACTTTAACCTTCCACCAGTCGCGGTGGAATTTGACGCTTGTGTTCGCAAGGGCCTAACATTCTACTCGCGAAGGGATGCCATCGCCCCCCTCCCCCTCTTTTCATAACGGTGCGGATGTTTAACTGCTTTCTTTCTTATTTTTCGCGACAACAATACCGCGACGAGGCCCGAACGGGGCAAGTTCGCTTATAACCATCGTTTATGTCAAAAGCGTTTCTCGGGAACATTCCGCTCGAGGGGTTAGTCCGCGATGGAAAATTTCCTGCTACCGGAGGCCATAGTGGTTTAAAGTTAAATTGCAGCAAGGTCATTGTTACCTGGCAGCCCTGAGACGAGATGCTGTCATCCGACCGTGACATTTGCCTTTGCAATTATCGGCAATTTCGGTTTTCTCGATTGTTTGCGCGATTTCAAGTGGCCTTAGTATATGGCGATAATACATGACAATATGTGGCAATAATATATGGCAATAATGTACGTCAACAATATATGGCAACAATATATGGCAATAATTCATGGAATACATTTTTCGTTACAAAAGTCAATGCAAATTTGCAGTATGCACAATGTAATAATAGATGAGCTCTCTGCGAGCATTGAGTCAAATGCTCACCGATGATGATATTGATGATGTTCCGTTGCATCTAGATCTACCAAGATCCATCCATGTCCGCTCCCACTCTCCGTGTTGCGCTGCATCCATCTTGCAGCGCGTCCCACGTTGATTGCTACACTTTCGCCACACTTGCGCGACGCGGTCTATATTTGATTAGAGCGGCGATATTTGCATCAATTAACGAACGTTTTACGTCGTCATCGGTGGAGACTTTTTACGCGCTGCGAAACGGTCTCTAAAAACTCGATCGCGAGGAGCAAGAACCGTGTGAAAATTTATCGACTCGTCCAACGGATTTTTACGACGCTTTTCGCGATCGCGCCTGAAAAGTCGCGAAAATGCGGGTGTATCGATATCTACGAGAATATTCACGAATGCATGTGAGAAAGATTAGACAATTAGAAACCGGTCACTCCGAGGGAGCACAAAGAGAGAGAGAGAGAGAGAGAGAGAGAGAGAGCGTGGTAAAGTTTCCACGTATGATAGTTCCGTCACGACGAAGTTTGCGCTCGCGGTACTTTTGCGAAATGAGAATTTAAGCTTATTTTGTCAGCAGAGCAGGCAAAAACGCGTATATTCATAACCGCGGTCGCGATATTCAAAGACACGCGAGCGAGGATACCTCAAACTCGGCGTGCGCTGGCGCAATTTCTGCGTGCATTATACGCTACTCGAGACAATAGAGATCGTGATGAATGGACAATATTGCCAAATAATCGTACAGCCTGTTTTGGAAATAAAAGAAAAGTATCCAACAGTATCGGCATTTATGCGTATGAATATATTTTACACGGACAATTGAATATTGTCAAATAATTGTCGTGAAATAATTCTGCGGCCCGCTTGAAAAATGAAAATAAAGCAGCTGATGACGGTATCGCGTTTGTACATATGAATCTCTTATTCAAATGAACATCAAAAGAGTATCATTCGGTATTTTAAAACTCGTATGTAATGCAGGCTATCGATCAAGTAATCCCCTGATTGTTTCGAGCAATGTATTTCAACGTCACAAACATACACATGTAAAATTTATTTGCAATTCGCATTGACTCGAACGACATTTTATCTCCCACAACCGTCATGCGGAATTTTGTTTATCTTTTCATTTTGCATTTACTCACCGAAACGACTTGCAGTCAGAGCCGGCCACGTTCCGCTTCAACTCTGTAACAAAAAATTCACATTCGCTCATCAGATCAGACCAACGAGTGCGGGCGAGTAAAAGTGTACTAGGTGCGCAACTAAGTTTCCGGGTTTCACACATGGATGGCTCTAACGACACATGTAGTCGACATACATGTCTGAAGTTGTGTTTTTTTATAGCTTGGACATCTGTTAACAATAACCAGTCGTAATACCAACACATATCGCAACGCAAAAATATTTTTTCTAACAACCAGGAAGTCGAATTTTGTGCCAAACAAACAGCATTTGCGGGAAGCTTTGCTTTTTTGCTTTAACTTGAAAGAAGTGCAGCTGAAGCATGTTGTTTGCTTGAGGAGGCCTACGGCAAACATGTACCATCGAAAATTACCTGTGAAGATTGGTTTAAACGCTTCAGAAGTGGCGATTTCGACACTGAGGACAAGAGGCGCTCCGGAAGAGCAAAAACAATTGAGGACGCCGATCTGCAAGCGTTATTGGATAAAGATAATACGCAAACACAAGATCAACTTGCGGAGGCATTAAACATGATTCGCCAAGGTATTTTCAAACATTTACATGCCATGGGAAAAATTGAAAAGGAAGGAAAATGGGTCCCGCATGAGTTGACTGAGAGACTGAGAGAGAGTTGATGGAAAATCGAAGAGCCACTTCCGAAATTTTGCTTTTGCGGCATGAAAGAAAGAGTTTCCTGCATCGAATTGTTACTGGCGATAAGAAGTGGATATATTTCGAGAATTCCAAACGTAAAAAACCGTGGCTTTCACCTGGCGAAGCATCAACATCGACAGCACGGCCAAATCGTTTCGGAAAGAAGACAATGCTCTGCGTTTGGTGGGACCAGAAAGGAATCGTGTACTATGAGCTGCTGAAACCGGCCGAAACTGTGAATGGGCATCGCTACCGACAACAACTGATCAATTTGAACCATGCATTGCTCGAAAAACGGCCAGAATGGGACACGAGACACGAACGAGTGATATTGCAACACGCTCCGTGCCATCGCACTTCCATCGTCCAGGACACTATCAAAACGCTGAAATGGGATCTGCTACCGCACCCGTCATATTCACCAGACCTGGCCCCTTCCGATTATCACTTGCTCCGGTCGAGTGCAAAATTGGTTGGATGAATGGTTTCAGTTCAAAGACGCGTCATTTTATCGTCGCGGTATTCATGTATTGCCAGAGAGATGGCAAAAATGTGTAGCTAGTGAGGGACGATACTTCAAATAAACCATTTTTTGTATTTCTCTTGAAATTTTTCATTTTTCATTGATCAAAAAAACCCGGAAACTTAGTTGCACACCTAATAGTTTACCCTCTGCGATTGTAATTCAAATCGAGCTGGAAATTATATCCCCACTCTAGATCGCCAAGGGTCAAACAGAGGACTATGGTAAACATGTAAACTTACCTTCAAGCCGACTCTGCTTGGCCCGAACCGAAACCTCCGATGTGGCACCCGCGTCCGCCGGATTGCTGTTGCTTTCCGCAACAATTGAAACAGAAAAATAATTTTCCTGGTTAATAACCTGCGATAGAGAGAGAATATCTTTGATTGGGACGAATCGAAAATACGGAAATAATTTGATACGGAATTTTTATCTCTATATTTTTGTTCCAACATTGAAAATTTAAATGGAACTTGAAGCTTTCAAGAGAGCTGATAAGGAACAAATTGCAAAGGCAAAGAACATAAAGGGTTGAACACAGATGTGTAGGAAACTTGTAAACTTTACTTTCCGATCGATTCTGCTTGGCCCGAACCGAATCCTCCGGTACGGCATTCGCATCTGCCGGATTGTTGTTGCTTTCCCCAACAACTAAAATGGACAAGTAGTTTTCCCAGTTGATAATCTGCGGTAGAGAGAGAGAATATCTTTGATCGAGACAAATCGAAAATATGGAAATATTTTGATATGGGATTTTTATCTCGATATTTTTGTTCTAACATTGAAAATTTAAATGAGACATGAAGCTTTCAAGAAAGCAGATGAGGAACAAGTTGCAAAAGCAAAGATTTTGAAGGGTTAAACAAAGATGTGTAAAAAACTTGTAAACTTTATCTTCCGGCCGACTCTGCTCTGCCCGAACCAGATCCTCCGGTGCGGCATCCGCGTCCGCTGGACTTACTTCCCGCAACATCTGGAACAAAAATTTAGCGTTCCTGGTTGGTAAGCTGCGGTAGAGAAAGAATGTTTGGTCGGAATGAGTGGAGAATATTCGCTACGGTTTTTTTTCTTCATTGACATTGAAAGTCTAAATAGGACTTGGAGTTCTTGAAAGAGCTGATGAAAAAAATGACGGTAAAAGTGTGGTTTAGGGGACCCGCCTCCAATGAACTTGTCATTCATATATATTATCAAGGATACTCTACTGAGTGACATTCAAGAGGTGTTAGCCGTCGCTCATTGTTGTATTGCTGTTTGTTAAAAAATAATTAACAAAAGAAATTTCATAAATAGAATGTAATTTTCCGACACTTTGTATATATTTAAGGAATGAGCACGTGCTATACACACGCTATGAATATATATGAATATATATCACCGCACTATGAAACTTGTTTTGTTTTGGTTATTTCTATTGTGTATATTCTTACTTGGTATGTTTCGTATTATCTGTATTATTACTCTCAGTTGCTCTTTCGTCGTTCAACTAGTTGGTCGCTTAAGTAAGTCCAAGAGTTACATAAATTTTAACTCTCAATTACTATTACATTAATGTATATATATAAAACAGTATACGTATACGTAGGAGGGGCGGAGCCCCTCCCCCGCGCACATACGTGTACTATTTACTATATTTCTTTGTATATACTATGTGCAAAAATATGCATATGAGTATATATATGCAATACTTATACAACTTCTTTTGTTAATAACTTTTTAATAAACAGTAAGCGACGGCTAAAACCTTTTTAGTGTTATTTAGGAAGGTGAGTTCTATAACATATATCAATATGAAAACTATCGGAGGTGGGTCCCCTAAACCCCACTTTTACCAATGAAAGTTCATAAAGAATTCATTGCAAAGAATACTAGAATGAGTAAAATGAATATCTGAAGAATATTTAATGAATTACCTACAATTAAGTTCAGCTTGAAGTATTCCTCAAGAAGTCATTATAATGAATACTTCGCGCAGTTTTTAAAGAAAAATATGGAGGCGTTGATTGGCTGTTCGAATCGTGCATCCTCCGTCCGGCACGCTCATTTCCGTACCGGCTTATACTATGTATTCTCTTACACTTTAATGCATTGTGCATGCTTCTCAGTTAGTCTTTATTATCGGCATGATAGATTTCCTAATCCTATGTGTGACATTTCTCAGATTTTTGTAATTTTTGAGATCGATCTTTTTTACTTTCAAAATCGCATTTTACGTTTTAAAATACACCATTCTACAAAGTCCAGCGAAATTAGTGAGAAGCCCATATTTTAGATAATTACTAATTAATTTTATAAAATCTTATTAAACGTCTCTTTCTTCCTTGACGGTTTATTATACAATTTTGATTATTTTATTGCAGATTTATCAAAACTATTAGTTGATTGAACTAACCAACCGACAACTAAAGGTTGTGAATAATAAAAGTAAGCAATTGCATTGACTAGTTATAAAAAATGAAACGTCGACTGAAACCATTCTGTTCCGTACGGCACGTGATGCCGTGCGGAAAGTCGGTGCGGATCGACGCTGCAGGGCTGGCGGCCTGGTTCCCGGGGGGTTCTCGCTAGCGGCGAGGGACGCGGGTTCTCGCGAGCGAGCGCGCGGGGCTCCCGGTAGATCCGACCCCGGCCGCTACACGGCGCGGCCCGCGATTCCACTGCCCGCAGGCAAGATTCGGCCGCTGGGCTATATAACCGGGCGCGCCGTGCCTTATTTCGCCTTGCCTTGCCTGCTGCAGGATTTCAGCTTGGCCATTCTCAGTAGCACATCTGTGCTGCTTTTTAGTGCGATGTTGTTACTGGTGGTTACCGACGCGCTTTCTGGGATTTCTTAGAGCGATGTGTTCTCACATTCGGATTCGAACTAACGCTCTATACACTCTGCTGAGTTGAAGGCGGCGCCGATACACCCTGCTGGGTTGAGGCTAATGGTTTTCGAATCTCGTCTTCTGATCTCGTGCTCACGGCGTTGCCGTGATTTAGGAGCGACTCGACCGTCTTCTCGGAACTTCGAGCTCCCTTGTTTCCTAAGCGCCCGTCGGGGGCCTTGGCGATTTAGGAGCGGCTCGGTCGCCGTCTCTAGAGCTTCGAGCTCTTTCTTCCAAGTGTCCGTAGGGGAACTTTGCTTTCTCGCAGGAGCGACTCGGTCGCCCTGCGAGCTAAAGTGAGAGCGCTCAGTGCTCTCTTCCACGCGTCCTCTGGACCGTGGCTGGGTATAGGCCGTTACGTCCGAAAGGGTAGGCCTTCCGAAACGACGGAGGTCGTTTCGTTACACGTACTTGACGCGCTCCGGGTGACACCGTTGACGTCACAGACGTGTGTGTCCTGCGGGACTTTGCGTAGACGAACGGTTTCGTCTTGTAAATAGCTACGCTTATTCTCTTCTGCGTTTCTACTGCGTTCCTTCTGCGTCGTTCTTCTGCGTTATTTCATTTGCGTTTCTACTGTGTTCCTTCTGCGTCGTTCTTCTGCGTTATTCCATCTGCGTTTCTACTGCGTTTATTGCGTCCGTTGCGTTTTTACATCGCGTGCCTCTTTCCGTCGGCACGTGCGTGTACTTCCTCTCTCTTGCTTCTGCCGCCGTTCCTGGGCACGGTGCGGTCGGCAGGTGATTTGCGCGTTTCTGCACGGCCTATGGCCACCCTACGACACCTCTCAGACGTCAACCAGGACGATCGGTCGGTCGTCGAGTTGCTCGAGCGACATAGTCGCAGGCGGACATCGCTCTGCGATCCAATTCACCAGCCAGCTCTCCGGAGCTATTCTATGTCCGGTCTCGCTCCGAACACATTCCATGAGTTATCACGATGGTAAAAAAATAGACGTTTACGTTAAGATCTCAGTGACTTACAAAATTTACAAAATAATAGCTGCGGAAATATTGCTTATATGAATGCAGCCGTTCCAAACGCAGTTCCAAATGGAGACAATATTGAAAAACGTTTAAGAAAAAACTCTTTGCATATTACGCAGTGTACAGATTTTTACAACATCCAAGAAGATTTGAACAATTCCAGCTATTCTAATGAACATTTAAAAGATAATCTTGATTTTATTGAAATTGATTTGAAAATGATTTGAATATACACTCAAATGCAAAAAACCCGGTACACTAAAAATTTGGGAAAAAATTTCAAATGATCATAACTTGGTAAATAATGAAGATACAAATATGCGTAGAAATGCAAAATGAAGCTTGAAACGTCCTCTTTAAGAATATCTGAATGACAATTATGCTCGGCCATTTTTTTCAAAATGGCGGATGATAAAGTGAGATGATGCAAAATTGATAATCAAAGGTCCGTATTTGCGATGGTGCATGGTGTGCATCAGGTATCGCAGCGTAATGGGACCAAATGCACATGAAAGTATAGAGTGTTATCTTTAAAATGCTACTTTACCGAGCTCGATGTGATCATTTTTCACTGAGTTGTTCCAAATTTTGCTAAAAATGCGGTTTTCTTGTTAAATTTGCATAATTCAGTGAATAAGTATCGCATCAAGCTCTATAACGAAGTATTTTAAAGAAAACATTCTATACTTTTAGGTACTTTTCGTCCCATTGAGCTGCGACACTTACTTTGTTCCATGCGCCGTCGCACGCTCGAGCCTTTTTTTAGCAACTTTTCATGTTCTCCTTTTTATCACCCGCCATTTTGAAAAAATATCGTTGCGCACAATTTCGATAGATATTTCGTAAAGTACGGTTTCAAAGCTTTCAAACAGTTTTTGAAATTTGCTGCTAGGATATTTCGGTGTCGAGATATTCAATTTCGAATTTGCAACAAATGTCTATTCAGCGAGGCTTAAGGGGCTAAGAGGCTCTGCGGTTCGTTTGGCTCTTTCATAATTTCAATAGCCGCGTTCATTATCCTCTATACAATAATTTACACAATTTTGCGAATTGGAAATTTAATTTTTATCAAAAGTTATCATTCTTTACCCTTCAGTTACGCATGATCACTGTGGTACACACTTTAGTTCGCGAAGCTGTACCTAGCTCTCTACCTTCTCCGTACGATTGGCCATTATGGTACACAGCTTGAATATGCTGTTCAGGATCGCGCCTGAGTTCGCGGTGACCCGGCGCGCGGGATGCCGAGTCGCTGGACGCCACCTGAACGTCGAAATTCTCTGGCGCTCCTAGTCCACGGAGCCGCCGCGACGCGGCGATCTGGGTTGTCGCGCGCGTGAGCCGCTCGGCTCGCACGCGAGTTCGAGCTGCCCAGGGCATATAAGAGTGCCCGCGGAGACGATCAGAGATTGGCTTCGTACAGCTTTTGGCCTTCGTACGGTCCACCGCCGATAGTGGCACTATCTTTTGTACGCTGGACTTCGCGAGTTTGTCAGTACGCCGGACTTACGTTCTGGCTTGACTGAGATTCTGTCGGTGCGCCGGGCTTTAACGCCTGGCTTGACTGGATTTTTCTTAAATGTATGTGCCAAGACAATAAACAAAGACAACTTTCCTTTTCCGAACGTGTTCACTCCGATAAGCGCTGCCTCGTGCGACTTTTCTTTTTCCGTGATCTTTTCCTTTCGAGGCGCGTTGCTTCGTGCAACTTCATCAATTTAAACCATAATTGATTGTTTCGCATCGAAATTATTGCGTCGATTATGGCGACGATAAATCCTGAAAAGGCTGCTCAAGTTATTGCTTTAATTGAAGATGGCAGAAGTCGAAGGTACGTTGCTCAGGCACTTGATTTGTCAGTGTCAACTGTTCAACGTGCTTATGCCAAGTACTTACAAACCAATTCTTTCCATAGAAGGCCTGGTTCGGGACGTCCTCGATGTACCAATCACAATGATGACCGATTTATTGTTTCAAATTCGTTAAGAGATAGACATCGAACATCTGTTCAAATTAGAAACAATTTAAGGGATGTCCGCAACATTAATGTATCCGTTAACACCGTTCGGAGAAGATTAAAGGAACAAAATCTGCTTTCGCACAGGCCAGCAGCTGTATCTTTGCTTAAATGTCACCATCGCGTAGCTCGACTCAATTTTGCAGTTGAGCATAGAGACTGGACTTACGCAGACTGGAGCAAAGTACTCTTTAGCGATGAATCTCGTTTTTGTGTCTATTCTCCAGATGGACGAGAACGAGTTTATCGTCGCGGTGGAGAACAATTTGCAGACTGTACGGTAAGTGAGAGGCATAGCTACAATGGAGGCTCTGTAATGATTTGGGTAGGAATTTCAGCTAATGCTCATACAGATCTGCACTTTTTGACAAGAATATGAACGCAGATGTATACGTGAAAGACATACTCATTCCGTATGTTGTTCCGTACGCACCCTTCATCGGAGAGAACTTCTTGTTTATGCAAGACAATGCTCGACCACACACTGCGAGAAGAGTGCTTGATTTCTTCGATTAAGTTGGCATAAATCGACTCGATTGGCCAGCAAATAGTCCAGATTTAAATCCAATCGAACACTTATGGGACAACCTCGGCAGGAAAGTACAAAATCACGTACCTGCTCCTCAGTCACTGCGAGAACTGCGAATAATTCTCGAAAACGAATGGAATACATTTACGCAGGATGAAATTAAAAGACTAATAAGGAGTATGCCTGATCGTATGAATGAGGTAATACGCGCACGAAGCAGTCATACCCACTATTAGTACACACACACCACACACACAGCACAGAGGGTTTGAAGTCATTAATTACTGCAGGAGTGACGAACTGCGGGGTCCTTATCTCTGCTGTAACACCCCACACACACACACACACACACACATACACACACACACACACACCACAAGGAGGGTGTGAAATCTTGAAATATTGTGGAGCTGACAAACCACGGGGTCCTTATCCTTGTGGTATACAAACACACACACACACACACACACACACACACACACACTACATACAATGGGACTTTTCCTACCAGTAAAACTCCATGTGGTTTATATTGGGAAGACTTATTGTAGACTATACAATACAACCATAATTTGAGCTAATGACAGCGGTATCTTAAAACGCAATTCATCTTTATTACGTAATATCGATTACGCAAAATGAAGAACCTAAATTGAATTTTACTTTCATTTCCCTGACTTTCAAAATAATAAATGCAAATCATTGAATATATTGTGCAGGTTATGTAAATTATTATATAGAGAAACATGAACACAGCTATTGAAATTATGAAAGAGCCAAACGAACCGCAGAGCCTCTTAGCCCCTTAAACCTCGCTGAATCGACATTTGTTGCAAATTCGAAATTGAATATCTCGACACCAAAATATCCTAGCAGCAAATTTCAAAAACTGTTTGAAAGCTTTGAAACCGTACTTTACGAAATATCTATCGAAATTGTGCGCAACGATATTTTTTCAAAATGGCGGGTGATAAAATGGAGAACATGAAAAGTTGCTAAAAAAAGGTTCGAGCGTGCGACGGCGCATGGAGCAAAGTAAGTGTCGCAGCTCAATGGGACGAAAAGTACCTAAAAGTATAGAATGTTTTCTTTAAAATACTTCGTTATAGAGCTTGATGCGATACTTATTCACTGAATTATGCAAATTTAACAAGAAAACCGCATTTTTAGCAAAATTTGGAACAACTCAGTGAAAAATGATCACATCGAACTCGGTAAAGTAGCATTTTAAAGATAACACTCTATACTTTCATGTGCATTTGGTCCCATTACGCTGCGATACCTGATACACACCATGCACCATCGCAAACACGGACCTTTGATTATCAATTTTGCATCCTTTCACTTTATCATCCGCCATTTTGAAAAAAATGGCCGAGCATAATTGCCATTCAGATATTCTTAAAGAGGACGTTTCAAGCTTCATTTTGCATTTCTGCGCATATTTGTATCTTCATTATTTACCAAGTTTATGATCATTTGAAATTTTGTAATTTTTTCCCAAATTTTTAGTGTACCGGGTTTTTGCGTTTGAGTGTATATTGATACCATAATGTTGTAATAATATGTTCCTGTATCCATTCCGATTTTCGCGTACAATAACATATACATGTTTGGCAGTGATCTTATAATTACGTTCACTCATTTTTTGCGAAATTGTTGTGTACGTGTCTGGAAGGTGGATATGGTTTGCCGTCATCATCCAGACAACGGCACTCATCCTGTAACAAAATTTCTAAAAGAGCAGTTTTATCATACATGGCTACAAATACAAGAGTACACTATGTGCTCAAATGCAATGAAAAATTGCAAACTGCGAATCAAATAACACACGGACTATGTACGCTTGAAATCTGTAAGTAATCTAATAATTTATTCCCTATCACTCAACGCACGAGCAAGGACCCTACTCTATGCTACTGTCCTCTCCGACAAAACAAAGTCGTCCACCACGAAACAAGAGTCAGACACGGGGGGGGGGTGGCGCGTTGTTGCCACTCTTTCGCGACACGCTGACACGACACCTTCAGGCCGCGCCAAGTAACACTATACTACTACTAACAAGGAGATGCCACGAACTGCTAACTCTACTTTTGAATGACCTATAGTGCATTCGAAAGGGGAGGTCGAGAGTATAAACCGTCAGAGCTTTTGGGTGTATGGGCTTTAGTTTCGGAGAAAATTTATTGTAAAATGATGTATTTTTCAGCTGTACGGTAAGTACAATGGATAGCCATAATTTTGCATGAAGCGCGCTGGCTGTGCAGGTTAGGCGTGCGGCTACTATTTTGCGTTCGTGCGAACAGAGTTCAATTCCCCGTAGTGACAATTTTTTTTTGTTTTTTTTAGAATAAATGATTGTTTATGAATTAATTGTAAATTTATTTATTTATTATTCGTTATAGTAAGAGAACGTATACATAATGAAAAATATCAATAAATTTTGTGTTTTTATTGTACTGTGTCTTTATTCATTATAAAATTCCGACATCACTGTACAATGTTGCGGGTGATAATTTATATAAAAACATTCGAAGCATAAATGAATCGCACACCATGAACATTTTATAAACGAAAACTGCGTATTGCAGATACATTTTTCTTATGTATTGTACATCCAGTGGAAAACACAATTGATTAACATTATAAAATATGTCACGTTTATCTGCTAATTTTGACGCGTACCAAGCGAATTCAATCATTTTTACATATCGCGGAGCACATAATAAATAATGAGTTAATGATTGAATTCGAATTGCATCATATAACGGACTTTTTAAGAAGTTTCTAGTATTTGTCTGTGGCACATGCGCATAGGCAACAACCGTTAGGACCGTGACCCTAAAGTCCGTTGGATTTCCCTCACTGTTCTCATGTTTGTCGATCAGTAAGCAAGTCTGCGAGCATTCTTTGTGTTAAATTGATTTTATATAATAAAAATGGAAGGATCAAGTATGGATTTGTTTTTGAAAGAACATATCCAAGCATTGGCAAAGTGTGATGTTACAAAAGAAGATTTAACTGACAGCATTGCATATTTTAAAGGTAATAAATAATTAAATAATTTAATAATCAAATAACAATAATTAAATAATTTGTGTGTATATTTTTATAAACACTCACATTTGTGAACATATGCAGAAATATACAAAGATATTTCCTTTTTTGCAGATATGCTAATAAAATTTGATTTGATTTATGCCGAAGTACCCAAAAAATTTACGCATTCGGCTAAAGAGGTTGCTGGAAAATTATTCGAAAGCTTCGTTTCAATGTTAGGAAAATGTATGATGGTAGAAGATGTGGAATATTTTTCACTAAACGAAAAAGAAGTAGAGAATATTCAAGAAGAGGAACTGCAAGAATCGACATCATCAACATCGCAGGAAGAATATGTGTCACCTGAGAAAGTTTCATATCAGGATAGAGTGCCTTTTGATACAAAATTAAAGATTGTTATGACCGCAAACGAGCATCTAACGTGGAGTTTTCATGGTCTACAAAAGCGATTTAAACAACATTTACGCCACAAAACTGATATTGCACGATTTAGAAAAGATGTAATAAATGGTGGCACTTATGCAGAAAAACTGGATAATGTAAAAAAATGTGTCTATGATCGATTTTCTGAAGCACGTGACCATAAACAATTAGTAACAAGGCGACAATTACAGCAGTGGGCTATGGCTACTGCAATGCAATTTCGAGATGCAGACAACGAAACAGAAGGAAACGTTTTTCAATTTACAGCATCGGCATCTTGGGTAACGAATTTTATTAAAAATTATGGCATTTCTAATCGTCGCGTCGTCCGCTATGTATCCAAAAGAGAAATGAAATCGCCAGAAGAAGTTTCCAAATCTGCAATACAATTTCAAAACTTGATACAATCAATTTCTACGGATTACGATTCTGATTATATTATCAATACAGATCAAACAGGTTGTGAGTATCGAGCTAATGTTTCAAGAACGTACACACATAAGGGTGAAAAAACAGTAGAACTTTTTATGGGCGACTTAAATAAGATAACTCATTCGTATACTGCTCAATATTCCATGACAAAATCCGGAATATTATTAAATAAAGTTTTTGTATGTTTACAAGAATCTGGAGACACATTTGGAGTGCGTGTCAAAGCAGAAGTTGACGAACTTGTAAAATTATGTAAAAATATTATTGTCGTTTGTTCAAAGTCGGGTAAACTGACCTCTCAATTGTATAAAGAATATTTAAAAACAGTTGTAAAACCGTATGTTGGAAACAATTCCTTCTTGATGATTGTCGACTCTTGGGGAGGTCAAAAAAATATTCATATGTACAATGAAATTTTTGTAAATGATGAAAACAAACCAACATGCAATTTGCAAATAATACCGCCAAAATGTACTCCAATCTGCCAACCTTGCGACGTTTATTTTTATAGGCAAGTGAAAATTATTATAAAACGTATTCAAAATTGTCCGGATATTATGGTTAGCGAAGAAAAGAAAGAATTAAATTCGCGATATGATGCAATTCGAATTCAATCATTAACTCATTATTTATTATGTGCTCCGCGATATGTAAAAATGATTGAATTCGCTTGGTACGCGTCAAAATTAGCAGATAAACGTGACATATTTTATAATGTTAATCAATTGTGTTTTCCACTGGATGTACAATACATAAGAAAAATGTATCTGCAATACGCAGTTTTCGTTTATAAAATGTTCATGGTGTGCGATTCATTTATGCTTCGAATGTTTTTATATAAATTATCACCCGCAACATTGTACAGTGATGTCGGAATTTTATAATGAATAAAGACACAGTACAATAAAAACACAAAATTTATTGATATTTTTCATTATGTATACGTTCTCTTACTATAACGAATAATAAATAAATAAATTTACAATTAATTCATAAACAATCATTTATTCTAAAAAAAACAAAAAAAAATTGTCACTACGGGGAATTGAACTCTGCTCGCACGAACGCAAAATAGTAGCCACACGCCTAACCTGCACAGCCAGCGCGCTTCATGCAAAATTATGGCTATTCATTGTACTTACCGTACAGCTGAAAAATACATCATTTTACAATAAATTTTCTCCGAAACTAAAGCCCATACACCCAAAAGCTCTGACACGGTTTATACTCTCGACCTCCCTTTTCGAATGTACTATAGCTCATTCAAAAGTAGAGTTAGCAGTTCGTGGCATCTCCTTGTAAGTTATACTATGCTTCTACTTTAAAAAAATATTAAGTCCCATAATTTACCATTAATTATTAATGGAAGCAAATGCAAAGCAGTAAATATTAAAGACAGAATAGTAATGACAGTACAAGAAACGTGCGCTTTTGATTCTCTTGCAAATCGTTGCAAGTGCAATTGCCGCGCATACAGAATATCGGAACGCAATATATACATCTGTTGATAGTATTTTTCATTTAGCATTTTCTATCTTAGAAGATGGAAAATTACTCGTCAAACATTATATAGAACGAGCTTGTATTTTAAAAAGTTTGTCTCTTTTCGATAATGCAATTACAACTTATACACGTAATATAAAACATAATATAAAACGTTTAAATGCTAACTGCAACGTCACGCATTTAGCAGAATACTTGTTCAAAAATGAATTTAGTTGCATGACCAATAAATATTGTGCTTACGGTGTAAACCATGTGCGTAATTTAACAACCTGCAACGTAAATGTAGATATTTTGTTGCACCAAGGCTTGCAATATATGCAACTGGCAATTGAAGATGCAACCAACGTAAATACCATATGCGATACATGTGCTGCACAATTAACTATTAAATATACTTATGGGAAGCACATACTAATAGACACCTCCATCTTTACAGATCCTACATATGATAACCAAAACACCAAAATTAAACACATTTTGGAATCGACAGCAAAAACTATCATTTTAAATGAAAATAGGTATATATTAGCAGGAGTGGTACATTATATACAATCTGACCAAAGCAAGAATGGTCACTACATTGCTTTCGCATTCGCTGGAACACACTGGTATAAGTATAATGATCTAAAACGAAAGCATGAGACAACAAATGCAACGCAAAACATCAAACCGCATTTAATAATGTATGTTAAATATTAATAAAATGCAAAACCAGTTTTTTTTCCTACACATATATATATATACATATTAAATTTTAAATATAAGCATGTACCGAATTATTATAAAATTATCATAAAAACAAAAAATAAATGAAAAGCAGAAAAAACAAAAGATAAAAAAATTATTTTCAATAAATAACTAACTCAAAAACATATAAAACACATGTACATTCACCGACGCCTGCACGTACACGAGCGCAAGCGCCCATGCATACAACACCCACCCACTCACACAGACACACAGACATTCGCGCACGCACGCACGCACGTACACAGACATACACTCATATGGCTAGAACTGCCAGCAAACTGATACTTTACTCTTGTGATGCGGTGCTGAGATTCAAAAATTATTTAAAAATAGTTAAAGGCCGGCACCGGCGACGGGACCAACCTAAAGCGTTGGAACTATTGTAGAACTACTAAAAGAAACCCAGAAGTCGGCTGGAACTGGCAGCAGACTCATACTTTACTTTTGTGGTGCGGTGCTGTCCGCAAATTTCAAAAATGATTTAAAAATAGTTAATGGCCGGCACCTGCGATGGGACCAACCTAAAGCGTTGGAACTATTGTAGAACTACTAAAAGAAACCCAGAAGTCGGCTGGAACTGCCAGCAAACTGATACTTTACTCTTGTGATGCGATGCTGACGCTGAGATTCAAAAATTATTTAAATTGGTTAATGGCCAGCTCCCGCGACGGGACCAACCTAAAGCGTTGGAACTATTGTAGAACTACTAAAAGAAACCCAGATGTCGGCTGGAACTGCCAGCAAACTGATACTTTACTCTTGTGAGGCGGTGCTGGCGCTGAGATTCAAAAATTATTTAAAAATTGTTAAAGGCCGGCACCCGCGACGGGACCAACCTAAAGCGTTGGAATTATTGTAGAATTACTAAATGAAACCCAGAAGTTGGCTGGAACTGCCAGCAAACTAATACTTTACTCTTGTGGTGTGGTGCTGGCGCTGAGTTTCAAAAATTATTTAAAATTGGTTAGAAGCCAGAACTATTCCTAAAACATATTAGGAACTATAGAACTATTCTACAACTATAATATTTCGTGCTTGAAATGGGTTTTTTGGAAGTTGCGGTGCTACGGGAAGTTAGCACCTCATATTTTCAATCTGCCATTTTGTTAACTAACTCGGCGGAACTATTGGTATAACCTATCAGGAACTGTAGAACTATTGTGGGCGCCAATGAAAATATCGTTAAAACTTACGGTGTTAGAAAATGAGGTGCCAACTTCACACCGGTGAAATACGACACGATTCGTTGCTCATATGCGCGCGAAGCATTAAACCATTCACCCCGTCCACCTCGTTCACAGTGCGCATGAACGTCAGCAACATGACGGTGCAAGTGTGTCTCAACGCAAAATTAACAAAATATCTGCATAAAAAATTTACATCGCGTAGGTACATACATGAATAAGACACAAGACAGGAGGAGAATTACGTACCGGGAAGCAAATGGTATGAATTCTCGCTCGGCGACGATAATGGCGCGAATACGTATGTTCTCTTCCAACTGTCCCTCACTGAAGAATTATTTCGAAACCTTCCCACGCATAAGGTGTTGTTTGTGAGCTATCGGCTGCGTAGCCTTCTTTTGTCGCATTGTCGTCACCGCAGCAGCAAGAATGACACCCAACAGCATTACAGCCACCTCCGGTTTACAGTACATCCGTGACGAGACCGAAGGGAGTTTCTTAATTCCGTCTCGAGAGTGGCAAGACTTCAGTCGACATATCGCAGACATGATACGAGAAACCTCGATCAGAAGCGTTTGCGGCATGTCGATCGTGCGGTTTTACAAGTGCAAACACGGCATGCGCACGTCACCGGCATTGGGAGAGAACGCGTTTCTCCCCACAGGTGATATACATCACCCCGACACAGAAATCGTCCAAATTCATAGAGCCGACGAGATGTGGTGCCGCAATCATGACGCGCTCCTCATCAACCTGGGCACGACGGAGCAACGCGGCAAGAACGCACTGAACGTTGCGTTCCAAAATGTCACCAGATACGGAACGCATCTCAACAAATATAGAGTCGGCTTTACGACGAACTTGGCTTACTTTAGATGCCATTCTTCTTTACCCACCAACAACGACATGTCATACATGCAAGCGTATAACAGTGCAGCTAAATTTACGATACCGAACCGCACGGCCAACATCAGCGCGTGCATTCTACTGCGATTGTGTCAAGACGATAAGACGTTCCGACGTAGCCGCGACGCCACACTGCAACATACGCCATTCCATCGCGTACGCGATTCAGCACGTAAAAATTAACAACATCTTACGCTTAGAAGATTATTACCGCGGATTCGGATGAGGTCCAATCGCCGAGACATTGTACAGAAACCACGTATTCAACAATAGATTTACAAGTCTCGCCACGTACTTGACAGAAAACAATCTCGTTGTGCGCATAAAAAGATGGCATCGACACTTTGATGCTTCCATCGATGCGGACGTGCAATTCCTTAAACAATGTTTTACATTCGACATGCAACGACACATACGCCAATGTCCCATCGTTTCCGTTGATATAATACGGCAATATGCAAGAGCACCGGGTGATGTTCTTCGTCCACGGAAAACGTCACAATATGGATTATAGGATTGCACAACACATGTTGCAGCGCACCAGCAACGTTACGACACACGATACAGTCCCAATAAGAGCATTAACGGACGCATCCGACGATTTTATCTACCCAATGCATGTTCACCTATGCCCGCCGCAAACATCACTGCAACTACAGTGCATATGGGAGACCTACGCGGTCCTGGGTGATTACTTGCGTCACAACGAAACGCAAGTTTTCCTAACATGTTGCGCTGTATATACGTACGCGTACCTAATTCCACGTACGGCGGGAAGTCTAAACAAGCCGGACTGGACGACCGAGGCGCAAAAAATGAAACAAACGTATGCCGAATTCTTACGATCCGGTATTTGCGCAAACGAATATAAGACGCCGGCCTTCCCAAATATTTGCTGCGCTTAAGGAAAAGAATGACTGTCGATACGGTTGTCCAAGGCGCTAATGACCGCTCGGAACTTTACGCAAACCCTACGAACGACGCTACCCTCCGCCGACGACCCATTGCTGTCAATACGTACAATCGCCCGCTCGGTACGGCAGCACGTACAAGTATTCCCTCTTAAACTAGCAGCGCTGCAATCAAACGATCCCAGAGTGTGGGCGCTCGTAACGACGCGTGACAGTCGGAAAAAGCTGAGCGACGGGCGACTCGCGACCCTCAAAGAAGCACAACACGCTCTGTACAAAAGTCGCAAAGACACGCCACCCCTCACGTCGGTCGTTCCTCCGGAATCTCCAGCCGAACCGTCTCCTCCGCCTACGTCGCCTCCTGCGCCTACTCCACTTCCTCCGCCTGTGCCAAGAGTTCGCAAAAGGCTGACGCAAGCAGGACGCGAAGCACGGCCCGAAATGAAACCGCGTAGGTCCCAGCGCCTCGCCGCGACACGGCGCGACGATACATTTGTCCCGCTGTCACCACCAACCAGACGAGTCAAGCAACAGCGGATACGGATGACATTGTCTATCCTCACGCCACCCGCGACGCCGAAACTGTCCCCTCGTCCGCAGTAGGTAGCAGCCACAAGCGCAAAGACTGCGCGCGTTGACGAACCGTCACAGTTGCAGCATCCCCTGGTCCAAACGAACCAACACCGAGCACCAGCGGGACGAGCAAGAACATTAAAAGAACGTCGCTGCTACCGAACGTCACTCTGCCACAGGTGACAGAAGACGTCTCCGTCACATTCATCATCCACGAGGACGAGGGAATTTTACATCACGCCCTGCGAGGAGGGATCAACAACTTGGAAATATGGCGCAAATTACTTAGGAGCAAGTCGGAATTCGCTTCTTACAGCGAATTTTCGTTTAGAGCACGCGCCAGAATCATCGCAACAGGTCAGCACTCGGATAAATTTTTGCGAGACCACAAGCTGGCCATCGCACAAATCAAAACATTTTTATAATGCGGAACGACGCGGCACGTCGACGCATCAGCGGCATCTTTCAAATTTTTTTTCCGTTATGCTCCGCTGTGCGCGTTTCACTTAACGTTACCTTTTTTTTCGCATTATGATTTTTTTATACGTATTCCATCATACTGTATAACTTAATTATTTTTAACTATGTTATTTTACAACTATATTACTTTTTAACCATGATTCTTTTAGTGCGTCTATATGTATTCCTCAGTGTGCAGATTAATTTTTAGAGTGTATGTGCGCACGCGCATGCGACCCTTTTATAACGCAGATGACGGACCGAGACGACGTCCTCGGCCCCGCGAAGCTCCAGCGACGCGATTGAGAGAAGGCGCGTCCAATATAGCGAACGGTTATAAAGAGATTGATCCGCTTGCTGGGTCAACTCCCCGTCACCTCTGCGTCATTAAGGGTTAGGTTAGGTGAGAGGGTGGGTGTCCCCTCTCTTCCTACTGTTCTCACCAGGCTCGGTTGAGCGCGACCGAGCGCAAGCCTGGTTGCTAGACACCCCGGGGGGTTTTAGTTGGTAGCAGTCCGACATATCCCTCGTGGGCTGAGAGGCCGCTGAGAGGCGAGGGTATCCATGAGGATTTCCCCCCGTCAACAAAAAAAATCACATCGTCGTCTCATCGTCCACTCACCTGCGCCGAAACCACGGAAATGGCGATTCACGGATCACCGATACGATCACTCGTTGTCACTCTCACTTTAGTCCGATACACGACCGCCATATTGCCGAGCTTTTTCTCTATATTGATGAATCGACTCACTTTTCTATCAACGATACAAGAGTGTATATATATATATATATTGCGATACATTTACGACATGTACACGATGCAAACTCCTTTCTCTTGCATTAATCTACGCGACTATCGGATATAATACCAACTCGACTATTCTCGACTATTTCGGCCATCCATCTTACCATTTCTGCCAAGCTCTCTACTCTATCATCTACATTCTATTCTCCAAGGTATTCTTCCGTCGCATCCTCCGCTGCCTATCTTTTAGTCCCCTCCTTGGTGGATGCGCCTGTGCTATTTCGAATGTCCGGTGTCGATGACTCCGCTCGGAACTATCGCTATACGCTCGCATCTGTCGTCCATTTCTTACAATTTCACCTCATTGCCTTTACCCCCGACTACATCACCAACAACATCGATGGGGGTCTCCGACTATGTGAAATTACAATGATACGTGTTGAACATTTTTTCAAGAACAAGATGATATTTTTTTATTCGCCAATTGTCGCTGTTGTTGTATCGTTTCATTGTTATTTTTATCTTTCTTTTTTATTTTAAATGTTGCCTTTAAGAGTCAGGGGGGCCGAAGGCCCCCCCCTGAAACCCCCCGACCGGGGGCTTCGCCCCCAGGACCCCCGCACCGCCCTTCCTTCAACCAGGGGATTTCGCCCCCGGACCCCCGTTTCACGTCCTTCCTCTACAAAGCACAATCCACTCCTTATTATATGTTGCCAATAGTAGTAGGAGGGACGGGGAGGGGTGGGAGAGGGAGGGAAAGGGAGGGAGAGGGAGGGAAAGGGAGGGAGAGGGAGGGAGAGGGAGGGAGAGGGGAGGGAGAGGGGAAGAGGAGGAAGGGAGAGGGGAGAGGGAAAGGGAGAGGGAGGGGAGGGGGAGAGAGAGAGAGGGAGAGAGAGAATGAGAGAGGGAGGGGAGAGAGAGAGAGAGAGAGAGAGAGAGAGAGAGAGAGAGAGAGAGAGAGAGAGGAGAGAGAGAGAGAGAGAGAGAGAGAGAGAGAGAGAGAGAAATTGAGCTTAACACCGTTGTCGATCAGAGAAAGCAATAGCGAACGTAGTCTGTTTCTACAATAGTCTTTACTCTGGATCCGTAGGGCAACGGAAGGCGCGTGTCGGAGAGGCACAGACACCGTCTAGAGATGACGGAGCTGCATCTTCGGAACATGAGAATCGATCAGGCGAGCTGTGAGAATCGCCAGACATTCTCCAGGAAAGTAACGAGGGGACAAGACTGTAATACTCGGAGCCTCGCTTCAGTTTTCAGAGTTTCCCTGAACTCGATAAGCGAAGAAAAAATAGATAAGCGAAGAAAAAAGTAAGGGGACCGACAGGACCGTACGCGAGAGAACGAGAGAGAGTCAGAGCTTCTGACCGTGAAGCGTACGTCCGCCTGCAAGGGTGCTGAGGAGGCAAAGCTGAAGAGAGCCATAGATGAGCCAAGCCAAACGGTCAGGATCGCGCTGCATCCACCTGAGAACAAAGTGTCAGCACAATTGGGAGCCGGTCACAAGCGGAATCTTAATCAATGAATAATTCTAATTTGTAATATGTTAAGCTTTTTTAGTTTTAACCATGAAAGCGCCATGACACCATAAAGTTGATACCGTGGGTGCGTCTCGAAATGTGCTGACAGTACTGACAGTACTGTTTTCGCGTTCCGAAATTGTTTTCAACGTGCTGCAAAAGAGTAATAGATACTACCTTTTTTCACAAAAGTAGGCCCTAGGGAACTATTGACTTCCGGCTGATTCTATTCATATTCTCGAGGTAATGAGAGTTCAGCAATGCATATGGCGCCTGGCTGTTAACTTTTTGAAGTGTACAAAATGTCGTTAGTAAAATATACAATAATTGGCAGAACCGAAAATAAAACGTATGAAATATTTTTATCGCCACAGGATTATGCAAAAGCATTATCGAGTAAGTTACATGATTTAATAGAAATATGTATAAAATAAAGTTTTTTAGAAATGTTTAACCACTTGCGCTGGAAAGACGTGCCACGCACGTCGTAATGTTTTTGTCACAGAATCGCCAACGACGTGATATGTCGTCATGCGATTGTCACAGAAACAAAAACGACGTACGTGGCACGTCGGGTGGGATTGTTTGCCAGACACAAATGCCAAAAAGAATCCACAGCGAAGGTGTAGAGTGTGTACCAAACACAAAAAACGAAGTGAAACTATATGGGAATGTAAGAAATGCCTTGTACCATTACATGTTCCAGACTGTTTCGAGAGATACCACACTTTGCATGATTATTAATAAATAAATTAAATATTTATATTTGTATAATTTTATAATCAATCGACGCTCTATATTCCCTTTAAAAAGCTATTAAAAGTCCTAGGTCGAAAATAAATTAGTTTAGAAAATATAAATCTTTTTCCGATTTCTGTAAGGCATCGAACACTGTGTGACGCCTCTCAGCGAGTTACACTGGACCGTTCTGGTACACGCGTCAGTGAATTTTTTGCCAGCGCAAGTGGTTAAGGCAATTGTTATAAACTTACAAATGTAATAATATCTAATTCATATGTTTACAGACAGTAATTTCGCTACTAAAATTTTAGAGAATATAAAAAAAGTGGATTAAATCCACAAAAAAAGACACTCGGAATCGTGGAAGAGGTTAATAATGACAACAAGAAAGATGAAAGCAACAAGGAGAATAATTTAAATGAAGAAACAAGTTTAGACGACAGTGAGAATGTTGAAACAGGTATTTTCGCTATAAATGATTGTTTAGTTTACTTATTCAGATAGCACAAAATGTCGTCAGACACCCTAGATGTGTTCAGGACATCCTGGAAAACTCTTTAGGACACACATTCTGGATGATTTGAGGACATCTTGTGCTGAATATTTAAATAATAATTTTAGTACTTAAAATTAATTGTCTTAATTATTTATAAGTGTAAAAATATCTCATTATTAGCAATTTGGTCAAGAAATGGAACACTACTCTTTCTGGATGTATATCAAGAATATGCACCGAACATAGATAGAGGAAAATGCAGTCAAAAACATGCTTTCCAAGAGATATCCAAAAAATTAGCAGAGAAGAATTATCTTTTTTCATCTAAACAATGCATGACGAAGTTAACATCTATGAAGAGAATCTATAAAAAAATTAAGGATCATAATTCAAAGTTCGGAAATGATCGCCAAACATGGCAGTATTACGAAGTAAGTAATCATTATTGTAATTTTATTTATTTCTGTGTAGCATAAAAATTATTAAGTATTATATGTTTAAACAATTTGTAATGAGGAGTATTTTACCCTCGTTACTGCCGCGCGCCCCCGACAGCACCGAACACCAGTGCTGCGGCAACTCGACATACCACCGGAAAAAGCCGAATTCGGCGAAACAATTGGGGAAGATCGACCCCCCCCCCCTCTAGAAGGGGTAATTCGCGAAAATCGCATGCGTGAATTTCCGAGAAATCGGGGGGAACTAGTCCCCCGATTATCGGCCACCGATCGTCGAAAGGAATTAAGGGTATAAAACTCGCTCTCGAGGAGAGATCGAGGCAGACCGTGAGGACCAGTCAGTCAGTCAGATCAGCTACCAAGGAGAGCTACAGCGAGAACCGTGAAGAGAAGTCGACGAAGGCAAAGACATCCGCCGGTGAGTAAAGCTTCCAAGCACCGTACCGAGCACCGGGAAATTTTACAAGACCAGGCAGCCGAGCCTCGTCAACCGACCGATACACAGTGGGTCAAATGGGTTTTTTCGTGGACAAAAATCGCTAGACGGCGTAATTCTTAACCGATTTCCATGCTCTTTTTTTAGTTTACTCGCGATGAATTGCTCTATAATCGTATCGAGCCCGATTTTTAAATTAGGCCCTCTATTCAAAATGGCGGACGCGTAAATTTGTCAAATGTATAAAACCTGTAAAATATCGAAGATTTTTGGATCGGACAAAGTTTATACGGGCTTTTAAGGCCTCCGAGATACATATGTAAGATCGAAATTTTCAGTTTTTGCCAGTGGAGAGGATCTGCAGTAGCCCGATATATTTTATACCTGCCTGATATCCTCACATTATCAATGTATTCTACTAATGAGTTTGCGTATATATATTGCATATATATATATATATGTAACATATATTGCTGGATTATTTATGAATTCCATAGTTTAACGTAAAATCCTGATATAGGTGATAGCATATCAAGTCAGTACTCAGATGAAAATAACGGATTAAAGTCAATCGTGTGAACTGGCTGTATTAATGATGGTAATACTTATCTCCTTCTATTCTGACGACTTCGTCATGTGCTAAAATGTTTAATATATTTTTGTCTCTTTTGTAATTAAATAATATTTTGCAATATTATTTTTTATAATTTTATATTATTTTTCATACTTTTTGTATTTTGTTGTGGTTTTGATGTTTTACTATGTTTTTCTGTTTAAACATTTTGTATATACTTTGTATATACTTTGTTATATATTTAAACATCTATAACATCTATGATATATTTATAACACATCTATAACACAAAACACTTAGAACACAACTCATCTGTAACACAACATATCTATAACATGACATATATCTATAATGTATCTTAACAAATTTATATTGTAACATATTTATAACATATCTTACTTATATTTATTGTAACATTTTGTCAAAATGTACAAAATTGCCATTTTACGTATAAAGCTGTTTTGTTTCAATTATGTAATAACTCTTTAGCTTCTGCAGATAAATATTTCTCTTTTTTTTATAAATATTTCTCTTTTTTTTGGGTGTTATCCTTAGACTACTTATTACCAAATCTGATGATATTAGAAGATATTGCATAATATCTTCATTACTAGTTCGTCGCGACTGCATTCTGCTATGTTGGGCACGAGATTTTCTAAAAATCTTATTGATTGCTTCTTGCGCTTCTCCCGAGAAGTAGCCAATGAAAAATAATACAAAATTATAAAATATAATATTGCAGAATATAATTTAATTACAAAAAAGACAAAAATATACTAAACATTTTAGCACATGACGAAATCGTCAGGATAAAAGGAGATAAGTATTACCATCATTAATACAGCCAGTTCACACGATTGACTTTAATCCGTTATTTTCATCTGAGCACTGACTTGATATGCTGTCACCTATATCAGGATTTTACATTAAACTATGGAATTCATAAATAATCCAGCAATATATGTTACATATATATATATATATATATATATATATGCAATATACAAGGTGCACGATTTATCTGAAGACATTGAAATATCTCGAGAACTATGCATTGGATAAAAAAAGTGGTTAATGAAAGTTGTTAGTCTCGAAGGGGGACATCCAATGATACCAAAGTCGACCTCCCACCCCATCCCCTGGGGGTGGGGGTTGGGGGCAACTTTGAAATCTTAAATGGAAACCCCCATTTTTTATTGCAGATACGGATTCTACGCCACAAAATACGTAAATTTTGTCCGAAACTTTTTTTTTAATTCGTGATAAATGGCGCTGTAATCGCAAAAAATTATATTTTCCGCAATTCTCCAGAAATGATCATTAGATTGAGAAATAAAAAATACCTGTTAAATATTTTTAAAGAACATAATAAAAGTTATTCCCCCATCCTCTCGGGGGGTAGGGTGGGTGATAACGTTCAAATCTCAAATGGGGACTCACATTTTTCATTGCAGAATTAGATTGTACGTGAAATTTTTATTGAAACAATTTTTTTCATTCGTGATAAATAGCGTTGAATTTTTCCGAGAAACTACTTTTAGCGTTACACAGGAACAACGACGAGGACGTAGTAGTTTTATGTTCCCTTCGGGTGCTTTTTTAATGTGAGTCCCCTTGCCTCTCACTGTTCAATTAATTAGAGTAAGTGTTCGAAATTTTTACCTTCAACTTCAATACACTTATTGATCCTTTTTCCAAATGACTGTACACATGACTGTACACAGGATAGAAGCATATCTGCGGGATAATAAGCCTTTTATAATAAGCCGTAATTCGCCATACACCCACAGTGGCGCGTCGAGCAGTTGCCTCTTCGATTCAGGTTCTCATTTGAGATTTGAACTTTACCACCTACCCTACCCCGAGAGGATGGGGGGGAATAACTTTTATTATGTTCTTTAAAAATATTTAACAGGTATTTTTTATTTCTCAATCCAATGATCATTTCTGGAGAATTGCGGAAAATATAATTTTTTGCGATTACAGCGCCATGTATCACGAATCAAAAAAAAAGTTTCGGACAAAATTTATGTATTTTGTGGCGTAGAATCCGTATCTGCAATAAAAAATGGGGGTTTCCATTTAAGATTTCAAAGTTGCCCCCAACCCCCACGCCCAGGGGGTGGGGTGGGAGGTCGAGTTTGGTATCATTGGATGTCCCCCTTCGAGACTAACAACTTTCATTAACCACTTTTTTTTATCCAATGCATAGTTCTCGAGATATTTCAATGTCTTCAGATAAATCGTGCACCCTGTAGTATAAGTTTTACCTGTAGAAACTTATGTTATGTACACATATATACCTTAAAAAGTTATTTGAATTCGAAATTTTTTAAAATAATACAATATTTGTTGCGCTTGTACTTGGCGCCTTTTTTTATTATCTTCACCGTAATTCACAGTAATTGAAAGGCGATCACCCTAGACGACGAGTAAATAAACACCGGTATTGATTTTTGAATGGCATAGCTCATCACATCGTCTGCTCAGCATCAGCTGATCGGCAATCAAATGACGTGCGTCATAACATACCAACGCATACCAACATTCTCACCTTTTTATGCCTCTCTCTTTCATCCCTCTCGCCCGTTCTCTTTCTCGCCTGTTCCCACTCTCCCTCCCTCTCTCTCGCTCTCGCTCTCTCACTCTCTCGCTCTCGCTCTCTCGCTCTCTCTCCCGTTCCCTCTTCCGTTCTCTCTCCCGTTGTCTCTCCCGTTGTCTCTCCCGTTGTCTCTCCCGTTGTCTCTCCCGTTCTCTCTCCCGTTCTCTCTCCCGTTCTCTCTCCCGTTCTCTCTCCCGTTCTCACTCCCGTTCTCTCTCGTGTTCTCTCTCTCGTTCTCTCTCCCGTTCTCTCTCCCGTTCTCTCTCTCTCTCTCTCTCGCTCTCTCTCTCGCTCTCTCTCTCTCTCTCTCTCTCTCGCTCTCGCTCTCGCTCTCTTTCTCTCTGTCACACATTTCCACCTCCTGTATTCTAGCAATATTCTTCTCTCTCTTACTTTTTATCACTTGCTCACTCGCACTCGCTGCTCTTTGCTTCTTCAGCGCTTTCGTAGCGCCCCTGGTGTCGGGAAAGAAATGTGCACGTTTTGCCCCACTCCTTTGCGTCCGACGTTTCTTACTAAATCGAAATTTTCCGTGATTCAGACTTTATCTTAAAATATCTCCACTTAGAGACAACGTACACAAAAAGCACAAGAACACTTTTCTTCCTATTTTTGAAGGCCGAATAGATTGGATATAAAAAAACCTCGATCGGTTCGGCCATTGCTGAGATATGAAAATCTCACCTCGTTCCAACTCGGAGTTTCGCGTATAATAGGCACGGTGTGCCTCGCGCCGTTCGGGCGCAACTTCGTTGTGCTTGAACTTGGCGCAAGGCACTACCATGCCTCTTGATCATAGTGTATGAAGAGTGAAGAGTACGTGGAAATGGAATAATGGCCAACGTACCAATTTTACTTTGTACACAAAGTATCATAAATGTTATAGAAAATAATTTAGAAAGTTCATCATCAGACGACGAAGAAAATATTTCAGATATTTTAAAATTACTTACGGAACGAGAACCACTAATATTAAGAACGCGTAAAGAATTACATTGAAAATGTAGTCACTTTCCTTTCTGATGAAGGCTTTAAAGAACACTTTAGGTAAGATAATTTGGTAAAATAATTATTATGATTAAAGTTGTATTTTTATCATTGCATAGTTAAAAGAAAAAATTATTACATATCCTTTTTTCACAGAATGTCCAGAGATACGTTCAATGTTTTATTATCAATTTTAAGACCAAATTTAGAAAAAAAAGAAATGAGGATCATATTTATGGTCAGAGGCCGGGTAGAAATACCATTGATCCACAGAAACAATTATTAATAGCAATATGGATACTTGCAACGCCAGATTACTATCGGTAAAATATATATTATAATACATGTGCATAAGATTTTATTAATATTATTAAATATTATTCATATTTCTACCAATTATTATTTATAATTACTTTTTTCTTAGATCTGTGTGTGATCGGTTTGACGTTGGGAAAGCAACTGCTTGGAGATCAGTAAGAAGAGTCGTAAATGCTCTTGTTAACCTTTGGGAGAATTATATTAAATAGCCGACAGAACAGGATGTGGAATCTGCCACATGTTTGAAGAAAAGAAGGGATTTCCAGGTGTAATTGGTGTAATCGATGGGACCCACATCAAAATAGAAGCTCCACAAGAAAACCAAGAAAGTTGATTAATAGGAAAGGGTATCATTCCATTCAGTTGCAGGTAAAATGTGAATAGTACTTATATATAATATAATTCAAAGAAATTAAAGATATTTTAGAAATAATCCCAATTACAGGTGATTTGTAACCATAAAATGGAGTTTATACATTCTTATGTGGGCTATCCAGGTTCGGTACACAATCAAAAGGTCTTCAGTGTATCAGGATTACAAGACTTTTGCAATGATGAAAGTAAATTTCCAAATGATACTCATTTAATTGGTGATGCAGCTTATAAATTTTGAGAACGTTACTCGTCCCATATAAGGATAACGGTCATTTAACTGAAAAACAAAAATTACAATTACTGTTTATCTTCTACGAGAATGGTCGTAGAACGTAGCATTGGTCTTCTGATAGGTTGATTTAGAATCTTGCTTGACAGATTACCTATGAGAAAAATCGATCTAATTCCCAAATATATCATGGCGTGTTGCGTTTTACACAATATATGTATAATGAGGAACGATATGATTGAAATACCCATAGTAGTAGAAGGTAGAATAGAAAATAACGTAGACGACATAAATTTCAATGTTATTTTACGTGCAAAAGGAAAAGCAAAACGTGATAGAATATAAGATACTTTTCGTTTACGACTATAGTGAAATCAAAATCTTCAACGTTATAAATTAGTTTCAGTAATTCATATTTATGCTGTTTCATGAAATGTATTCGTAATAATCAATATATAAACTGTAATGTGCGTATGTAAATATGTTGTCATCTTTCTACAGCAAAACTATAATATAATAAAGATTTAGATATAAACTTTAAAGAGATAGTATATTTTATAACCCGTAAAAATATTTTATAGCATTAATAATGTTGTATACTTTGCTTATTTTATGTGTGTGCGCACGTAATGTGCGTGTATAATAAATATATAAAATGAGGAATTTTATTATATAAGATGTAATAAAGTAAGCACATTCCTTTATATATGAAGTTTATTGTTCTTTCATAACATATGCTTCAGTTTTGGAACAAAATTATATGTGTACTCTACCTATAAATTATGCATATTGAAATCTGATAAATATACAACCCATTATATCTACTTAACTAAAATAATTACACATATCATCACATGTTTTATCACATCTCACATTTGGAAGATATAAATCTAAAAAAATTAACTTATTAAGTTACATCACATATGAAATAGTTAAACAAAAAATACTTATTACTCAGACTCATTACTCAATTTTTTGGTTGTAATTGCACAGATTCAATACTGCAGCTTTCAGTTCATATATCTAAGTACTGTTATAAATATCTATTTTTTAGCTTCTTTATCAATAATTGTTTTTAAGATATCATTGAGTGTATCAAGGCGGCGCATTGTTAATTCGTGATGTACTTTTTTATCCTGTCTTGATTGTTCTTTTAGTTCTAACATTTTCTGAAAATGTTTATCAACAACAGTACATAAATTCCTTCTCTTGGAAGCTAAAACATAAACAAACATAAGAAAACATAAACAACACATTGAATTTAATGTTACATGTGGATATACTTATATACAGTTTTATATACATATACAGTATGTACATACGTATGCATACATATGGTATAAGTCTTAACATTTACTAGGTTTAGTTTCAAATTAATTTCTCGTTTATGTGCAATATGTAAATATTCGTGCATTGTAAGTGCGTTGTAAGTGTTGATTATTCTAACAGAGTTGCTTCCTCGAAATAATCAACAATTATGACGCACGATCATGTAAATATATTGTATGTGATAGAGAAATATGTTTGTGGACCTAGGTTTAATAAATTTTAAGGTTATTATGCTGGCATGTAAACATATAAAGGGTTTTTCAATAAGGGCGGGTCGATGTTGCAATGGAATAAAACAAGCTATGTGTGAGGTATTAACGAAATTCTTTTTTTACTTGAAAGGCCCATGTATGCCATTATGTGTGGAATATAACATCGTTTAAATGTCCGCCGCGGCTTCTCACGGTGGCACAGATCCAAGTGGTCCAATTTTCAATGATTCTGCCGCATAGATCCGGCTGAATTTGTGCGATGGCCTGGGTTATGTTGACTTTAAGGGCATCGGTCAATTGCGGCTTATTGGCATAGACCTGCGACTTCAGAAAACCCCACAAGAAAAAGTCTAGCGGGGTTAAATCATACGATCTTGGTGGCCAATTCACGTCACCTCTGCGAGAGATAACCATACCCTCAAATCATTCATGCAGATTGTCCATCGTGACGTCCGCTGTGTGGCACGTAGCGCCCTCCTGCTGGAACCACATGTCGTCCACGTCCATATCGTTCAATTTGGACCAAAAGAAATTGGTTATCATCGTTCTGTAGCGCTCGCCATTGACGGTGATGGCCTCACCAACGTCATTTTCGAAAATGTACGGACCAATGACGCCGCCGGCCCAAAATTCGCACCAAATAGTAACTCTTTGTAGATGCATTGCTACCTGTTGAACCTCGTGTGGGTTGGCGTCGTGCCATATACGGCAATTATGCTTGTTAACATAGCCATTCATTAAAAAATGCGCCTCGTATAATGCGCCTCGTAATGTATAAAACCTGTAAAATATCGAAGATTTTTGGATCGGACAAAGTTTATACGGACTTTTAAGGCCTCCGAGATACATATGTAAGATCGAAATTCTCAGTTTTTGCCAATGGAGAGGATTTGCAGTGGCCCGATATATTTTATACCTGCCTGATATCCTCATATTATCAATGTATTCTACTAATGAGTTTGCGTATATACAGGGTGCACGATTTATCTGAAGACATTGAAATATCTCGAGAACTATGCATTGGATAAAAAAAGTGGTTAATGAAAGTTGTTAGTCTCGAAGGGGGACATCCAATGATACCAAACTCGACCTCCCACCCCACCCCCTGGGCGTGGGGGTTGGGGGCAACTTTGAAATCTTAAATGGAAACCCTCATTTTTTATTGCAGATACGGATTCTACGCCACAAAATACATAAATTTTGTCCGAAACTTTTTTTTTGATTCGTGATACATGGCGCTGTAATCGCAAAAAATTATATTTTCCGCAATTCTCCAGAAATGATCATTGGATTGAGAAATAAAAAATACCTGTTAAATATTTTTAAAGAACATAATAAAAGTTATTCCCCCCCCATCCTCTCGGGGTAGGGTAGGTGGTAAAGTTCAAATCTCAAATGGGAACCTGAATCGAAGAGGGAACTGCTCGACGCGCCACTGTGGGTGTATGGCGAATTACGGCTTATTATAAAAGGCTTATTATCCCGCAGATATGCTTCTATCCTGTGTACAGTCATGTGTACAGTCATTTGGAAAAAGGATCAATAAGTGTATTGAAGTTGAAGGTAAAAATTTCGAACACTTACTCTAATTAATTGAACAGTGAGAGGCAAGGGGACTCACATTAAAAAGCACCCGAAGGGAACATAAAACTACTACGTCCTCGTCGTTGTTCCTGTGTAACGCTAAAAGTAGTTTCTCGGAAAAATTCAACGCTATTTATCACGAATGAAAAAAATTGTTTCAATAAAAATTTCACGTACAATCTAATTCTGCAATGAAAAATGTGAGTCCCCATTTGAGATTTGAACGTTNGGACGGGCGATGAGAAAATGGGTGCTCTAACAACAATGTTTCAGCGCAAACGGACATGGAAACAATCAGATGAGCATGGTGACGCAATGCCAAAGGCCAGTTTGCACCCGATGAAGGTGATGCTCTCTGTTTGATGGGATTGCAAGGGCATAATCTATTTCGAGCTTCTCCCCGCTGGCGAAACGATTGATTCGGACAAGTACTGTCGTCAATTAACCAATCTGAATCGAGAAATAAAAGAGAAACGTCCGATTTTGTCAAATCGCAAGGGAGTCGTCTTTCATCACGACAACGCCAGACCACACGTTTCGAAAAAGACGCTGCGCAAACTGAAGAGCCTGAAATGGGATGTCTTAACGCATCCACCGTATTCTCCTGATATCGCACCATCTGACTATCACTTGTTCCGGTCATTGCAAAATTATTGAAATGGAAAAAACTTTGACTCTTTGGAGGCCTTAAAAAACGGCGTCTCTTCGTTCTTCGAATCTAAACCGCGCAGTTTTTATGATCGAGGCATCCGTATGCTGCCAGAACGTTGGGAAAAGATTATAGAAAACGATGGAGAATATATCATTGATTGAATAAAGATTTTTGTTTGCCTAATCACTGTGTGACTTTTACTCACAAACTCCGCACGAACTTTTGCACTCACCCAATATATATATGCAATATATATACGCAAAATCATTAGTAGAATACATTGATAATGTGAGGATATCAGGCAGGTATAAAATATATCGGCCCACTGCAAATCCTCTCCACTGCCAAAAACTGAGAATTTCGATCTTACATATGTATCTCGGAGGCCTTAAAAGCCCGTATAAACTTTGTCCAATCCAAAAATATTCGATATGTTACAGGTTTTATACATTTGACAAATTTGCGCTTCCGCCATTTTAAATTAAAAGCCTAATTTAAAAAACGGGTTCGATACGATTGTAGAGCAATTCATCGCGAGTAAATTAAAAAAAAGAAGCATGGAAATCGGTTAAGAATTACGCCGTCTAGCGATTTTTGTCCATAAAAAGACCCATTTGTCCCACTGTGCGCTGCTTACTCGAAAGAGGTCGTAAAGTGCTTATGTGCGACGTAGTTGCGTGACCATAACTTTGTCTCTTAAATTCTCTTAAACAAAGGCGCATTGGCACGAACGGCTCTAGAGCTTTCATCACCTACATACAAGCTATCGAACGCACTATGACTCGTTCGAAAAACGATTTTCTAATTGGCGTCATCTCCTTGTGAGTCGTGGGCGTGACTATGACGATACTCAGAAGTTTTTCCAATTTTGCGCGCCGAAATTATTATGAATATTATATTATTATTAATAACATTGTTGTTTATAATAATAATATTAATAATATTTCGCGCCAAGAAAATGAAACATATTTCATTAATTGTTTTGCTGAGACGGACAGGTTCATAGATTTGATTATTGTTAGGAATTGTTTAATAATATTTGGAGAATAATTTAAGTTGTATAAAGATGTAGAATAAAATATGGAAAAGTATTGTAAGTCAAGTCAAAGTCAAGAAGGTATGAAATGGAACCTTCTTACTTTCATTACAATATCCTCTAAATTAACAAATACTCTTCAAACAGTATTAAAACAATCCTCAAAAACAATTACATCCGTGTATCCGAAATCTTCTGTCTGCGTGAAAAAAAAATCATAAAATATATGTGTTTCGCCGCGCTGAACGAGAAAATCCTCAGAACAATGTTATATTTACAATGGTGTATAGTGCATTAATAAATATGCAGTCTAGTAAAAAGGTAATTTATTTGCTTATTTCAATATCTTCGAATGTATGTATTGTTTACGAAACAGTTTTCCCACGTATTTTCAATGCAGTGTCGAACAGCACAACTGTTAATCTAATGAACCTATTTGAGAGAAATAAGTGGACCATTGGCAACGCTCTGACTTCAGTGTTCAGTACACCACTCAATAAAAATATAATAATACTATGTTTGCATTAAAATGACACAAAGTTTAACGAATTGTTTGTGAAAAATCACCGTAAATGGATAAAAAACCATGTACAGTTACAGCGTACAGTTTAGAAAACTCACTCTTTGCCAGCAATGTGGATAGAATCAAGTTAGAAAAAGAGTAAACACGCTTCTTGATTCATGCGATGATGCCAAAGTATGAAGCAAATGCATTATGCATATAGTACTGCAGTGGTATTGTGCATGCATGAAGAATGGAAAACTATTAATAAAGTAATTATTAGTAATTAAGTAACTAATCAGTGTTTAAAAAGATGTACTGTGTCGTGTATATAAATGGTTTTAGTAAAAAAGAATATGTAAATCCATATTACTGCTCGATGAAATCCACGAGAAGATGGTGATTTCTTCCATCAGGAGGAAATGATAAACAAATGTCGAATAAGTCACTTATGAAATGGAATTATTTGACATTGGTTTATATTTCCTAAGGAATGATAGGATGTAAGGAAAGGAATAAGCAAACATAAAGGGAATAGTAATGTCATGCAAGCGTCATGCAGACAAAACATACAAACAAAGAAGAAAATGTGATATTAAAATACACAAAAGATATTACAGCTACTATATTTGCAGTAATGCATGTATTTGCACTGTTGCAATGTTTTTATGAAAAGTCTTTCACACAGTGGAAAGCGAGATTTAACGCGTAAATCTGCCTTTCTCTGCCAACATCAAGTATCAGTGACATGTCATCTATTTTAGAATTTTAGAATGTCATATTCAATCATGTAAATACTATATAACACATGGTGTTATGTAGCATTTACATAATTGAGAGTGACATTCTAACATAAATGGTATGTAAATGATACTTGTGGTTTATTGTGTTAATTCGCACAAATGAGATATGTAAATAATAACAAAATCCAAAACTATACATGGAATGGGAGAACGAAATCTTTACAGACAAACTTTGGTGAATACGTATTAGGATATTTTAAAGGGTTTGTCCAGATGATGTTCTGCGTCATTTACCCCCAGTTCAGTCTTCTAGTGCAACCTCACGCGAAGCAGTGCTCACGTTTTAACAGAATGCATCTTATATCCGAAAATATCTCCGGAATACTACGAGGGTGGTCCGATAAGTACTTAGCCTACAAAAGAAAAACGAAAATTTTGGAAAAGTGGCGATTTATTTCTCAACATAGTCTCCTTTTAGCTCGATACACTTGACCCAGCGATGCTCCAACTTCTTAAACCCGTCTGAAAAATACGTTTTCTCGAGGTCTGCAAAGTAGGCCTCCGTGGCGGCGATGACCTCCTCATTCGACTCAAATTTCTGCCCGGCGAGTGACTTTTTCAAGTTTGGAAACAAAAAGAAGTCGCACGGGGCCAAATCTGGAGAATACGGTGGATGGGGCAGCAGTTCGTAGCCCAATTCGACCAATTTGACCGTGGCGAGGGCGGAGGTGTGAGCCGGTGCGTTGTCATGGTGGAAGAGCACTTTTTTCTTCACCAAATGGGGCCGTTTTTTCTGCAATTCGGCGTCGAATCGGCCCAATAATTCGGCATAGTACAGCCCTGTGACCGTTTTGCCCTTCTCCAGGTAGTCGATGTAGATCACACCTTGTGAATCCCAGAAAACGGTGGCCATCACCTTTCCGGCCGATAGGACAGTCTTCGTCTTCTTCGGAGCACGTTCGCCGGGTGAAGTCCACTGTTTCGACTGTTCCTTGGTCTCCTTCCTTGGTGTGTACCAGTGGATCCATGTTTCGTCGACGGTCACGAAACGACGCAGAAACTCCTTCGGATTGCGCTTAAACAGCGTCAAACACTGCTCTGAAGTGGTCTCACGGTTGCGCTTGTTGTCCGGAGTGAGCAAACGCGGCACCCATCGCGCCGACAGCTTTCTCATGCCCAAAATTTCATGCAGGATATGACCCACGCGGTCTTTTGAGATGGCTACTGTCTCAGCTATCTCGCGCACCTTCAATCGGCGGTCTGCCAATACGAGATCGTGGATTTTTGTCATGTTATCCTCCGTGGTAGCCGTTTTCGGGGCACCTGGGCGTGGCTCATCAAAAACCGACGTGCGACCACGTTGAAACTCGTTAAACCAATTTTTGACGGTCGCCATCGAAGGAGAAGAGTCACCGTACACAGCATCCAAGCGCTCTTTGATTTCGCTGCGCGATTTCCCTTCCAAAAACAAGAATCGAATCACCGACCGATATTGCTCTTTTTCCATTTTTCTAAAATCCGCGGACACGCCCGCTTCCACACGCGGGCAAAACAAAACTACGAGTCCGATTCGGCTGAAATTTCGACAGTAGCCATCTACGAGAATGTACTACACGACAGTAAATTTCTCTTGCGATAGTGGCGCCATCGGGCGGTGAGGCTAAGTACTTATCGGACCGCCCTCGTATGTGCGATTTCTCAGTACAACTGTACGAGTTCCGAAAACAATATTTCTCAGTGATGCATAATTACATTGATCTTTACATTGAAAACCACGCTTCGTAATGTACTATAAATGTCACCACGCGTGTTTAAATTCACCACTCGCGTTTGGATTTCGTATTTATTAAATTTAGTTTGAATAGAAAAGGTTTAAATAGACGATCAAGAAAATGCATAGTTAACAATTGCAATGGCAGAAGTATTACATAGTAATACATACACGAGTCAGTCTTTCATCCCAATTAAAATTAAATATAACGAATAAATGAAACGTGAGTGGTGATACTTGTAATATATACGCGAAACGTGGTTTTGAGTGAAAAGATTAATGTAATTTTGCATCACTGAAAAATATTGTTTTCGGAACTCGTACAGTTGTACTGAGAAATTGCACATAGTATTCCGGAGATATTTTCGGGTATAAGATGCATTCTGTTAAAACGTGAGTACTGCTTCGCGTGAGGTTACACTAGGTGACTGAACTGGGAGTAAATGACACAGAACATCGTCTGGACAAACCCTTTAAAATATCCTAATACGTGTTCACCAAAGTTTGTCTGTAAAGATTTCGTTCTCCCATTCCATGTATAGTTTTGGATTTTGTTATTATTTACACATCTCATTTGTGCGAGTTAACACAATAAACCACAAGTATCATTTACATACCATCTATGTTAGAATGTCACTCTCAATTATGTAAATGCTACATAACACCATGTGTTATATAGTTTAGCGTTTTGCTAATTTTATCTTATCGCATGGGATGGTTGGCTATTGAGTGATCATAGGCTTGGGAATACTGTAAGAACGTATACTTATTTAAAAGAAGTCCATCGTGGCTTTTGGTAATAATATAATTTTCGTGAGGAAGAAACTCTGGGTGACTGAGGTCTTCTTTGATGACTGGGCGAACCAGGGGGTTCGCTTCTTCCTGGGAGAGGTCTGAGTGGATGAGTTACGGGTTGTGACTCGAGACACCCCCGGGTGTGTACTGTCTATAGTGCTTCAAAACATGCTGGAGGGTTGCTTCGCCTCCTAGGCGAAAGGCTTAATGGAATCAGTTCCCATGAGATGGTGATAGATTTCCGTGAAGGCTCGTTCTCTCGAGGTAATGAAGGAAGAGAAGGCCTTAAGTGCATCAGGCTCAGGATCCGTAGATGATGGTGCATCGGGCTCAGGATCATAAGACCAAATCCTCCGTGTTTCGGGTCGGATGGCCGGGGGGCAAAGAGGAACCGGTTCTGGAGAACTCTTGCTGAAGAGGGTGTCGAGAAGGTTGTCAAAAGCCTCCCTCTTCACCGGCAGCTTCTCCTTGGGATCAACGCTTCGCCTTTTGTGATGACGATGGCGATGCGGCTTCGGCTTCCTTCGCGGACCGCCAGTAAGCTCAGGGGTCCGAATGAGGAGGGGACTCCCCGAGATTCCTCGCAAGGAGGAAAAGAGTTAACCAACGGCAAGATGATCCCGTTGGTGAACGATGACTCTCCCGCGGCTAAGCAGGTCGTAGACCTTGGGTATTCAAGATATAGCGATTCTTATACTCAGATGAGGACTCAACTATATCACCAAAAATGAGCAGATGCTATCGAGTGCTTAGTAGGTACTAGCATGGATGAGCGAGTGCTGCGGACTGCTTGTAATGCAGTTTTATTATGCCTTCTGAGACCTATTATTGACTACGAGAAACTTGTGCTTCCACGTCGCCACCTAGCGGCGCGCGGTGAACTATCGCGGCCCGCGCGGCGCGTGGAAAACATGGCCGATTGGCTTAGTTTCTCGTGGCATATTAAAGTGATTTCGCCACATATAGTATTTACATGATTGAATATGACATTCTAAAATTCTAAAATAGATGACATGTCACTGATACTTGATGTTGGCAGAGAAAGGCAGATTTACGCGTTAAATCTCGCTTTCCACTGTGTGAAAGACTTTTCATAAAAACATTGCAACAATGCAAATGCATGCATTACTGCAACTGTAAATACAGTAGCTGTAATATCTTTTGTGTATTTTAATATCGCATTTTCTTCTTTGTTTGTATGTTTTGTCTGCATGACGCTTGCATGATATTACTATTCCCTTTATGTTTGCTTCTTCCTTTCCTTACATCCTATCATTCCTTAGGAAATATAAACCAATGTCAAATAATCCCATTTCATAAGTGACTTATTCGACATTTGTTTATCATTTTCTCCTGATGGAAGAAACTACCACCTTCTCGCGGATTCCATCGAGCAGTAATGTGGATTTACATATTCTTTTTTATTAAAACATTTATATACACGACACAATACATCTTTTTAAACACTGATTAGTTACTTAATTACTAATAATTACTTTATTAATAGTTTTCCATTCTTCATGCATGCACAATACCACTGCAGTACTATATGCATAATGCATTTGCTTCATACTTTGGCATCATCGCATGAATCAAGAAGCGTGTTTACTCTTTTTCTAACTTGATTCTATCCACATTGCTGGCAAAGAGTGAGTTTTCTAAACTGTACGCTATAACTGTACACGGTTTTTCATTCATTTACGGTGATTTTTCACAAACAATTCGTTAAACTTCGTGTCATTTTAATACAAACATAGTATTATTATATTTTTATTGAGTGATGCACTGAGCACTGAACTCAGAGCGCTGCCAATGGTCCATTTATTTCTCTTAAATAGGTTCATTGGATTAACAGTTACGCTGTTCGACATTGCATCGAAAATATATGGGAAAACCGTTTTGCACAAACAAGTGAACACATTCGAAGATATTATAATAGGCAAGTAAATTACCTTTTTATTAGACTCCATATTTATTAATGCACTGTGCATTTTAAATATAATATTGTTCTGATGGTTTTCTCATTCAGCGCGGCGAAACAGACACATTTTATGAATTTTATTTCGATCAGACAGAAGATTCTACGGATGTAATTGTTTTTGGGGATTGTTTAATACTGCTTGAAGAGTATTTGTTAATTCAGAGGATATTGTAATGAAAGCAAGTAGGTTTTATTTCGTACCTTCTTGACTTTGTTACAATTCTTTTCCATATTTTATTCTACATCTTTGTACAATTTAAAATTATTCTTCAAATATTATTAAACAATTCCCAACAATAATCAAATCTATGAACCTGTACGCCTCAACAAAACAGTTAATGAAATATATTTCATTTTCTCGGCGAAATATTATTAATATTATTATTATAAACAGTAATATTATTAATAATAAAATAATATACATATTAATTTCGGCGCACCGAATAGGAAAAACTTCTGAGTATCGTCTTAGTCGCGCCCGCAACTCAGATTGCAGCCGAGAAAGAATCAACCTAACTCGCGTCACTGAGCGAAGACGAGAGCGAGAAAGAGGGAAAGATATTCTCGCTCATGTCGCTAAGCGAACACGAGAGCGAGAAAGAGGGAATAATATTCTCTCTCTCGCTCGGCGCGCCGACAGTTGCCGAGCGCGTGGCCCACACAGATAGACCGAGTCGGCTGTGTGTGCGTGCGTGGTGGGGGAAATTCGCTGGCAAGCCCGTCACCAATTTCCCATCATTGCCCGACGGACGAAATCCTTGCGCGTCTTTCGCGACTCGCGTGCGAGCGTTTGACCGGGAGTCGAAATCTCCGGTCCGGCGACCATCTTTGCGCAAGTGATTGCGAACCGAGTATTGGGCGATAATTGTCCGAGATTCCCAGTATCGCGAGGCGAGACCGATCACCGCGCCGTTACCGTCGTCGCCGTCTACACGCGTCGCTCAATAGGCCCCGCCTCCCGCGTGGCTTATCCGTCCGTACACGCGCGTGTACCGCGCACTGCACCACACCGTACCGTACCGACGCGCCTAGTAAAGGCAATCCGCGACAATGCCTTCGGGGCCGAACTCTTGTACATAATTAAGTATCGAATGAAGCTAATTTACTTATATTATTATTATCACACGTCTCGCTGCTTTCCTCCTCACCGAACTCGGACTCCGACAAGCCTTATCCGCGCAAAACGCGTAGCAACGACTGAAACGCGGAGTTCGGCCGTTACAGCTTGACTATGCAGAGACAAGTGTTACAAGAAAAATTTGGAATTCAAAAGACCATTGTTTTTGAAATTTTATTATAACTCAAGATTTGGGGATGAATCACGTGGTTTCTCATGCATCTCATGCATCGCCCATGCATTCCAAACATATTATCCAATCACATTATGCCAAAATTTTGTACAAAACACTATATTCCAACTTCGTCAGTCTCTGCATAGTCCTGATACAATTCTGTATGACGTCTGACTGTTTTTGAAATTAAAAAACCCTTCAAAAAGAAAGAGATTTGATAATGTAGAGGACATAAAACCAAATACAATGAGGCACCTGCTGAGTATTCCAAAGTTGAGTCCCAGAACTGCTTCAGGAAGTAGGAGCGAAAGGTTTCCAAAAGAGAATTTTCTCTCGCTTCCTCTTCCTCTCCCTCGCTCTCTCTCTCTTTGAAAGAAATCTAATCGATATTGATCCAAAGTAGCTCTTTCTCTTCATATAGTGTAAGATTGGATACTTTCCAGAGATCTCATATTTAAGAAGATATAATATCATCAACAAACAATCAATCGACAGCTATAATCGGTATGTCAATCTTTGTTTGCTGAAATTTATGCACCGAGACGTTATTACGATAATCGAATATATCATTATTCCCAAAAATAAATAGCATAAAATATTAATCTTATAGGATGACTACATACAGAGTACTTCGTATAAAATGATAAATTTAATTATTAACGAAAGGAGGGTACTAAAAAAGTACCAATTTTCGCCGCCAAAGGAAAAGTGATTGGATTTTTAAAAATCATTGTTTGAGTCCTCAGATGACAGGAAATAACAATCATTTATTCGACCAGTGGTGGAATATTGCATGAATGGCATATAGTAAAATATAATAAATATAGTAAAAAATGCCACTAGCTAAAAACTTGCAATTAGTGATTATTCTAGGTGAGTCACACTCCCATATGGTTTCTCAGAAATCACTCTTATAACGGTGTATAGAAAGAACAACTTTAAAAGGTTACATACATCTAGCAGGGTCAAAAAATCGATTTTTTTTTACATTTTCTTAAAGCTTCAAGTTTCGAGAATACGTCCTGAATATTTCATGTCGATATCTGCAAAAATGTCGAAGTTACAGAGAGTTGAGTAAAACGGGATCGAATGTTCGAGCACTCGAACTTCTGCTACTTGACGCGGTCAGTAGAGCGCTCACAACACGGCATTCTTCTGTGTTTCTGGAAGCACTGGTTTCGGGTCTTTATTGTTCGATGTTCCTCTCTGCTTACGTGAAGAAAGAGAAAACCGTTAAAATTCAGTTCGGAAGCTGTTGAGCTAGCGAGAAGACAGACTAACCGTTTGTAATCAATATTGCTGCATGTACTTGTAATGAAGGTGTTGTCACATATTTATTAATAATGCATGTATTAGAAATCAATATTAGTCACAATTGTGCCACATATTGTGAATATCAAGATCGAGCACACATCGATGTGGCTGAAGTGCGAACGCAAGAGGCAATGCGCAAAGAAAGAATTACTCGCCGTCAACAGAGGTCTTCGTGGAATGATGCTGTTACTGATGTGGAAGGTCATATGACCCTGGAATTGCCGACTAGAGGTAAATTGCAAAATTCTGCTATTAACAATAGTTGAACTAAACTTAAAACTTTAAACGCGTTTTTCTCAAAACACGGTTTTCAAAGACGGTGGATACGATATCTCAAAAACCAATCGATGGATCGTTCTCAAATTTTTACACTACTCTCATTTACTCTCAGAAACTTTCTTTTGTCGCTGATAATCTCATTTTTTATCGATCTTCATTAAAAAAAAGAAATAACATCAGAAAGACAAAAATTTTCGCAATTTTCGAAATTTCCATTTCAACTCATTGCCATTTTGTAACAAACGACAAAATCAAAAATCGGCGAACATCAACGACAAACCACTACTGTTAACTTGAAAACGCCATATGGTTCTATTGTTCTAGATGGATCATTTAGGCGGGAGAGTGTCCACCGCAAAACACGTTTTTCTCCATCTCGAAGTATGCTGGTGCCCATATTTTTTTCCATTGCAATTTTCTAATAATATATTAGGTGTATAAATGAATAATCCAATTTTTTCAGCTACATTCAAGGTTTATTTTAAAAGAAAGTAAATTTAATTGTTCAATCAAAGTATTCGCCGTTGCTTTCTATAACTTTAAGCCATCTTTCAGGCAGCTGATGAATTCCATCTCGGAAAAATGTTACGTCTTTGGAGACGATAAAGTCGTCAAGTCATTTTCGGATCTCATCCACTGATTGGAAGTGCATATCGGACAAGGCGTGTTGCATCGACCGGAAAAAGTCATAATCGGAGCAATGTCTGGTGAATACGCCGGGTGCTGCAAGACGTCCCAGCCAAGACTCATTATGGTATCTTTTGTATTGGAAGCAATGTATGGCCTGGCGTTGTCATGCAACAATTTCACTGGACATTCTCCTTTGCCAGTATACGGACGTTTTCGTTCCAATTCTTGACTCAAGCAGATTAATTGACGTTGGTAGCAGTCCGCAGTAACTGTTTCACCCGGTTCCAACAACTCATAATAAAGCATGCCCTTGATATCCCACCAAATGCAGAGAAGAACCTTCTTTCCGAAGCGATTGGGTTTTGCGACCGATTTTGATGATTCGCCGGGATTTATCCATGACTTTCTGCGTTTCGGATTGTCATAAAGTATCCATTTCTCATCGCCCGTAACGATTTTCCACAAGAAAGACTTTCGACGCTGCTAATTGAGAAGAGAAAGACACGCTGTCACTCGTTGATTTTTGTTGGTTTCAGTGAGTTCATGCCGAACCCATTTTCCTTCTTTCTGGATATTTCCCATCTCATGTAGGCGTTTGAAAAGCGTTTGCTGCGTTATTCCCAACTGTTCTACAAGCTCTTTTTGTGTTTGTGCCGAATTCTCAGCGAGCAGTTGTTCCAAATCATCATTATCGCACTTCGAAGGGCCTCCAGGGCGTTGTTTGTGATTAGACTCAAATTACCGCTTTTAAACCGCTTAAACCAAAATTCGCACACATCGTACGATACAACACCTTCGCCGAGAAAGGAACAAATCAATTCGCACACTCTTGCAGCATTTTTTCCTTGTTGAAATTCGTAAAGAATGCAGTGTCGGATATACACCTTATCTGTTGCCATTTTCGACTGAACTGAATACTTTTGAAGGTTATGTTGGGCCAAACTATATGTTCTTTTTAATAGCTATATGTCAACATTGCATAATCACAAAAGAGCGGGAAAATCTATTCAATTTAAAATTGATTTCATAACTGCTTAAAATAATTTGGATTATTCATTTGTACACCTAATACTTATAAATATAATTTGATTTGTATGACATATTTAAAAGCATTGTTCAAATGCAGTACATCAAGCCAAAGGAACTTCAATATTTAAGCAAAAGGAAAGAATCAAATATTTAGTCGCGAATTGACTTATTATAAACATTCTGAATCATTACATTCGACCAATTTGAATATAGCATCTAATTCTAAGTGTGCAACTAAGTTTTCGGGTTTCACACATGAATGACGCTAACGACACATGTAGTCGACATACATGTCTGAAGTTGTGTTTTTTATAGCTTGGATATCTGTTAACAATAATCAGTCATGATACCAACACATATCGCAACGCAAAAATATTTTTTCTAACAACGAAGATGTCGAGTTTTGTGCCAAATAAACAGCATTTGCGGGAAGCTTTGCTTGTCTGCTTTAACATGAAAAAAAAATGCAGCTGAAGCACGTCGTTTGCTTGAGGAGGCCTACGACGAACATGCACCATCGAAAACTACCTGTGAAGATTGGTTTAAACGCTTCAGAAGTGGCGATTTCGACACTGAGGACAAAGAGCGCTCTCCAGAAGACCAAGAACAATTGAGGACGCCGATCTGCAAGCATTATTGGGTGAAGATAATACGCAAACACAAGATCAACTCGCGTAGTCATTAAACATGATTCGCCAAAGTATTTCCAAATGTTTACATGCCATGGGAAAAATTCAAAAGGATGGAAAATGGGTGCCGCATGAGTTGACTGAGAGACAGATGGAAAATCAAAGAGCCACTTCCGAAATTTTGCTTTTGCGGCATGAAAGAAGGAGTTTCCTGCATCGAATTGTTACTGGCGATAAGAAGTGAATATATTTCGAGAATCCCAAACGCAAAAAATCGTGGCTTTCACCTGGCGAAGCATCAACATCGACGGCACGGCCAAATCACTTCGAAAAGAAGACAATGCTCTGCGTTTGGTGGGGCCAGAAAGGAATCGTGTACTATGAGCTGCTGAAACCGGGTGAAACTGTCGATAGGTATCGCTACTGACAACAACTGATTAATTTGAATCTTGCGTTGCTCAAAAAACGGCCAGAATGGGACACGAGACACGAACGAGTGATATTGCAGCACGACAACGCTCCGTGCCATCGCACTTCCATTCCAGAACACTATCAAAACGCTGAAATGGGATCTGCTACCGCACCCGCCGTATTCGCCAGACCTGGCCCCTTCTGATTATCACTTGTTCCGATCGATGGCGCATGGCTTGGCTGGACAACACTTGGCCAATTTCGGAAAAGTGCAAAATTGGTTGGATGAATGGTTTCGGTCCAAAGACGCGTCGTTTTATCGTCGCGGTATTCATGTATTGCCAGAAAGATGGCAAAAATGTATAGCTAGCGAGGGACCATACTTTGAATAAACCATTTTTTGTATTTCTCTTGAAATTTTCCATTTTTTATTGATCGAAAAAACCCGGAAACTCAGTTGTGCACCTAGTATAATAGCAACTAATATAATAGCATCTAACACTATATTGAGGACGTGAATAAGTTCTCGCTATTTTTTCGTGAAAATGAATGCTTTATTTAAAAAAATTAGTAAAAAGCATGTCATTGAAAGTATTGTCCATCGTTAGCCACTACTTTCTCCCATCTTTCTGGCAGCATACGAATACCATGTCGAAAGAACGACTCATCTTTTGAGATTATCCACGAATCGACCCATTTTTTGGCATCTTCATAAGAATGGAAATGTTGCTCAACCAGGCCATGAGTCATCGATCGGAACAGGTGATAATCAGAGGGAGCAACGTCCGGTGAATATGGCAGATGGGATAGGATTTCCCATATGAGCGTTTCCAAGTAGATTTTGACCGGTTTTGCAATATGCGGCCGAGCGTTGTCATGCTGCAAAATTACTTTGTCGTGTCTCTCCTCGTATTACGGCCGTTCTTCCTTCAATGTTCGACTCAAACGCATCAATTGTAGTCGAGAGCGATCTTCCGTGATGGTTTCGTTGAGTTTGAGGAGCACATAATACTACATTCAGCAGATCCCACCAAATACGGAGCATGAGCTTGAAACCATGGATATTCAGCTTTGCTGTCGATGTTGATACATGGCCGGGCTTACCCCACGATTTTCTATGCTTCGGGTTATTGTAGTGTATCCACTTTTCATCGCTAGTCACGAAGGATGCAAAGAACCTTTCCTTTTCTACCATTGGAGCAGCTGTTCATACGTGAAAAAACGCCGTTCGACGTCTCTCGGCTTCAATTCGTACGGCACCCAATTTCCTTGCTTTTGAATCATTCTTAATGCTTTTAAACGTTTGGCAACTGTTGTGTGATCAACTCCTAATGATTCTGCAAGTTCATTTTATGTCTGACATGGGTCTTCATTGAGTAATGTTTCAAATTCTTCGTCTTCAAACTTTTTCGGTGCGCCAGAGCGTTCCTTATCTTCAACATCAAATTCAACATCAAATATTTTTAAAGCGTCTAAATCAATCTCTCTGCATCTCTCTGCATGTTGTTTCCGACAAAACATGGTCACCGTAAGTCTCCACAAGAATTCTATGTGCTTCAGGTGCAGATTTTTTTGAAAAAAGTAATGCAGTAAAATTCCCTGCAAATACTCTTTTTTTTGGCACGAAATTGGACATGTTTAACGCTATGAAAAAATATGTTGTTTATCCTTCGGCGGAATAACGTATATTCTCAGTTCGAGCCTTAATGGTGGAGCTTCATGATGAAGTTGGCTGTAGTATTGCCCGATGCAAAAAGGCTAAGATAACACCATCTGTCGGGAAACAGCGAGAACTTATTTAAGTCCCCAATACAATGTAATACGATAGAAACAAAAAATGATAGTAGTATTAATAATAGTTATACAAATAGTTATAAAAATTTTAATGACATATTTACTGATAATATTTTGGATGAGGATGGTAACGAAATGATTCGGAGAGGGAACGCAGACGTAGTTCGCCTGATTCTCCCCACCATGGTCCAAGCGGTAGACACCCCGCAAGGGTTTTAGTCGGTAGAAGTCCGACATAACCCCCGCCTTCCCCAAAAGGGCGGGGATATCCATAAGGATTTTCCCTGCGTGACCAAAAAAAAATGGTAACGAAATGAGCGAATGGATCAATCAAGTGTAGAATCACTTTCTGATACAGAAAGCAACGAAGAGCATAGCGTTAAAGCACACGATTATAATTGTAATGTAAGTAATATCAAGATTGTAACAATAAGACGAGTTTACGAGCAGATTTACTAAAATTATTCATCGAGCGGAATATTGCGCATCATATTGCAAACAAGATACTCACTATTTTAAGAAAACATAGCCATGTAGATTTACCTAAAGATGTGAGGGTATTGCTTCAAACACCACGAAATGCATCGGCGAACATTAAATCTGTGGCTGATGGCCGCTATGTACATTTTAGTCTTTCATCTGCTTTAAAACGATCAATAGAAACATATTCTGAATATATTATAGGGACTGAAATAAAATTGAATATTAATGTTGACGGTTTACCAATTTCAAAAAGTTCTGGTAGTCAATTTTGGCCCATACTGGCATCTACTGAAGATATTGACATATTTACATCACCTTTTATAATTGGTATTTATCATGGCATTTATCATGGTATTTATCATGTGTAAACCTAACGACGCTAATGAGTTTTTACACGACTTTGTTAATGACTTTCTTTTGCTTTCTCAAACAGGCATCATTGTTTCTGATAAAAAATATCGAGTAACTCTTAATGCAATATTATGCGGTGCCCCAGCAAAGTCATTTATAACATATACGGAAGGTCATACAGGATATTTCTCTTGCTCGAAATGCATTCAAGAAGGGGAGTTCGTATGTAACAGAGTTGTTTTTCTAGAAATTCATAATACGTTACGTACAGACGACACTTCCAAAAGTCATATACATATTGAATATCACACGGGTGATCCCATATTAGAAAAATTTAGCATTAGAATGGTATCTCAAATTTTTCTAGATTATATGCATCTTGTATGCTTAGGAGTTGTAAAACGATTGTTACAACTATGGGTCAGAGGGAATAAAAATATTAACACATCGATCAATAAGTCCCGGGACTAACTACTAAAACAACATTTGTTTACCAAAATTCTTTTTTATTCATCAACATAGTCTCCTTCAAAAGCGATATATTCCAATGCTTCATTCCAACGCTTTCCTAACTTTTCTATGCCAGCCATGTAGAACGATTTATCTTTGGTTTTAAAATAGGCGTTAGTTTCGGCAATCACTTCTTCATTGGAGCCAAATCTCTTTCCCTGGAGCATCTTTTTGAGGTCTGTGAATAGCCAATAATCGCTGGGGGCCAAATCTGGAGAATACGGTGGGTGCGGAAGCAATTCGAAGTTCAACTCATGCAATTTGGCCATCGTTACCATCGACTTGTGACACCGTGCATTGTCATGATGAAAGAGAACTTTTTTCTTCTTCATATGAGGTCGTTTTTATGCAATTTCTGCCTTCAAACGCCCCAATAACGCTATGTAATATTCGCTATTGATGGTTTTTCCCTCTTCAAGGTAATCGATGAATATTATACCATGCGCATCCCAAAATACGGAGGCCATAACCTTCCCTGCCGACTGTTGAGTTTTTGGTCGCTTCGGACGACTTTCATCGGCTGAGCTCCACTCAACTGACTGCCGATTTGATTCCGGAGTATAGTGGTGGATCCAAGTTTCATCCATTGTCACATACCGACGCAAAAACTCCTGTTTATTTCGCGTAAACAGTGCCAAACAGCGCTCTGAATCATCGATGCGTTGTTGTTTCTATTCCATTCTGAGCAAACGCGGCACCCATTTCGAGAAAATCTTAACCACCGACAAATGGTTGTTTTCGACGGAGCAGATCCCGGATAACACTTTTCAAGCCATCACTTGTTTGAACAGTATTTTTCCCATTAAAAAGCAATGTTTTATTAACACACGAAATTCGGTTTTTTCCATTATTTTGAAAATAGCAAAAGTAGCGTCACTAAAACCACTGTAACTCAATGACACAATGTCGGAATGTCATGAAAGTTTGACACGTAACTTCTAAAGGTTGGTACTAACTGAGTATGGTATGGATTTGTTATTAGAGGCGCCATCTGTTGATTAGTCCCGGGACTTATTGATGTGTTAGATTATCTCCAGAGGCTATGCATTCAGTCTCACGTCGTTTAATTGCATTGAAATCCTGTATTCCAGCAGAATTTGCAAGAAAACCAAGAGATTTACAAACACATTGATAAATGGAAGGCTACAGAATCAATTCGTGCTCTATACAAGAATTGTTGTCATGAAATCCATATTACCTACAAATTGCTATTAGGTGCGCAATTAAGTTCACGCTGTTTTTCAAGAGATGGCTCCAGTAGTAAGTGCTGGTCGATTGTGACATAACCAAAACGTCATGAACCAAGCTTAGACATATGGTAAACAAACCGCTTTGACACATTAGTGATTTTGTTTTTGCGTCATATACTTTTGGTTGTGTGAAAATGTCTTATTTTGTGCCAAATAATCGTCATTTGCGGGAAGTGTTGCTTTTCTTCTTTCATTCGAATAAAACGGCGGCTGAAGCGCATCGAGAACTCCAAAAAGTTTACGGAGATGCTGCTCTAAGTGAAACAACGTGCCGTGATTGGTTCCGTCGCTTCAAAGACGGTGATTTCGATGTTGACGACCGTTCGCGTGAAGGAAGGCCAAAAACCTTCGAAGACGCTGAATTGGAGGCATGGCTCGATGAGGATCCGTGCCAAACGCAAAAAGAGCTTGCTTCAGCATTAGGAGTTACACGCCAAGCCATTGCATGCGTTGGGAATGATTCAAAAACAAGGAACTTGGGTTCCTTATGATTTGAAGCCGAGAGATGTTGAGCGTCGTTTTTTCGCCTGTGAACAACTGCTCCAGCGGCAAAAAAGGAAGGGTTTTCTTCATCGCATCGTTACGTGTGATGAAAAATGGATTCATTACAGCAACCCAAAGAGAACAAAATCATGGGGACTGCCCGGTCATGCTTCTACGTCGTCGGCTCGGCCGAATATTCACGCTGCGAAGGTTTTGCTGTGTATTTGGTGGGATCAGGGCGGTGTTATTTATTATGAGCTGTTGAGACCGAACGAAACCATCACTGGGGAACGGTATCGAACTCAATTGTGCGATTGAGCCTAGCACTGCGCGAAAAGCGGCCACAATATGAGCAGAGGCACGAAAAAGTGATTCTACAGCATGACAACGCTCGGCCTCACGTTGCCAAACCCGTTAAAACCTACTTAGAAACGCTCAAATGGGAAGTCCTACCCCACCCGCCATATTCCCCAGATATTGCGCCGTCCGATTCTTACTTGTTCCGTTCGATGGCACATGGTCTGGCTAATCAGCAGTTCCGCTCATATGAAGACATCTCAAAATGGCTTGATTCGTGGATAGCCTCAAAAGACGAACACTTTTACCGTGACGGTATTCGAGCTCTGCCAGAAAGATGGGAAAAAGTTGTCGCTAGAGATGGGCAATATTTTGAATGATTCATTTGTAACCATTTTTTCACAACAAAGTTGCATTTTCATCAAAAAAACAGCGAGAACTTAGTTGCGCACCTAATATTAAATCATGAAATTATTTTTGGTGGGTTGGTAGCACTGTCTTTGACATCTATGCAGAGTTTCATGTCAATATATTCAATTGCTGCAGAGCTATATGTGATTTTGTAAACATATAAAAGTGAGTTTTTCGATTTTTACTATGTCTGATTTTGTTGAGCAAAGAATTTGCATTAAATTTTGTTTGCGGAATGAATATTCTGCTGCGAAAACATTGCAGAAGGCCTTTGGTGATAAGGCTATGTCGCAAAAAATGTTTACAAGTAGTACAAAGACTTCAAAAAAGGCCGAGAACGAGTTCAAGATGAACAGCGCCCCGGACGACCATCAACATCTACCGATGAAAGCCACGTTAAGGAAATCAAAGATTTGCTGTTCGAAAATCATCGATTGACAATTAGAGACCTTGCTGATGCTACGGGCATTTCATTTGGATCAACCCAAACCATTTTAAAAGATGTTTTGTGCCTCAAACGCGTCAAATCTCGATTGGTTCCAAAAACGCCGTCCCACACTGCATTGGTTCTTCAAGAACATTTAGACAAAAATTCGACCCATATCGTTCCACAACCACTATATCACCTGATTTAGCACCGTGCGACTTCTGGCTGCTCAACAAATTCAAAAAACCGCTCCGGGGATACCGTTTCGACTCGATTGAGGAGATAAAAGTCGAATCGAAGATAGTATTGAAGGCCATCCCGGAAAAAGACTTCTCTGACTGTTTCAAGGATTGGAAGAAACGTTGGCATAAGTGCATTGTGTCGGACGGGGAGTACTTTGAAGACGATGAAATTGATTTGGAAGAATAAATAAGGATATTTCGTTTTATAAACAAATTCACCTTATTTTTTTATCCCAGTAGTATTACATGTGATTTCCGTCAAATTTGTCTTCCATTGAACTAGTCAGTAAGGGTTTTTAGGGTCGCTGATTACGAATTTGTAGATAAAATTACAAAATTCAAGATGGCGGACCTAATATGGCGGACCGAAATTGTAAAAAGATGGCTAATTCCAACCGATTTTAGTATCTGGAGGTTCTTGGGGCTTCTAATTATGAATCTGGAGATAAAATTACAAAATTCAAGGTGGCGGAATATGACAGATGGCGGAATATGATGCAATATGACAGATTGAAATTGTACCAGTGAAGAAGGATATTGCCTCAGGCAATTACATTTACTGAATTTAACAATGAATCGGTATTCCGGGGCCATCGGCCGAAATAGCGGCGCTGCCTGTTCGCGTGGCTGTGCTTTAGGTGCTTGGAGCGCAGCTATATGCACGAGCACTGCGTAAGCGTCGCCGAACGCAGCAATCAGTGTTACCGTTGCGGTAACTCCGGACACCGTGCCAAGGTGTGCAAGGTGGCCTCGGTGTAAAGTGTGTGCCGACATAGGCAGGCCGGCTGGCCACAAGGTGGGTGGGCCGGCCTGCAAACTCCCCATCAACGACGGAAAGAAGAAAGGGGAGAAAAAGAGACGCGGGGCTGGCAGCAGGGAGGAGGCTGGGAGCGCTGCCCTCCCTTCGGGGGATTCCGGACCGCAGATGGGGGGACTGGGTGAGTCTCCTCTCCGACGAGGGAGTAAGGAATGGAGGTGGAGGTGGCAGAGAGGACCCAGACCTCCACCGATCGAGTACTGGTGGCGTCTGGGCCTGGGAGGATAAAAGAGACTGTGGGGATGCTGGGGTCCACTGCCATTGTCACTGCCACTGCCCAAACGACGCCTGAGCTGAAACTGAGAAGGACGGAAAGGCTGAGGAAAAGGGGAAGACCGGAAGAGCTCCCCTCAACGAAGGATTCTCGGGAAGAGAGGGAGACAGGACGCGCTCTCCTTCCACCGGTGGAAATCGCCGATGAGGTGAGGCGGCTAAAGCCCAGTGCCCCATTCCAAATAACAGTAGATTTGGAGGGGGGGAGATCGGAGGGTGTGCCCTCTTCGACTTCCCCCCACCCAACAAGAGGTACCCCCTCATACTCCCCAGAGGAGGGGGCCGCTGAGGTAGGGACTCTAAGCCTCCGCAAAGACACTGGTGAGCAAGGCTAACGCGGTAGAAATCTCTTCGGGTAAGATCAGTGCGCCGCCTGATGTCTCCACCTCCGAGGGGATGAAAGTGGACCATCCGGAGGAGGCGAAGAAAGCCTAATCTTCACGCTCTTCCAGGTTCTACAGGCCAACTTCGGCCGCGGCGCCCGCGCGCAAGACCTTTTTGTACAGAGGATTACGGAACTGGGCGCCGGGGGTGACCGCCGAGCCGCTCTAGGTGCCGGTCTGTAATTCAAACTGGTCAGGCAGCCCAGATGGCTCGGTAGCCGTGGTGCCCATCCTACGACAGGGTCACCCCTATGTGCACTCAGGGCGAGAGGGACCTCGTACGTGGCGGTTGACTGGGGGCCTGTTACTGTGATGGGGGTGTACCTTCCCCCCTGCATAAATCGAACCTTTGGTGGCCTTGCCCATATACAAGCCTTGACGAAGTCGGGGGTGTGGAATGGTTTGTGCCACCCCTGGTCCGTCATTGTTGCCAGGGATTTTAACGCTCACGCCTTTGAGTGGGGGTGCAGTCTCCAGCAGGCGGATCCCCGGGGCAGTGCTGTGGTCGATTGCCGGGGTGTCGGCAAGGGAATGCAGGCGTAGTTCCCCTGACTCCCCCCACCACGATCCGAGCAGTAGGCACCCCGCAGGCACCCCGCAGGAGTTTTAGTCGGTAGAAGTCTGACATAATCCCCGCTCTCTCCAAGGGGCGGATGGTATCCATGAGGATTTCCCCTGCGTGAACATAAGAAAAGGGCGGTGGTCGATTGGACGGCGAGATTCGACCTCTTATTAATGAATAAATGGCTGGTCAGCACCTGCGTGCGGCCGAAGGGATAGTCAATCATCGATTTGACATGGGCGTCCCTTTCGGCTGCCCGAATGTTTCGGGATTAGGTGGTGGAGACGGAAGCCGAAACATTATCTAATCACCAGTACATAGTGGTCCCTCTGTCTTCCCACCCCTCAGCAGGTGTTGGACCGTCGCCCAGCAAGGGGGGAGGGAGTTTCCCCTACCCAAGAGGGCACTCGTTCAGCTGGACGCCGACAGGTTCTAGGTGGTTGTTCTTGTGGCCGTCTGGCACATTCAGGAGCCAGGTAGAGAGTGTGACCTCGGCCCTCGAGAGGAGGCTGAGGAACTGGCGTACGACGTCGCGATGCCCCGGTCTCACCTCAGTCAGCGCCAGGCAGCCTACTGATGGACGGAGGTGATAGCTACGAGTTACAGCGAGTCTCCGTCCGCGCCAGGCGGGCATATATACCCGGTGACGCGATTACAACGGGGAAATTGCAAGGGCTAAAGAGGGCTACCTCTAAGCGAGAGGAGCCTTCAAAGTTGTTATCGCCAAGGCCAAGAAGAGAGCCTGGCAGGAGCTGGTGGACTCCCTGGACTAGAATCCGTGGGGGCGTCCCTACAAAAGAACTGTCGATAAAATCCGAAAGTGAACTCCCCAATCGACGGAAGCCCTCGAACCCCAAATCCTCGGAAGGCTGGACACACTCTTCCCCAGAGTGGGAGAGGCACCCCACCGGATCCCCGTACCGGAATTACAGGACGGGGATTGGGAGGAGGATTTGGATGTGAGCCTAGAGGAGTTCGCCAGGGCCAGGAAGAAGCTCGAGGCTAGGAGCTAAACCCCGGGCCTCGACGGCGTTCCTGGCCGAACTTGGGCCCTCACCCTCGACGAGGCGAACCTGTCCGTGGCCTTGAGGACAGTGTCATGAAGTGTCAGAGTGTCAGAGTTCACGAAGTGTCTAAAGGAAGGGGTCTTCCCCCCAGAGTGGATAAGGGCCAAGCTGGTGTTTCTGGAGGGCAAGGCACCTGGCAGTCCGTCGGCCTACAGGCCGATTTGCCTGCTGGACAAGGTTGATGAAATGTTGGAACGGATCATCGCTGACCTCTTCGTCCAGCATCTGTCCCTGGAAGGGCTGGTCCTCCACGACCAGCAATATGGGTTCAGACCCGGACGTTCCACGCTAGACGCAGTCCAGCGTGGAACGTCCGGGCCGGATCTGTGTCCGGCATCTGACCCGTGGGGTTGTGAAGAAAGGGGGCGAGGTGTTGCTGGCGGTGTTGCTAGACATCACTAATGCTTTTAACACCCTGCCCTGGCCGGAGGTCGAACAGGCCCTCGAACATCACGGGGTGCCCGTCTACCTCCGACGAATCCTGGCCAATTACTTATGAGACAAGGACCTGGTCTGCTCAATGAGAGGCGGGCTCCAAGGCGGACGATGCAGCGCGGTATCCCACAAGGGTCGGTGCTCGGCCTCCTGTTGTGGGACATCGCATTCGATCGGGTGCTTCGCTCCGCCCTTCTCCCCGACTGCCACGTTATCTGCTACGCAGATGACACACTAATGGAGGCCGGGGGAGGACTGGGGAATGTCCGCCTCCGAGTGAAGGCGGCGCTGGCAGCCAGTGGTGAGCTCCATCAGCAGCCTGGGATTCAAAGTGGCGTCCCACAAGACGGAGGCCGTCTACTTTCATGACAGAAGCCGTGGGACGCCGACAGAGTCCCGGGTCACGGTGGGCGGAGTCCGCGTCCGCATCGGGCTCAGTATGAAGTACTTGGGCCTGATGTTGGATAGTAGGTTGGACTTTGGGCCGCAATTCAAATGGTTGGCTTCCCGAGTCCGGAAAGCCAGCCTGGTGCTTGCCAGGCTGATGCAGACTCAAGGGGGTCCTAAATGGCAAGCTCGCCGCCTGTACGTGGGTATGGTTCTTTTGGTTGCCCTTTGTGGGGCGCCCATTTGGGCACCTCAGCTTATGGCCACCGACCGCTACAAGCGCCTGATGCGTCAGGCGTTGTGATCGGTGGTCGTGAGAGCGATCCGGGCGTTCCGCACCGTCTCGTATATGGTGGCGACGAACCTGGCCGGCTTCCGCCCCGGGGCTTATCACCAAAGAGCGATCCACCCTCTACTGGAGGGCGACGGAACTCCGCTGGGCGAGGGAGGTAGAGTCAGCTAGGGACCTGGTGGCCCTGAAGTCTTAGGCCAGAGCCCGGGTAATGGTGCGGAGGGAGGCTGTGTTGTTCAACCCCCGCGGACCCGGGCTCCGAACGGCCGAAACCGTCCGCCGAGTTGGCCAGCAGGAGGGGACGGGGACTTACGTACCGTTTGGTTGCGGTTGTTAACCGGCCACGGGTGTTTTGGCCGGTTCCTACACCGAATCCAAAAGGAGTCCACCGCTCGATGTCACCACTGCCCGGTGCTGGAGGACATAGTGCAACACATGCTGGCCTTGTGCGATGCATGGAACCAGTAGCGCCGTGTCCTCGCCTGGGCGGTGGGCTGCGCTTGGGATAACCTGTCGCTCCCGCGCATAATGGAAGCCAGGTGCGGTAGCGAGGTGTGGTCGGCGGCGGTCTCCTTCGCGAAGGACGTCATGTGCCGCAAGGAGGTCGTCAAGTGGGTGCGTCGCCCTGGCACCCGTCGCAGGTAGCGACGGGGAGGGCGGCGCTCCTCCGGTTTAGACAGCGGGCTCAAGGTGGCGCCGGTCGAGGAACCGCCCTCGGGGGTTACCTCGACCGCCTCGGACCCGCCTTCGTCCATAAAGGGGGAGGGCGACAGGCCTAGAGTCTGTCCCCCCGCGCGACGGTAGGGGTGGGAAAGGGGAGTGGGTATCCCGATTGGGAATGGACCCAACTCCTCGTCCCCCACGACTAACGAGCGGGGCAAGGAGAGAAGGCGGGTGTCCCCTCTCTCCACTTACTGGACCAGGAGGCTAACCTGACCGGGAAACCGGTCGGGGCGCCGTGCCCTCTCCCAAAAGGGGGGGCGGCACATGGGCGAAGGGAGTAGAATGTAAGTAGGTATGGCCCGCCACTACCACCTACGCCGGAGGGTTGAGTGGAGGGGGAATGTTTTGGCGGGTCTTTTCTTTTGTTCACGATGGGGAAATCCTCATGGATATCCTCGCCCCTTGTGGAAGGCGAGGGTTATGCACTCTTAGCAGCTAAAACCCTACCGGGACGCCTTTTCTCAGGGTCGGCTGAGACGGCCGTAAGAACCACGCCAGTACTGGGTTTCCGACCGTTCTGACCCTACGGCCCGATTGGGCCCTCCGCCTGGCACCGCACGGCTGAACTAAGCCTGGTCGTGTTTTTACGGGACTTACCTACCCACAGAGAAAAACTGATTTTTGACATATGCAAATTATGGGCGGAACTAGTAATTAGTGGAAATTTGAATCAGCTGACTAAAAATAGGCATAATCTAAATATCAAATTTTTATTATTCACTTTGGGAGTTGGCGATTTTTACTCTTGGTCAGCTGGTTAATTTGCATATTACATTTTTGGAAAAATCTAGACACTGATGAGACTCGAACTTGGGTCCTCAGACTCTTGAGAGTTAAGCGTCTTACCTACTACGCTACTGCTACTCTTTGGTAGAAACTGTTTTCACAGCATACATATACGAAGAGAGAGAATGTGTGTATGTGTGCATGTGTGTGATTTGTGGCACGTGCAAGAAGTTCTAGAAAAAACCCTGTAAAGCCCTGCCGGATTCGAACCTGAGACCGCTGGCTCTTGAGTCATACGTCTTAGTCCTGGTCTACAATAGTTGATTTAAGTATTAAGCTATAAGAAATTAACCAATTACAGTTGAATGTGAGGAAAATAATCGAGTGTTGTTGGTTAATTTCTTATAGCTTAAAGCTTAAATCACCTATTGTAGACCAAGGCTTATACACTACGCTACTGCTATACCCTGATGGAAACTAGTTATATTGCTTACATACGGAAAGTATCGACGTCACACGTGAAAAATTTTGGAAAATTTTAGGTCCTATGGGACTCGAACTCCGCGGCCCCTGCTCTTGAGTCGCATGAGCGTGTGCGTGCATGTTCGAACAGACGGCGATAATTTCAAAGACAAAAGAACCCTGCGATTGTTGGAAGACAATATCTCCGGTCAATGTCTACGTGAATATTTTTACCTGTGAGGATCCCCCGCTTTCGAATTTGAAAAGTTTACGAAGGGGTTTGTTATTTCGAACTAGAAAATTACAGAGAAGAGAGAAAAGGTAAAGAGAAAAGAATGCACAAAATTATTTTATAGAATAAATTCACATCTCATTTTTGAAGTCACGATGCAGTATTCGTTATAATTTCTCGTATAATTTCATTTAAATGAATCGAGGTTAATTCATAGAATACAATATTAAAGTGAGTCTAAAAATGGCAAATGTTTTATTTGTCGCTGCACGTTTTGCTCGATTTCTCGATATTTAGCAGCGAACGTTTATTAGATATCACTTTTGTATAATCCTGCTAGTATGCTTATGCCTGAAAGGGTTTTGCTCGATTTCTCGATATTTAACAGCAAGTGTCTATTTCACGAAGTCTTCTCGAAAAAGGTCTATAGCTGCTTATATTGTTCAAAATAATATGTACAAAAGAGCACCGGGGGAAGGGAGGGGGGATGAGGAAGAGAGATATCCCTCTAATTGTGAGTATAAGTTTCGCGTTTTATTTAGTTTAGTCTGCGCCTTCATGGAGTACGTCGCCGCGTCCGCAGCTACTAATTTCGGTTTCGCCGATCGAGATAACGCTTTCAAGAGGCACATTATACGCGAAACTGCGAGTTGAAGCGAGGTGAGATTTTTATATCTCAGCAATGGCTGAACCGATTGAGGTTTTTTTAATCCCAATCGATTCGGCCTTCAAAAATAGGAAGAAAAGTGTTCTTGTACTTTTTGTGTACGTTGTCTCTAAGTGGAGATATTTTAAGATAAAGTTTGAATCATGGAAAATTACGATTCAGTAAGAAAGTAAGAAAGAAACGTTAGACCGCCGAGGAGAGAGGATTTGTGCTTCTCATTTTTCCGACACCAGGGGCGCTACGAGAGCGCTGAATAGTAGTATACATACATAACCCATTTCTTCCCAATGTTGCGTATACGCAACACGAAATTTATATAATTAATTATCAGTAATTTTTTTTTTTCACGAAGTGTTAGATTAATTGTGAAATAAGTTCATTTTGACTGCATTTTGTGAAGTTAAACTTCGTGTTGCATATACGCAACATTGGGAAGAAATGGTGGGTTAAGTATGCAACATCGGTGCATCGTCATCAGTGGGATATACCTTAGTGATTGATTAGGATTTTTTTTATTAAACATCAGTGATTGATTAAGAATATATACATATATTAAGCACGCAATATCAGTGCATCATCATCATCAGTGGGATACATTAGTGATTGATTAGGATATTTTTTGATTAAACATCAATGATTGATTAAGAAGTAAGTATGATTATTAACAAAAATGATTATTAACAAAAACATGCAAGGAAGTTTACGAATTTGCGCAGAAAGAAGCTTCGGACATTCCTACTATAGAAAATCTCAAGGACTTCACACCGCCGCGAAAAAAGAAGAAAGCATCGGTTGTGGTCTATGCATTGCCGGAAAATACAACTTAAGAAGGACTCGGGTATGTTAAATTTTATACTATCCCCTCATCTTATTTGCCTCTAATTCATACGTTTCATTTGAATGAATAGGTGCTAATCACGTGCACAATTTTGCACCTTGTGATCATCCCGGCTGTCAGTGTGATAATTCATGCCCATGTATACAAGCACAAAACTTCTGCGAGAAGTTTTATCAGTGCAGCAGCGAATGCCAGAACAGATTTCCTGAGTGTAGGTGCAAAGCGCAATGCAATACAAATCAGTGTCCTTGTTATCTGGCTGTCAGAGAATGTGATCCGGATCTTTGCCAAACATATGGTGCAGATCATTTCCAAATCAATTCTAAATCTTGCAAAAATGTCAGCGTGCAACGTGGTCTTTATAAGTTTCGAAAAATTTAATTTATTAGAGTGAAAATCAATATAATCTTAATGAGTAGAATTTTTTATTTGAAATATACTTTATACAATTTGAAATATCAGCAGCGAAGAATGAATTCATCTAGGAATATTGCAGCGAAATTATCAGTCAAGACGAAGCTGACAGGGGAAAAGTATATGATAAATATATGTGTAGTTTCCTTTTTAATCTTAACAGTAGTAAGTCGAGATAGATATAGTGGTTAATTAAATGTTGAAAAATAACAAAACTTAAAAGTTTCTAGTCGGTTTCAGATTTTGTTATAGATGCGACACGGAAAGGAAATAAAATAAAGTTCGCTAATCACTCGATAAATCCAAATTGTTATGCAAAAGTGATGATGGTGAACGGTGATCATGGAATAGGCATTTCTGCTAAGAGAACGATTCAACCTGGTGAAGAATTATTTTTTGACTATAGGTATGTTGCTGTAATGTTTTGTCTAATTTATTAATTGCAAACAATTAAAATCATGCGATAATTTTCAGATATGGACCAACGGAACAATTAAAATTCGTCGGTATCGAGCGAGAAATGGAGTTTCTTTAATATATGTATACAGAGTGCACGATTTATCTGAAGACATTGCAATATCTCGAGAACTATGCATTGGATAAAAAAAAGTGGTTAATGAAAGTTGTTAGTCTCGAAGGGGGACATCCAATGATACCAAACTCGACCTCCCACCTCACCCTCTGGGGGTGGGGGTTGGGGGCAACTTTGAAATCTTAAATGGAAACCCCCATTTTTTATTACAGATACGGATTCTACGCCACAAAATACGTAAATTTTGTTCGAAACTTTTTTTTTGATTCGTGATAGATGGCGCTGTAATCGCAAAAAATTATATTTTCCATAATTCTCCAGAAATGATCATTGGATTGTGAAATAAAAAATACCTGTTCAATATTTTTAAAGAACATTATAAAAGTTATTCCCCCCCATCCTCTCGGGGTAGGGTGGGTGGTAACGTTCAAATCTCAAATGGGAACCCGAATCGAAGAGGGAACTGCTCGACGCGCCACTGTGGGTGTATGGCGAACTACGGCTTATTATAAAAGGCAGTGCAATGCTATCTATCACGAATGAAAAAAATTGTTTCAATAAAAATTTCACGTACAATCTAATTCTGCAATGAAAAATGTGGGTCCCCATTTGAGATTTGAACGTTATTACCCACCCTACCCCGAGAGAATGGGGGGGGGAATAACTTTTATTATGTTCTTTAAAAATATTGAACAGGTATTTTTTATTTCTCAATCCAATGATCATTTCTGGAGAATTGCGGAAAATATAATTTTTTGCGATTATAGCGCCATCTATCACGAATAAAAAAAAAGTTTCGGACAAAATTTACAAAATTATTTTGTGGCGTAGAATCCGTATCTGCAATAAAAAATGGGGGTTTCCATTTAAGATTTCAAAGTTGCCCCCAACCCCCACCCCCAGGGGGTGGGGTGGAGGTCGAGTTTGGCATCATTGGATGTCCCCCTTCGAGACTAACAACTTTCATTAACCACTTTTTTTTATCCAATGTATATGCATAGTTCTCGAGATATTTCAATGTCTTCAGATAAATCGTGCACCCTGTATATATTATATGGACTTTTACACGTATAAATGGTGCATCAAGCGAATACATACAGCTGAAATATTAGAAAGGAAATAAGCACTGCCTGATTTGTATGCCTCTCTATTTTTAATTAAATTTTACATTTTCATTTGTCGGTCCAATTTTGCAAAATTGTAGTAATAGAGATTTTTTGCACATGTAGATAAAGGAACTTTTTGAAATATGTTCAAGTTTTTATGGACATCTCGAAACATAAAAATATCAAAGTAAAAATATACGTATACATGTTGTGAATAAATAAAATGATTTCAAATAACATCGATTTGAATATATCTCAAAAAGTTCCAACTATATTTCGCCTTGATACCATTTGATATTTACTTTGTTGTACATTTGATCGTAATGAATTTTTTACAATTATGTAAAACGCGAACTTATAATGATCGATATGATATAATTTAATTTTAGTGTGATGATACTTAACTACTGAGTTTATTAAGATTCGAGAGTACATATTCAACTCCTGCCCCTAATCATGACTCGATATATTTACAAAAGAAAATTTCGACTCAGTAATAGGATAAAAAAAATGTCGGACGCAAAGGAGTGGAGCTATGCGTGCATCGCTACGAGAGCGCTGAAGAAGAACATAGCAGCGAATACGATATGTATTTATAAATAATGTATTTATAATAAATATATATAATATAATAATAAATAATAAAATAATGATTTTTATTAGAAAAAGAGAGAATGAGAAGATCAGAGAATGAGAGAGGGAGAGCGAGAAAGCGTGAGAGGGTCTAGGAGTGAGAGAAAGTGTGAGAGTGAGATAAAATGAGTGAGAATGGCAGAGAATGGGAGAGAATGGAAGAGAATGAGAGATAATGAGAGTGAGAGAGAATGGAAGAGTGAGAGAGCTTGAGAGAGTTTGGGAGTGAAAAAAAGTGTGAGAGAGAGAAAATGAGAGAGAATGACAGAATGGGCGAGCATAGGAGAGAATGAGAGAGAATGAAAGAAAATGAGAGTATGGGAGAGAATGAGAGAGGGTGAGAGAGAGAGAGAGAGAGAGAGAGAGAGAGAGAGAGAGAGAGAGGAGAGAGAGAGAGAGAGAGAGAGAGAGAGAAGAGAGAGAGAGAGAGAGAGGAGAGAGAGAGAGAGAGAGAGAGAGAGAGAGAGAGAGAGAGAGAGAGAGAGAGAGAGAGAGAGAGAGAGAGAGAGAGAGAGAGAGTGAGAGAGAGAGAGAGAGTGAGAGAGCGTGAGAGAATTTTGGGAGTGAGAGAAAGTGTGAGAGTGAGAGAGTGAAAGAATGAAAGAGAATGAAAAAGAGCTAAAGAGAGTGGAAGAGAGTGAGAGAGAGAGAAAGTGAGAGAGTATATATTAATATATATTGGTATGTATTGTATATACGTACATACCAATATAGGTACGTATGTACATAGTACGTATGTATCTATTAAGTTTATATAGTATTATAATAAATTATAAACCTTCACTATAGAATATACATATCGAATGTGTATATATTCTACATATTTTGATATTTTTTTATTCAAAGATGTTATTCTTATTATAATTGACGAAATGTCAATGATATCTAATTTGACTTTAAAAAACTATATCGAACTAAAACTTGATTAATGCATGACAGCATTTTTATTATAATAAAATGTTCTTGTAAATACTCTTTATATTACAAGTAAAATTTATATAAAACTCACCTTTTTAAACAAAAAACTAAAAAAGGCGCCAAGTACAAGCGCTATGTGTACATGACATAAGTTTTTAGTAAGTAAAACTTATAACTATAATAAAAGTAAAACGTATAACTATAATAAAACTTATAACTATAATAAAACTCTACAACATTATTCTACTGTACAAAAGAAGTGATATATGATATTAGAGAGTAGCGCCAACTGAGAAAACTAATACATATTGGCATAAATTTTTACAAGTAATTACATGTAAAATTACATGTAAAATTTACTGTCCTAACAACTAAAGTATCAGTAGCAGGATAGTTATATGGTATGTAGATATATAATATATATTATATTATACAAAAGAAGTGATATATTAAAACAGTACCGCCAACTGAGAAATCGTATACTTAATATTTTTAGAAATCTCAAATTCAAATTATTTCCTTCTTTTAAGATATATATTATGTACATAACATAAGTTTTTACAAGTAAAAATTACAAATTCAAATTATTTCCTCTCTTTAAGATATATATTATGTATATACATAACATAAGTTTTTACAAGTAAAAATGATATCGCGTTATAAAAATTCAACACGTTTATTAATAGTGTCCAATATTTAAAAAAGATATCTTTTTAAAGGTTATTATTATTCAAGAAACTTCAGGGAAACCTAACTACAAAAGATGACAATAATATAAATTTTTACATAATTTATCATTATTTATTAGAACACTGAGTTATATGATACTATTTACTGGGTTGTCACGGTTATTATTATTTTATTATTAGCAATAACAGCAATGCAAGTAACGCGCGTTAACTTATTAACTTTATATTAAATTAAAAACAAAAAAATTTAATCCAAACATATTGGTGAGTGCAAAAGTTCGTGCGGAGTTTCAATAGATGGAGTTATAAGCGTCGTAAAGTGTTGTCATTAATACTTCCATCTACATATTATATAACGTTGGAAAGGTGACGTCTTCAGCTGTTATTAAAAAAAAAATCATTTGTTTTCATACAAACTGCTTCGAGAAATATCACTTTAAAAATGAGTATCGACAAGGTGCATTTACGGCATGTTATGCTTTACGAGTTTCGGAAGGGAATAAACGTTGCCGCAGCCGTAAAAAACATTCAGGATGTTTATCAGGATGAAGCACCAGCTAAACGAACTGTGGAAAATGGTTTGCTAAATTTCGGCGCGGAGAATTTAACCTTGAAGACGAGCCACGCTCTGGTCGACCTTCTGACATTGATGACGATGTTTTGCGTACTTTAATGCTCAATAATCCGCGAATTTCAACAGAAGAAGTTGCTACAGCACTAAACGTTGACCGATCAACCGCTTTTCGGCGTTTAAAAAAGATGGAATTCGATTTGAAGCTCGATATATGGGTGCCCCATTTGCTGACCGAGAAGAACAAAATCAAGCGAATTTCTGCAGCCGTTTCTTTACTCGGGCGGCTCAATAAGAGTCGTTTTTGGATCGACTAGTGACGGGCGATGAGAAATGGGTCCTCTACAACAATGTTCAGCGCAAACGGACATGGAAACAATCAGATGAGCATGGTGACGCAATGCCAAAGGCCAGTTTGCACCCGATGAAGGTGATGCTCTCTGTTTGATGGGATTGCAAGGGCATAATCTATTTCGAGCTTCTCCCCACTGGCGAAACGATTGATTCGGACAAGTACTGTCGCCAATTAACCAATCTGAATCGAGAAATAAAAGAGAAACGTCCGATTTTGTCAAATCGCAAGGGAGTCGTCTTTCATCACGACAACGCCAGACCATACGTTTCGAAAAAGACGCTGCGCAAACTGAAGAGCCTGAAATGGGATGTCTTAACGCATCCACCGTATTCTCCTGATATCGCACCATCTGACTATCACTTGTTCCGGTCATTGCAAAATTATTGAAATGGAAAAAACTTTGACTCTTTGGAGGCCTTAAAAAACGGCGTCTCTTCGTTCTTCGAATCTAAACCGCGCAGTTTTTATGATCGAGGCATCCGTATGCTGCCAGAACGTTGGGAAAAGATTATAGAAAACGATGGAGAATATATCATTGATTGAATAAAGATTTTTGTTTGCCTAATCACTGTGTGACTTTTACTCACAAACTCCGCACGAACTTTTGCACTCACCCAATACAAAGAATTGAAAAGAAATTATGAAGATTCACCAAAAATAAAAAAACCCTTGGCGCACCCGGGTTATTAAGCTGCATTAAAACTCATACTTCTGTAGCTGGCAATAAAATTGTTAATATGACCCGGGCGCGCCAAGGGTTTTTTTTATTTTTGGTGAATTGTCATAATTTTTTTTCAATTCCTTGTATGTTTAGATTAAATTTTTTTGTTTTTAATTTAATATAAAGTTAATAAGTTAACACGCGTTACTTGCATTGCTGTTATTGTTAATAATAAAATAATAATAACCGTGACAACCCAGTAAATAGTATCATATAACTCAGTGTTCTAATAAATAATGATAAATTTTGTAAAAATTTATATTATTGTCATCTTTTGTAGTTAGGCTTCCCTAAAGTTTCTTGAATAATAATAACCTTCAAAAAGATATCTTTTTTAAATATTGGACACTCTTAATCAACGTGTTAAATTTTTATAACGCGATATCATTTTTACTTGTAAAAACTTATGTTATGTACAAATAATAATAACCTTTAAAATGATATCTTTTTTAAATATTAGACACTATTAATAAACGTGTTAAATTTTTATAACACGATATCATTTTTACTTGTAAAAACTTATGTTATGTATATACATAATATATATCTTAAAGAGAGAAAATAATTTGAATTTGTAATTTTTACTTGTAAAAACTTATTTTATGTACATAATATATATCTTGAAAAAAGGAAATAATTTGAATTTGAAATTTTTAAAAATATTATGTATACGATTTCTCAGTTGGCGGTACTGCTTTAATATATCACTTCTTTTGTATATTATATTTACTTAGAAAGGAGAGATAAACCTCTGTATTGATAACATTCAATTTCTGAAAGCGTTTCTTTGGGGATTGAATGTATTGGGTCTATGCATAATTCCGTAGCGAAATTCCGACAGATGTCGTTCGCAGTTGTTTTTCCGCTCGCACATGTGTCAAACATATGAAGTGTCGTACATTAAGTGAAACCTGAAATTTGTGCCGACATTTCAAGAAAATATTCATCCAGATCTGTTACGTATACGAAGTTTAATTATGTTTTAAACATGGAAGGAAAAGCGTGTCTTTTCGGTGTATTTCGCTTTTTTATTTCCGAAAAGGCAAAAACGTGTCGCAAACTTACAAAAAGATATGTGCTATATACGGAGAGAATGTCATAAGCGAAAGTATGTGTCGGAAGTGGTTTGCGAAATTTCGTTGCGGAAATTTTGATTTCCAAAATGCTTCTCACTCTGGTCGGCCAGTCACTACTGATGTCGATCAAATCAAGGCTTTAATCGACTACGACCGGCATTTGACGACAACAGAAATCGAACATAACTTCAACATTGACCAATCAACTATTTCGAGACATTTACGGAAGCTTAGGATGGTAAACAAGCTTGATGATTGGGTGCCTCACGAACTGAGCGAAAAGAATTTAATGGGCCGAATTCAGCTTGCGATTTGCTGCTCAAATGTCATCAAAACGAACCATCTTTAAAGCGGATGATCACTGGCGATGAAAAGTGGATTGTCTACAACAGTGTCAGTCGAAAAAAAACATGGTCGAAGCGCGGGGATGCTGTCCAAATGGTCGCAATGGCTGGATGGCACCCGAAGAAGGTCATGCTCTGCATCTGGTGAAATTGAAAAGGAATCATCATCTATTATGAGCTGCTGCCAACAAAACGGTTGATTCGATCAAGTACTGCTCACAACAGATCAAATTAAAGCAAGCAATATATCAGAAGCGGCCCAAATTGGCGGACAGAAAGAGCGTTGTGTTCCACCGAGACAACGCTAGACCACACATTTCTCTGATGACCCGGCAAAAGTTATTGCGGCTTGGGTGGGATGTTTTGATGCACCCACCGTATAGACCGGACCTTGCACCTTTAGACTATCACTTGTTCCGAGTGCTAGAAAACAATTTGAATAAAGAAACCTTCAATTCCCTGGACGTCTTCAAAAACCACTTAGATGACTTCTTTGCCCAAAGATCTCAGGACTTCTATGAAAGAGGGATAATGAAGTTTGTGGAGAGATGGCAGGAAGTCATTGAACAGAATGAAACATATTTAATTCATTAAAATCACTTTTTTTGTTAATATTGTGCATTTTGTTAGTATTGTGTATATATAATTAATTTTGCTAATATTGTACATTTAAAATTTATTCGATTTTCGCTACGGAATTATGCACAGACCCTATACTTGGCCCCTTTTTACGTATGTGAGGGCTATTTTTCGAAAAAGGCCTATAGCTGCTTATCTTGCTTAAAATAATATATACAAAAGCTGTATCGCTTTTACATTTTCTTAGGATAGAGAGATAAACCTCTATAACGATAACGCTCAGTTTCTAAAACCGCTTCTTTAAGGGAGGTTGAATATATCTCGTTCGCCGCTACATGAGTGGGAAAAATTTTTCGTTAAATTTACACTAAAAGAAACGTTAGGTTCTTTACTAAAAGGAGCCTACCGATAATTTTTTCCACTTTTACTTTACGAAGATATAGTTTGGAGAAAATTTTTTAAAAAATGGGAGAAATAGGGAAGGAAAAAACTACCGAAGACACAGTCTTTCGCCTATTCGATCACTTCCCCGCAGCAGACACGTACTGTGTTCTGTGTTTGAGTGATATCGAGAAAAGTGTTGAGAAGATGTCGCTAATTGAAATTATGCGCTAATTGAAACTATGCGCTAATTGAAACTATGTATTATCGTGGCGTCGACTATAAATCCTCTCATCGAACGCGAGAGGTATTTGCGCGAACTCGTGGATAATAACGATGTGTAATTATTTAACGAGTGTAATTATTTAACGTTTTATAGTTTCGCGGCCTCATGCAGTAGTACTCTAATGGGAATGATATTTGCATGTGGACATTTTAAAAGTGATCAACGACTTTGCGAAATCGTTGTAGATATTGTGGAAGCCAGAAGATTGTTCGGAGTAAATTTTTTTCTTTTTTTTTCTTCTTTTTGTTAACGGTAGGGAAATCAATCATGGACACCACCCTGGAAGAAGTCGGTGGTTATGCCGGACTATTATCGCCTAAAACCCCATCGAAGTGCCTTCTGAAGTCCTCCTCGACATGGTGCTACCTTGTCGTGGTGAGAAGGCACAGGCGATCCGTAAATCCATCGGGGTAGTACCTCCGGTCCAATCGGAGGGAGGGTCGGATGGGGAGGATCGCTTGCTAAGAGCACCTCAGGTTCAGGGTTGGGTGGGTTTTCAGGGAGGGGGGGGGGTCTGAGGTGGGAAGGGCGGTGGACGTCAGGGGCCAGGGTGTTTCGGCATTCTGGTACGGGGGATCCAGACGAACCCCGGCGTACCTAACCTAACCTATTATACCGTAACCCTAGGTCATGTCTCTGGAGCCTGGAGTCCTGCCTTAACCGGCTGGACCGAGAGGCGGGACCTCTATAAAAAACCACGTAATCCTACGGTGGGGAATTCCATGCCTAGGGGATGAATGGCAGATGCGTGACCTTTCACAAGTGGACCCCTTCTCTTTTTTTATAACGCAGAGGAAATCCATCATGGGTACCCCCGCCCCATGGGAGGGGCAGGGGGTTTTGTGAAACTCTTACTCACTAAAACCCCTGCAGAATGTCTACCAGTCGGACCGAGTTGGGGGGAGTCAGGGGAACTGCACCAACATTCCCTCCCCGACTCCCCGGCCCCAGGGCTCGTTGTCGAGCCCCACGCCCAAGTGCCGTGCCCCCTTCTCCCAGAAGAAAAAGATATAGGGCGCGGCGCCCCGATCGGTTAAGCCGACCGGGTTGGCCTTCCGGTAACTATTACGGGAGGGGGACACTCACCCCTCACTCCCCGCCCCTCCCCGTTAGAGTTTCCACTCCAGGGGGCGGAGGAGCGAGGCCCTTTCCCAGAGGGCCCCGCTCCCCCCTTTCCTACCTAAACCGACGCGCGGGGGAGCTCTGGTGGGGGATCTCACCCCCCTCCCGGCCTCCCTCCCCGCGCGTCCGCAGTCGGCCCCGAGGCGGCCGAGGGAGCAGCGGTCTCCGGATAACCGGTCGTCGCCGCCTCACCTCGGCCGGCGCCACCTCGGGGCCGCTGTCACCTCCCGGGGAGCGCCGCCTTCCACCCCTCCACCTCCCGCGGTTGAGGTCTGGCCTGCGCCCCCACTCGGCGGCCTCCTTCTGGGATATAACATCCCTACAGAAGGAGGCCGCCGCCCCCATACTTCCTCGCTCCCGCACATGGCCCGAACCATGCGCGGGAGCGAGATGTCCTCCGCGTTACACCCCATGGCCCGGGCCAGGACTCGGCGCTCCTGGCTCCACGCCTCGCATTCCACGAGGATGTGCCGCGCCGAGTCCTCCGGCTCCGGGCAATGATGGCACTCGGTGGTGTTCTCCTTCCCGATTCGGTGCAGGTACCTCCCGAAGCATCCATGCCCGGTCAGCACCTGCACCATGTGGAAGGAGAGTCCGCGTCCCCTCCTGTCTACCATTTCTGGGAGACAGGGGCAGACAGCCTCGGCCGTTTGGCGACCGAATCCTCGCGGGTCGGCCAGCTCGGCCGACCACTTGTCGAGGATCCGGTCACCGGCCTGGATCTTAAGGGCCCTCAGGTCCCTGGCCGATGGCCCTTCCCCCCTTTCGCGGAGCTCCTTCATACGCCAGTATAGGAGATACCTCTCCTCGGCCAGGAGTTCCACTGGGGGGAACCGGCCAGGGAGGCCGCCGCTATGTGGAAGACCGTCGCGTACGCCCGGATCGCCCTTACCAGCACCGGCCGCGTGGCCTGCCGGAGCAGGTTCCGATTGCGGACGGTGGCCAGGAGTCGGGGCGCCCATATAGGGCGACCGAGAGTACGACTCCCACATAAAGTCGGTGTGCCCACCATCCAGGCCCCCCTTGGGTCCGCATGAGACCGGCCAGTGCCGTGCCTACTTTGCGGACCCGAGGGGCTAGGCGCCTGAAATGGGGCCCAAAATCCTACCGGCTGTCCAGCATCAAGCCCAGATATTTCATCGTGGACTCGACGCAGACGCGGACACCGTCCACCAGGACCCGGGCCCTTCGCGGCCTCCCCTGACCCCGGCCATGAAAGAGCATAGCCTGGGTCTTCTGGGGGGCCACTTTGAGCCCGAGGTCACTGATGGTCTCCACCACCGAGTGCAGAGCGGCTTCCACCCGGAGGTGAGCCTCCCCCCAATCCTTCCTCTCGGCTAGCATCAGCGTGTCATCTGCATAACACACCACGTGGTAGCCGGGAGGAGGGGGGTTCGCAGCACCTGGTCGAACGTGATGTTCCACAAGAGGGGGCCCAACACGGACCCCTGCGGAACACCGCACTCCATTTGCCGCCAGCCTTCGACTCCGCCTCTTCCCGTGTTGGCGAGATCTCTGTCTCTGAAATAGGCCGCTAGGATGCGCCGGTGATAGGCGGGAACACCGTGGTATTCCAGCGCCAGTCCTATCTCCGGCCAGGGCAGGGTGTTGAACGTGTTGGTGATATTGAGCGATACCGCCAGCTACACCCCGCCCCCTTCCTCCACGACGGTACGACCCGGGCATGCTGGAGAGCGTCCAGCGTCGATCGTCCGGGCCTGAACCCGTACTGGTTGTCGTGGAGGTCCGGCCCTTCCAGGGACAAGTGCCGGACGAGGCGGTCCGCAATAATGCGTTCCAGCATTTTGCCCGCCTCGTCCAGTAGGCAAATCGGCCTGTAGACCGACGGCCCAACGGGTACTTTACTCTCCTTGGGGAGGAGGACCAACTTGGCCCTCCACCACTCTTGGGGGAAGACTCCCTCTCTGAGGCACCCTTCTAATGCCTCCCGCGTGGCGGCGGATAGGTTTCCGTCGCCAGGGGCGAGAGCCCAGGCGCGGCCAGGAATCCCGTCGGGGACGGGGGCTTTGCCTTTGGCCCCGAGCCTCTTCCTGGCCCTGGTGAACTCCTCCGGCAAGACCCCTAGGTCCTCGTCCCAGTCCCCGTCCTGAAGATCAGGAACGGGGATCTTGGGGGGCCCCCCTCCGCCCTCGGAAAGAGGGTGTCGAGGAGCCCACTGGGGTCCCGGGGATCCATGGACTCCGTTGGTGAGGGCGCCCACGGACGTATCTTGCCGACCGTCCGCTTGTACGGGCGCCGCCACGGGTCCTCGTCCAGGGAGTCCACCAGATGCTCCCAGGCTCTCTCCTTGGCCTCGACGATGGCGGCCTTGAGGGCTTTCCTCGCACGGATATAACTCTCGCGTGCCCCCGCGGCGTCCCCGCCTCTGCGCCGGGCCCGGGTAAGCTCTCGCCTGGCCTGGACATAGGAGTCGCGGAGTTCCGCGAGCTCCCGCGTCCACCAGTACGCAGCCCGACGCCGGCGGGGATGGGACTGGGGCATCGCAGTGTCGCAAGCCGACACCACGATGCCCATTGCCTCCTTGGCCATCTCCAGAGGGGGCAGGGGGTCCCGTATACCTGGCTCATGGTCCATATGCCAGGTTGCCGCGAGGATGGCCGCCTGAAACCTATTCGCATCAAGTTGACCGAGGGCCCATCTCTTGGGGAGTGGAAGGTCCCCCTCCCCTGGGCGGCGGTCCAACCTCCGGTGGGAGGTGGGGAGTCGGAGGGTCCAAGCGACATATCTGTGACCAGACAGTGACTCCCTCTCCTTCTCCACCACCCACCCCCGGAATAACCGCGCGGCCGAGGGGGAGGCCCACGTCAAGTTAATGACCGACTCGCCTCCCCCATCTGGCCGCACATATGTGCTGGTGGACCCCGTGTTAATCAACACGAGGCCCAGCCCCGCCACCCAATCGACCACAGCCTCGCCCCGAGGGTCCCTTTGCCAGGAACCGCAACCCCACTCCTCCGAGTGGGCGTTGAAGTCCGCGGTGACAATTGTGGATCGGGGGTGGCACTGCTGTACCACCTCCCCGACCCTGTCCAGGACCCTCATTATGCGGGCGGACTCACCTAGGCCTTCTTTATTGTAGCGGCGGTGTAAGCACACTCCCACTACCGTAATGGGCTCACAGTCAACAGCCACAAACGAGCGCCTCTTCCCCCTGATTTTACAGGGGGGTGGCGCCCGCTGCGGGTCTGGCCACCAAGGCCACAAAGCCGCTGTCCAGCCAGTTATGATTACCGACTGGAACTTGGTGCGGCTCTGTGGCCAATCCTTCTTTTCTCTCAGGAGGGGAAATGCCTGACGCACACCCTGGGGCCCATGCAGGGGTGATCCCAGGGTAGTGTGGGGCTTGCACCCACTAAAACCCCCCCGGCCCACATGCGCGCCGCTACGCCATACTCAGGTGGGAGAGCCGCATCTCTCCCTACCTATCCCCGCCCCCCGGGTCAAACAGATGACGACAATCATCGTCATCCGGACCCGAATAAGAAACCCCCCCCCAGGACAACGACGATGACGACGAGGACCACGACGACGACGAAGACAACGATGATGACGAGACGAACGAGTGACGACGATGACGACGACGACGACGACGACGACGAACAAACGACGACGACGACGACGACGACGAAGACGACGACGACGAATCCGACACCCCGGACAACGACGACGATAAGGAAGACGAGGACAAAGGCACGGAGCCGGGGGAGGGAGCGGACCTACTCCGGTCCCCCGATTGGGAGGAAGAAGAGAGGGAAGAGCCCACAACCCAACGGTCGCTGGCCCCCTCTCGGGCCCTCTCCGCGTTCTCCTTTGATCCGACCACTGTCGCCGACTGTGGCGGCGAACCGCAACATGGCCGACCAGACCCGGCGGGAGCGGAGGCTCTCGCGCACGACCGCCGTCAGGGACAAATCCCCACCCACCTCCCTCACCAACTCCTCACGTTGCACCCTCCACGCCACGCAGTGCTGCAGGGTGTGCTGCGCGTAATCGCGCTCATCCCCGCAGTGAAAACACCGCGGGGATGGCTACTTCCCGATCTTGTGTAAAAATTCTGCGAAAACCCCGTGGCCCGTCAACAGCTGCGTAGCGTGAAAAGATAGGCCGCCACGATGCGGACGATCCAGCCAGAGATTGAACTCTGGCAGGATCGCGTCACGGACACGAACACTCGGCAGTCCCGGGCCCCGAAGCTGCAGAAGCCACTGCTGGCGGACCAGCAGCTCCTCCGCAGTCCGCGACCGCCTCGGACGTCCACATCCCGTACGGACGAAAGTCGCGAGCACTCTCGTACATCCGACGACGAGACGCCGCCAGGATCTCAACGGGCGGCATCCGAGCCAGGAGGGTCGCAGCCACGTAGGACACCATCTTGTACCCGGACACCACCCTGATGGCGATTCGGCGTTATATCCGCCTCAGGTTCAACTGGGCTCGCTGAGTTGCAGCAAAGGCCTCAACCCAAACCGGCGCCCCGTAGAGAACCACGGACATCATGACGGTTGCGTACAACCGTCGCCGGGCTTCCCCGGGGCCCCGTAAATTGGGCATCAGCCTGCCCAGGGCCCTTGCGACCGTCGCGACCTTCGTCCGTACGTACTCGAAGTGAGGCCTGAACGTCATACGACTGTCCAGGATCACCCCGAGATACTTCATGCGATCCCCCACCAACACGTAATCGCCCCCCACACGCACATGCACCTTCACCGGAGGGGCCCGCCCTCGGGCCCTACTCCCATGGAACATGGCTGCCACTGTCTTGTCCGCCGACCCTGAGACCGAGGCCGGCGATACTCCCCACCGTGAACTTCACCTGGATGGTGGCCAGGACCGAAGCCCTTTCCACGGAGGGGCCCGCAGCCAGAATCAAGGTGTCATCCGCGTAGCATACATGTGGTTTTGTGGAATGTGGTTTATGACCTCGCACCCAGGCTCGAGACGAGCACTGAGCACGCGGTCATAAACCACATTCCACAAAAGGGGACCGAGCACCGACCCCTGGGGGACGCCCGCCACCACGTCGCGAGACCTTACACCCCCGCCGCGAACCGGATACTCTACCGTCCTGTTGGACAGATAGGACCCGGCCACGCGCCGGAGATAAAAGGGAAAACCCTTGTCCCTTAACGCACACAACATGTGCGACCGCGGCACCGAGTTGAACGCGTTTACCACGTCCAAGCCGACTGCCACGGCCGCACTCCCGCCCGACACCGCATGCGACACGTAGTCACGGACCCGAAGGAGGGCGTCCACCCTCGTCCTACCCGTCCGAAACCCGTATTGGGAATCGGACAGGGAGGCCGCCGGATGGTCCGCCATCCAACGCTCCATCCGCCCCACAAACACCCTCTCAAAGATCTTGCCGATCTCATTGAGGAGGCAGATGGGGCGGGCTCGGAGCGGTCCGGCCAGTTCCGCCCCCCCCTTCGGGATCAAGACGAGCCTATCACGTCTCCATTCAGAGGGAATATGCCCTCCGCGAGGCACCTGCGAGGCACGAGAACATATCCGTGATTACCTTGAGAAAGGCCGGAGGGACCTTTCTCCATACCCCGGCGGGCACACCATCCGGCCCAAGGGCCGGGTTACCACCCCTTCCCTTCCCGATTATCGCCTCGAGCACCTCCCTGGTCGCACGACCAGACGGGGTCCCAGGCCTCGCCAGACAAAGGCTCGTCCCAATCCCGATCAGGGGGCCGCGTAAAGAGGGAATCTAGCAATAAAGCTAGTTCTTCCTCCTCGAGGGTCTCCGTGAGGGCTGGCGACGATCGCCGAAGCCGTTTTAAAACGAGCTTGAACGGCACCCCCCACGGATCCTCCTCAACCGACCGAACCAGGTCCTCCCAGGCGCGGACCTTCTCCGCCTTAATGGCTTTGCGAAGGTTCCGCTTGGCTCGACGAAACACAACACCACACTCGCACAAGACGCACACACCCCTACGCCGACACCTAGTACAGCTACGTCGGGCCCGCAGGCAGGCCCGACGCAGCTGCGCGATCTCCTCTGTCCACCAATGGGCGGCAGAACGCACGCGCCTACCACCACCACTCCCGAACCGGGACCTGGGGGCCGAGTCGTCGCAGGCACGGACCATGGCCTGCGACACCCAGCCCGCCAGCCCCTCGGCAGATGCCACCTGGGCCTCCCCTGGACCAAACGCGCATCGCTTCTCCAGAGAGGAGATCAATTCATCCGGGCGGAACTTGGAGAAGTGCCAACGGGGGTAAATCCGACCAGGACTCCCCCGTCTCGCCCCAACCCTCCCCCGGATGTCAATAGAAAACGTTATACAACGGTGGTCTGAGAGGGTTTCCCTCTCTCGGACCCTCCACTGCGCAACCCTGCCTGCCAGTCCAGGAGAAGCCCAGGTCAGATCCACCACCGATGTTCCCTGCGGCCGCACGCAGGCACCAGCACCTCCCACATTCAAGAGGCGGAGATCCAACTCAGCGGCCCATTCCAAGAGGATCTCCCCTCTACGGTTCTCCCGGCGGGGATCCCACAGCCATAACCTGGCGTTGAAATCCTCGCTAAGGAGAACCCCACACCCCCGAAGGCCGAAGAGCGCACCGCGGAGCCGGCCCAGCCGACCGAAGAAGGCCGCGATCCCCCCATTAGGTGGGAGGTAGACACTAACGGCATAAAAAGCACCACAGTCCGCGACAACGAAGTCCCTCCCCCGATCGACCAGCCGACAACCCCCCGGCAGGCCCCCCGGCCTCCAATGGAGCGCCGCGTTGCCAATCCCGCTTCCCAGCCATAGCTGAGAGTCGGGAATGGCCCAGGGCTCGGAAACCAGGCAGAGGGTGGCACCGAACTGGGCCGCCGTCTATACCAAGAGGTCCTGCGACGGTTGGGAATGGTTAACATTCCCCTGCAGTACCCTTATCTCCACGGCTGTCCAGACACAGAGGCCCCCCGAGCCGGCGCCTTCCCCAGCCCAACACCGAGCGCGGCACACCCAGCAGAGCCGAGGCGGTGATTACCTTCGCCGCCCCGCTCCGCACAAACAATGCACCACGATGGTGACGAACAAACTCGTGCAATGTGCCCCGGCCGCCCGCAGTTGAATCAGGCCCCGTCTCTATCGATGGCCTCCCGGCATGCGTCTCTCACGTAACGGTACCCCCAGCATTTAAAGCATCGCACTGGCCTCGTGCGCAGCAGCTCGATTCGCGCCGAGACCCAGCCAATCCTCATGCGACCCGCTTTGGCAAGCTTCAACGCCGCGACCATGGGGCATTGGACCCAGACAGACCCCAAGCCATTAAACCTCGGCCTAATAGGGCCCGTCCGGACCTCCGTTACCTCACATTCGCCGCCGATCGCAATAACCTCGGCGACCTCACCGAGAGTCACCGAGTCGTCCAAGTTGCTTAGGGGCAATTCGCCCTTCGCCATGGGCCGGGTTACCTTGGCTTTATCACCAAACACCGCACGCAAACGATCGGCCAACAAATCCGCTCTGGCGGGCCGTCGGGTCCAGGGATCTCCAGCAACCTCCCGCCGTTCGCCGCACGTTGAAAGTTAACGGTCTCGATGCCCAGTTCGGGCAGGGAGACCTCCTCCCGAGCCCTCAACAGTGCTTCCGCATATGAGAAGGCCTCCCCCGTACCCTTGATGGCCACAGCAGCCGTACGTGGAGGCCTGGGCTTGGCCCTGCCCCCTTTGGCCGGGGTACGGGCCTGCCGAGACCCCCTACCGTCAGACCTCAGCCTGATCCTAGCCGAAAGACGTTGAACGGGCCCCCTCCGCGCCGGAGTCGTAGGGTCCGTCCCATCCACGGACTCACCTGAAGTCAGACCCTCCAAGAGTGTCCTACGCTTACGCCGCATCCGCCGCTTCGCACTGCGTACGCCATTCCCCGCCCTCTCCCGTCCCTGGAGCAATGACAAGCGCCCCGGAGGGAACGATCTCCTCACTGAGGGGGGCCGCCGCGGACGGCGGAACCAGTTGTATGTCCTGGGTTATCCGCGGGAGCCTCCTTCCGCTCGCCGAAATTGCGGGGCCACGGTCCCCGCCCGACCTAATATCGCTGACACGTCACTCCCTCGAATCGCCGGGAGGCACCGAGTGTCCCCCCACCATAGGAGCGTCTCGTGTCCCGCGAGGGGCTGCTGCCCCACGCGGGACTACATCCCGCTGGGCACGCAATTCCCCCCCCACCGAAACATCGCAGGGGGAGGCTCCCTCCGCTGGAACCTCCCTATCGACGCCACCGCCGATCCAACGGCGCCTCTTTTGGTCGCGATTGCCTCCGCACCGCCGCTACGCGCCGTCTCTGTACTCCCAGCCTTCATTACGTCCAGATACGCAAGGACATCCGGCTCCACGACCAGCTGTTCGGGTTCCTCCTGGCAGCGTGGTAACGCAAGGCCCGATACCCCCGGGCTGGGTCTTCCAGCGGAAGAGGCGGACCTGCTGGCCCGCTCACTCCTGTCGACAGGAGTCCCGCCTCCAATCTTCTCAGCCTCTCCTCCAGGTTCGTAACCTTCTCCTGTAGCAGACGCTCCCTTTGCTTGGAGGCCGCCAACTACGCGCCCAAGTCCCGCAGTTGGATCCTGAGGTAGGTTGGATCTCCATGGATCTTCGCTCTAATGTTCAGCTCGTGCAGGATTTCCCCAACCATCTCGAGCTGCAACTTCATTTTACCGCTGATGCCTCCATTTAGGTTTTTGGATCGAGACCTCAAAATCTGGAGCAGCTCCAACCTATCCTTTCCGCGGTTGAACAAGGCCGTAGCCGATACGCCTCGCAACGCCAGGATTTCTTCCTCCAAGCTTGGCAGCGCCGCCAGATCCTCCTCAGTGGAAGGTCCCTTCTCCACCTTCTCCTTCCTTTTCGCCGACCTCGTCATCCTCCTTCCGGCGGAGGTCTTCGGGCTCCCTAGGGTGAGGTCCACCGTCGACGGACCGAGAGCTGGGTCCGCCGAACCAGAGGGAGCCGAGGAGTCCATTCGTTTAATCTTCTTCCTAGGGCGGGCCCAGAAGGTCGTCTTCTTTGGGGATGACCTTCTAATGAAGCGGCCCCCGTCGCCTCTGGGCCTGCCCATAGCGGCACCACCGCGACCACGACGCCGCGTGGACGGGTTCAGCGCGGGGAATGACGCCGACAAAGCTTGTGTTTCCTCTCCGGATGCCTCGCCCGAACTCGATGAAAGGGGGCGATGCCCACTCCTCTTCTTTAGAGGCCCTATGACCTCCTCTTCCCCTTCTTCGGCCACAGAACCGCGTGCCCCTCCGGCAGCAGCCTCCGACGCCGGGGACATCATCAGCGCCAGACTCCTCTTCCTCGCTTGTCTAGGAGTCTCCTTAACCCGCTCCGACCCGCCCAAATCGGCCTCCTCCACGAACATTATTTCGTCGAGGATTTCAGCGGGTCGGCCTCGACCCGGCGATGCCGATTAGTCGACGACCAGGGGCGGTGAGTCCATCGCCGCCGGAGCCCCAGTCGATGAGCCCCCCGCCGCGTCCAGGGCCCCAAGGCCCTGCGCCTCCCCACCAGTCTCTGGCGCCACTGCGGGATCCTCTCCTCTGACCCCAAGAGGGTCCACCTCCGCCAAAGTAGCACCGTCGAGATGCCCAATGTCGGACATCTTGTTCTCCTCCCTAGCTAAATGGTAGTGGTCAACCTCATCCGTACCGGACGTGCCGCGGCCGCCAAGGCCACCATCCCCGACCAAAAGGTAAGCACCCTGATCAGAGACCACGAGGCCACGCGGAACGCCATTCTCTAGGGCACATGACGACCCCGCATCGTCGTCTACCGACTGTACCACAATAGTCGGCACAGGCGTCTGACTCACCACACCCGAGCCCAAGGGCTCCGCTCACCTCACAACCCGAAGACTCACTGGTTTTAAAGTTATTCGAAGAGTCCATTTGTGTTCCCACGAGGATGGTCGGAAATTAGGTCCGCCCCGACAGAGCCGCCTGCCGGGGTAAGGGGACTTAGATACGAGGGGGTTGCCCTAGGTACCTCCAAGGGACCGTTCGAGACCTTCGGAATACCTGGTATATTTAACCTCCCCCGGCCATTCATCTATAGGTACGGTACCTACACACCGTAGATTGGGAGGAGTGGAATTGATTCGGGTACCACTACCCTAGTTGCGTTCTTAGTAAGGGACCTACTCCTCAGGCCTGTCCGGCACGTTAAGACCCATCGGGGAGCAAGCCGGCATGACCCTGAGGGATCATTGGAACCCAAAGCTCCTTCACCACGACAAGGTGACGCACCCCGAAGGAGCTGTGGCCAATCCTAGGCCAGCGCCCATCTCCGCAAGTCTGTGCATCCACAGATCCTGGGCACGGGCGCCGTTGCCTAGGTTGGCCTGGGAGACCCGGAGGAGCGTGAAAGCTAAGCCTTCACGCCTCCTCCGGGCGCTCCTCTTCCGTTTCCCCTAGGGAGGCCTCGGGCGGCGAGTGCGTCGCCCCTGTCTCCTCTGGGGGAACTGTGGCCGTGGTGGTGGCTTCCACTTCGGGTGCCTCCATGATGGCTTTCCGCTCTTCCTCCTCGGGTGTAACTCCAGAGGTCCCTAATTGGGGGGTCCCTACCTTGGCTTCCCCCTCCTCTCGGGAGTACGAGGGGTGATGCTAACAGGGGAAGCCGGGCATGGCGCGTCCTCCGATTCCCCTACTACGGTCATTGGGGGTGGGGTCTCGGCGACCTTCACCCTTCTCACCTTTTCCATCCTTTCCGGGGGCGCAGTCTCCTTGTCTTCCCTCTCCGTCGCCAGCTCCACCTGTAACGCCGCAGGGGGGCCGCTTCCATGGCGGTCCTTGTCCTCTTCTCCCTCTGCGACAGTGCCTCCTCTTCCATAGGGGTAGTGGGGTCCAGGGTGCATCTGTTGGCCGCCTCCGCCGCCATATCCTCTTCCCACGTGGGGGAGGAGGCCGGCCTGGCCTCCTCCCTTTCCTCAGCTCCAGCGGTCCGAGGGGGGCCGGTCGGTCCCTTCTGTCGTTCGCTGGAGTGGGCGAACGTTCGCCGTCCCCTCCTTCGTGTTGGGCCCGGGCTACCTCTTCCCATAGGTCTCCCTCTTCCTCTTTTGCCTGCCAGTTAACGGCCTGCATGCCGGACCGCCGGCCTTATGGCCGGCTGGTTTCCCCACTTCCGCGCACATGGGGCAGTGTGCCATGGTCGCCCTGCAATGTTTGGCGCGGTGGCCGGGGGTACTGCAGCGATAGCAGTTATCGCTGCGGTCGACGGCGCTTTTGCACTGCTCGCGCACGTGGCCCTGCTCCATGCAACGGAAGCAGAGTGCCGCGCGAGCAGGCAGCGCCGCCACCCCGGCTCGGGTCCATCCCACCAGGACCTGCCCCGCAGTAGCGACCTTCGAAGCTGCCGCCAACGGTCACCACACCACAGCCGTGGCTGTTCCTCGCCGGCTAAACTGTAACTCACCCTCGGACACGTCCGTGAGTGGGCAGCCCCCAGCGAGGGCCACAGCGGCCGTCACGTCCTCAGCCCCGACCGTCGCGTCCAGACCGGTGAGCCGCAGTGCCGCGGTCTTCATCGGCCTCTGGACGCGATAGCCGGGGGGGCCCTTCTCCGCCGCCAGCTTGCCGAGTTCCTCGGCAAGCAGGTCAGCGGAGGGCCCAGCGTTGAAGCCAGGCACCTCAATAAGTAAGGCCCCATTACGGGCCGTTCTAATCTTTAGGGCACCTGGGATGCCAACATACGCCGGTTTGATCCGGCGCCTGGCCTCAATCATGATTTCCTTGTAGGAATCCTTTGGACAAGTGACCGTAACGGCCGCCGATCTGGGCGGCCTCTGCACCACTGCCACTTTCTTCGAGACCTTGGTAGGCTGAGGAAGAGGGGGCTTGGGGACTTTCCTTTTTTTCTCCTGCCTCTTCAACTTCCTCTTCTCTTTCGGTCCCCTCACAAGGGTCTATCCTTCGTCCTTTGGCGTCTCGACGGGTTTGGTTCTGAGTTGTTTAGTCGGTTATTGAGCCCCGCTTGCTGCTGTCCACCGCTACTCCGAGTCTCTTTCCCTGCGACATTCACCATCTGGGCGTACGTCCTCTTTCCTTCCTGGGACGAGGGTTGAGCTGGTCCCGATTTCGTCGGTTCCCACTTTTTACCTTTCCTTCTCCCCAGTGGCTGGCCTCTCTCGTCTCTCCTTCTCCCTCTTCCTCCTCCTTCTCCTCGCCTGGGTCTCTGTCCCGCTGGCCCCCAGCTACCCGCCCTTCGCCCCCCCTCTCCCCCCCTCTCGGATTGGCTTTCGCCTTTCCGGTCGGGGAGAGAGTGGGATCGGGGGCAACGGCGCACACCGCCGATCCAGTGGACTTCCTCCCAGGTTTTCCCCTCTCCATCGCCACTGTCCTCTCTCCTAATATTTCTTGGATCTTACCTGATAGGAACGGGTGTACTTCCCCCTCAGGGTCCAGGCCATCCCTTGCGTCCACATGCGCGATCAGCTCGTTCGTCAGCCTACTATATGTTTCTTTGGACGCTACGTCCAGGTTCCTAATCGCCATGTCCTCGTCCAGGTCCTTTCTCACCCCCTGGATTGGGGGTCTTTGGACCGCTACCGGGGCAGTGACGTGTTCTTTCGAGAAGAAGTCCAGGTTGTCGTTATAGGACTTTATCTCGCCACCCTCCATCTCCGCTTCCACAGAGAAGTTGGATGATTCCTGGATAGGAGGCCTAACCACCTTCCTCTTCTTCTTTCGCCTAGGCTCCTCCCTTCCTTCCAGGTCGGACGCAGAGGAACTACTACCAACAGTCACCTCCGCGTAAGACCTGTGTTTTTTGCTGGGTCGAGTCGGTGTTGGCACGGCGCCGGTGGACTGCTTCGCCGCACTATGTTCCTCGAGTAGCCTCCTATTCTCGACCCGTTGCTTCCGATTCTGCTCCCGTATCCCCTCCAACTCCGCTTCAATGGTAGTCCTGTCGTCCCTGCCTCCTTCCTTGGCCGCGATACTAACAATCAATGTTTGAAGGATCGCCTGGGAGACAGCCACAGAGCGATTTATTAGTGACACGAAGGTCCCCTACAGCGTCTTGGATCTTCGTGCCACCAACTTTAGCGCACCAAGCGCTCGGCCCGCCTCCGAGGCTAGCTCAGGTGCCGCTGCTTCGCGAAGCAACGCGGTTGTGCTAGCGTCTTTATAGACCTTCTCCATAGGGCGCGTATCCACAAGGGACCACAGCATCCCTCTGCTGAGGAGGTCCATTATCTCCCTCTCGAGATTTCTCTCCTCCTCTAATTTCCTTCTGGCCGCTTCAGCCTCCCTTTTCTCCCGCAGGCCTACCCCCAACCCGGTGGTGGGTTTTCTGCCTCGCGGGTCTCTTTCCCTGACCAGGATAGGCTCAGGAGTCTGTTGCCTCTTGGGAGTTGAAGTTCCCACTGAGACGACTGAGCTACTGCTCGTCATCGTCTCCCTCCTTCTTTTTTCTCTATCCTGGGTCCCAGTCCCGCTCGTTCCAGGTCTTTCGGATACAGAGACCGCTGCTGCAATGGATTTGGACCCTTTGGTGACACCAGCCTTGTCGTTGGTATTGACGACAGATCTCTTGGTGGCCTTGGAGACGAATCTACCCAACTCGTCCCTTACCATCTTTGATCTCTGGGAGAGCAACACGTCGGCCACTATCCTCGGCTTTCCCCCATTTATGCCGACCGCGGTCGCGTCCGCGTCCCTTCCCCCGGATGCCATTTGCCTCCCTCTCTTGCTAGAGAGAGGGCCTGGCCTGTACTTAACTGGCGTCTTGCCGGTGGTATTGGCGCCGTCGCCTTGGGCCAGATCCTGTCCTTCGGTAGACGGTCCGTCTTCCGCACGGAGATCCGCCTCGCTCTCCCCCCGGTGGGAGAGGCGCATCTCGCCTTCCGGTGAGGGTTTATTTCTCCCGGAGCGTGGTCGCCCCTCTTCGCACCGAGGGCTCACGGAGCGAATCCCCCGGTGGGTACCGCTCATCTGGCGGGTGTTCGCCAGGGACAAAGCTCCCACGGTGCGCGGCAACCCTTTCTTATTGTCCCGAGGGTCCGCTCTACTCGCTCCCCGGCAGGAGCGGTCTCTCCGGCATTGCTGCTCGGAGTAGGATACGGCTACGTCAGGTACGTAGTCCGGATCCTTGTCGGCAGATGTACAGCAGTTGTCACTACTGTCATCTGTTCCCCGAGTTCTGTTCCTAATGGAGCTGTTATTGGATTCTGGCCTGTCGTCTGTTGACATGTCAAGGGTCAGGCCCGAGCCCCCAGCATGACGCTTCACAGTCGTAATTTCCTCATGAACGCCCGTGGTCAACGCTCGTGACGGCCCGTCGCAGGATGACGACGTGGGGGGACCGGGACAATATCCCCAACCTCACGCCGGTTTTCGGCTCCGAGTACCGGAATGTGTTGCTCAGTTGTCGTCATAGTTAGTCCATCCAATGTAAGGTTGTTACGAGCCCTACCCACTCGGGTTTGATTTCGGGGTTTTCTTTCCCCTAGACTGGCTGTCTTCACCAGGCTAACGAGACCGCTCTGCCCGCGCTGTAGGGACCTTTGGATCGTACGAGTTCGGTCCTCCAGTCCCTGGAAAAAACCTGGAGGCAGCTGCCCATCCAGGAGTATTATGAACGCTCTTAGTCTGGCCCCTCCGTACAGGTCACCCCGGCATAGTAGAACCTGCCAGGGGGTCGAAACCCTTCGCCGGTACATTCCTGTACATCATTGAGGCACGCAAGCTCCTCCACCACGTCAAGGTGGCGTCCACGGGGGAGTCGCAAGTGGACCCTCATCTATGCGAACCTGGCGCACCATGGGGACATATTAGCCTTGTCCCGGATAATGCGGGAGCTCTACCCGGGATCGACGACCTTTTCCCGCCGCACTGGTGGGACTAAAAATGAATACCCAATTTAAAACAGACAATACAGTTTCGGCTATTTTTTCATCGCCGGATACGGACGAGGTGCTCCAGGGCACTGAGGCCGCCGGTACCTCCCACTCGCAGGGAGATTTTTTTGGAAAAGATGGAGATACGGTGTCCCGCGGCGAAGGACGGGCTTCTGCTCCCGCGGAAAGATTTGTCGGTGGACCTCCACGTGGAGAGGCCACAAACATGGGTTCTACCACCGACCCCCCTGGCAGCTTGCTGGAAGAACCGCCTCGACCGCGGGGCTGGTTACGGGAGGAAGCAGAGCGACCACGCAACGGGGGAAAGACCCTGGCGACCAGCAGCGAGAAGCATCGCCTCCACCGGGAGGTTGGCGAGGCGATCCTCCGGGGCGAAGAGAGGCGGCCGCCCAATGCGGGAGCGGAATCCTCGAGGACAGGGACAGCATTTTTGCCAGGTCCCTGAGGAGTAATCAGACTGACCCCCTCCTGAACAAGAGGGAGGGCACAAACGCGGAGTAAAAAGGGGACCATCACTGGGAAACCGGTGGCAGTCTCCAATGTTCTTCTGCTCACAGGTATTGGAACAAGGGTGGTTATCCAAAAGGTCCAGAAGTTAACGACACCCGGCAAGAGACGGAGGCAGGAGAACGCAAGCGGGAACTCCACCTCGGTAACGGAAGTACCGCTGCTGGAGCCCATAAAGAGAGGAAGTGGACGACTACACCCCACGTATGAAGGCGCTGGCATACGTCAACGTAAGGAGGAGGAGAGGGTGAAAAAGAGGGAGGAGGATAGGAGGCGCCTGGAGCAGGAGGTGGGGGAACTCCCCAGCAGGGGCATGATCCGTTCAGAAATGGACAAGCGCCCCGTTGAGGAGGTTTACAGAGACCCAGCATCCAGGGCGATCTTCAAGGAGGCCAGGTCGGCAGAGCTGGCCTCGGAGGTCGGACGCGCACTCAGCGCAGTCTGGCTGGTAGCACGCAGGTCGAAAACCCCTAAGGGGACCTGCGTGGCGCTGCTGAACCGCACTGTCGCGTCCTCCGAGGCCGCTCTGTCGACCTTGATAGCCAGGGTCGCAGCCCAGTATGGAGCGGGAGATTTCATCTCGGAAGCGAGACAGGAGATGGGGGATTTAAGAGAGGAGTTGAGGAGGCTTCGGGTTGAAAACCGGCACTTGCAGGAAGAGCTGCAGGCCAGGGAGGCTAACGCTGGACTTCCCGGCTCCTGTTCCTGCTCCCACAACTCCCAGAAGGAGGATCTACGCGGAGGTTGCAACATCGAGGCCAGAAAGAACGAGAAAGAGGAGACGGGTAGCGGGGGGCGGAAGGAGAAACTAATCTTTCCACATTCTTCTTCAAGCTCGTCGGAACATGGGAGGGGGCGGGACCACGCCTCCGGCGGGGTGCCGTCTTTAACGACAACCTGCCGGAGGAGGCACCACCTCCTGCGTTCAGGCCACCCTTCTAGTTGCAAAAAGCCCTGGACGATTCTCTAGCCATCCTGGGGCTGTCCTCTCAGGGGAGGCGGAATACTGGAGATTCTCCGGTGAGATCAACCGCCTCCTCGATGAGAGGACGAGGCTCCGAGGACCAAAGAGGACAGAGCAACCCCCACCCAGGAGCCACTGAGTTCCCCTCTCCCTGCCCCGATTTCTCCGGGTGGGGGACTAAGGCCCTACCAGGCGGAGATGGGGGCGTGGAGGGAGGAACACCATTGGCGCCAAAGACGGAGGCCAGCCGGAGGAGGACAAAGAAGGGGACAGGGCAAAGGCGGCGGCAGCGGCAGCAGCAGCAGCAGGTGACTGCGGGTGTGGTAGCGGCTGTTACCCCAGCGCCGGACCGGAAAGGAGCTGCCAAGGCGGGCTCGGCGGTCACTGCAGCTGGGAGGAAGGTGGAATCAGTCAACATCGTAGCTGGTAAAAAGTTCACCCGCAAGGAAACAAATGGGACCCCACAGAGGAGGATAGCAAAGGAGGTTCCTCCTCCCAAGGAGGGACTCCTGGATATTCTCTTCCCGAGAATGGAAGGGGGCCCCTAGATCCCAGCTCCCGAGTGGCAGGAGGAGGACTGGGACGAGGACCTGGAGGTCTCTCCAGAGGAGTTTACCATGGTCAGGAAAAAGCTCGGGGCCAAAGGCAAAGCACCTGGCTCCGATACTATACTTGGCCGCGCCTGGGCTCTCGCCCTCGGTAAGGGGAACCTGTTCACAGCCATGCGGGACACGTTCAATGGGTACCTCAGGGAGCGGGTATTCCCCCCAGAGTGGACGAGGGCCAACCTGGTCTATCTCCCGAAGGAGGAAAGTGCCCGGTGATGCGACGACCTTTAGGCCGATATACCTGCTGGACGAGGCGGGCAAGATGTTCGAACGCATCATTGCCGACCACCTCGTCCAGCATCTGTCCTTGGAGGGGTCAAACTTCAACGACCACCAATACGGGTTCAGGCCCGGACGGTCCACGCTGGACGCTATCCAACGGGTCTGGGACCTGACCCGGGTGGTTGTGGAGAGGGACGGCGAGGTGTTGTTGGCGGTGTCCTTCGACATTACCAACACCTTCAACACCCTGTCCTAGCCGGAGATTGGGCGGGCCCTCAAATATCACGGGATGCCCGCCTATCACCGGCGCATCCTGTCGGCCTACATCGGGGGCAGGGACCTCGCCTACTCGGGGAGAGGCGGGATCCAGGGTCGGCACGTCATGGAGCGTGGTGTTCCGCAGGGGTCAATTCTCGGCCCTCTGCTATGGGACATTATGTTCGACTGGGTGCTTCGCTCTCCTCTTCCCCTGGCTGCCACGTCATCTGCTACGCAGATGACACGTTAATGATGGCCGGGGATAGGTGACCATATGTACTCTTTTAAGAATATATGTACTCTTTTTAGGTGGTAAAAAGAGTACTCTCTACTTTTTACGTATCGTGCTCTTGTATATACTCTTTTTTCATAACGTTAATTATACTTTGTCGATATAAATGACCAGAAAGCAGACTTCGGTGACGTTTTTGTCACTCACAGCATTTGAGCGCCGCGAGCGCCAATATCGATTATGTGTAGAGGTTCTGCGCAACTACCGAGCCACAATGCAAACATAGAAAGAGTGTCCAGTATGATATACGCTCAATGGACTGATGAAAGAAATAGGTTTACTGTTGACTCGGTGAAAAGTTTATTAATGGTTAAATATAATTATAAAGAATTTAATTGTTCTGAATTTTACGATTATTGTCTAAACAATAAGAAATTGTGAAAGCGATGTATGGAGTAGTGCAAAATATAATTATAAAATATCTTAATAATGAAGAATAAAATATGTGTCCAACAATTTCTCGGTTTATTTAGTACCCACTATGTTTTATTTTAAATATTGTACCTAGTAATCCATTGTTCATTGTACCAGATAAAATAAAAAACTCATTTTGACGTCAAAATGACATAATTTTTATATTATTTGACGTCACCTTGACTTTTATATAATTTTGTATTCTACTTACTGTACTCTTTTGGGACCATAATTAGTACTCTTTTATACACTTTTTTTGCCCGTCTTTTACTCTTTTTTCATGACTGGGATATGGTCACCCTAGCCGGGGGGAGAAGCCCGCCTCCGAACGGCACTGCACTCCGTGGTGGAAGCCATCTCTGAAGTCTGAAGGTGGCGCCCCAAAAGACAGAGGCCGTCTTCTTTCACGGCGGCAGCCGTAGGGTGCCGCCGGAGACCCGGGTCCTGGTGGACGAAGACCGCGTCCGCGTCGAACCCACGATCAAGTATCTGGGCCCGACGCTGGACGGCCGGTGGGATTTTGGGGCCCACTTCAAGGGCTTGGTTTCCCGGGTCCGAAAAGCAGGCCTGGCTCTAGCCGGTCTATTGAAGACCCCAGGAGGGCCCTGAATGGCACGCTCGCTACCTCTATATAGATATGGTGCTCTCGATCGCCCCTACTGGCGCCGGAGCGCCCATATGGGCGCCCCGGCTTATGGCCTCCGGCCGCAGCAAGGCGCTCCTGCACCAAGACACCGCGGTCAGTGGTCGTGAAGGTGATTCGGGGGTACCGCACCGTCTCGTACAGGGCGCCTACGGCCCAGGCTGGCTCCCCCCAGTGGAGCTCCTAGCCGAACAGAGGCACACTCTCTACTGGAGGGTGAAGGAGCTCCGCGAGGAAGGGGAGGGTTTGTCGACCAGGGATCTGAAGGCCCTAAGATCCTAGGCCGAGGCCCGAGTCCTGGAACGGTGGCCGGCCATACTGGCCGACCTCCGAGGATTCAGGCTTCGAACGGTCGAGGCCGTCTGCCCCTGCCTGCCAGAAATGGCGGGCAGGAGGGGACGCGGACTCACTTTCCACATGGTGCAGGTGCTGACTGGGCATGGATGCTTCGGTCGCTACCTGCGCCGGATTGGAAGGGAACCAACTGCGGGGTGTCACCACTGCCCGACGCGGGAGGACACGGTTCAGCACACTCTGGCGGAATGCCAGGCGTGGGGCGAGCAGCGCCGTATCCTTGCCCGGGCGGTGGGGTGTCAAGGGGGGGCCCTATCGCTCCCGCGCATGCTTAACACTACGTTTACCGACATTTTTGCATACCTATCTTTACGGACACTCGTCAAATTGACGGGTACAGGAAACTACATATTTTCTTTAGAAAAAACGATTAATTTAATTTAAAAACAATTACAATCTTAAGGAACTTAATATAAGTTAATTAAATCCGTTACGATTGCATAAATAAATACAAACTTATACACTTTGACAAGAACTCAACGACTATGGATCGTTTTAGTCTCGAGCCTATCGCTTTGTGTTTACGCTTCGGCACGTACGATTGACATTGCACACGAAACATATCACTTTCTTTGACGGACCACGGCACTTTGAAGTCGGATTCGATGCCATCGAAAGATATTTACGTTGAATTTTGATTCTTATTCAGTATCTGCGTTCTAACTACGTTTATATTTATCATCAGAAAAATAATTTCATGAAGAAAAAACCGGTTGATTACGATTAACTATAAAACTAGCTTACCCGTCATTTTGACGGGCATCCGAAAAGATAGGTATTGTTACGTCCTGCGAACTACGGACTATTATTTAAAAAATCTTTTTTTTCTTTTTCAATCTCCTTTCGAACTTCTATTCTCCTAATATAACTATATAATAGGAATATGTACATATATAAATATAAAATAGGAAACAGACACGTCTGGCAAACAGCCGTTGCGCCAAATGAAAGGCGATTTAGGAAAATTTCATAACAGGAAACAGTGCCCTATAAAAATTTACACGTCTTCGTTGAAAGTTTATATCTGTGTAGTGTTCGCCAAGAGTGTTCATCAGCCTAGCTATAAAATTTGAAACTCTGCGCTAACAAACCTTAGTAAAACAAAGCAACTCAGAGCATTCCTGCTCTAAAACTTGAAACTTACATCTTCCTAATCCAAATCCATATGCGCCCTATCAGTCAACCAACAAAGCCTACTTTACTGATGGTCATTAAATCTTATCTCAACCCTTGATTTACGGCATTCTGACTTTTCCAGCCGGCCATTTGTATACATCTCTCTCTCACAGGAATCCACCATCATCGCACTTGTCATGCCTAATCAATTCCGCCAATCAAACCAATCCACCCAACTAAGAGACATCAACGCTCCACCACTTAGCCCTTCTATATTCATGTGTCCAAGCCTCCCACGAGATCTTTTAACCTCATCCTTAATTTTTAATGGCTAAGACTTTTTCCCACTAAGACCAATTCACCCTTTCCTCAAAGGCCATCTCTCTACCCACCCTGATAGCTTCTGCCTCTGATCATCGGTATAAAAACCGCGGTAATCCGCCTCCGCGGACCCCAAAAAGGGCAGACACACTCTCTCACTCAGATATTCGGAACTCAGAAATTGAGCACATAGATATTCTGCTTTTGAGCATTCAGAATTTAGAAGTCAGATTTCATGTATTCTAGATTCAGATTCAAAAGAGATCCGGACATTCAGATATTCAGCTAGTATTTGAACACTCAAAAATTTAGATTCCGAGATTCATATATCCGAGTTTGTGCAAATAGTGATTGTGCCATAATTTGACAACCGGAAGGGAGTGGGCGAACACAACCCAACCTACCGAGCAGGAGCTACTAACCAACAACTTTTATTTTTTTGTTCACCTCCCGGATAACAGGAATCAGCAGTAAGTTTCGTTTTCTTTTATGCTCTTATTTATTAGTTCCACCCGTTTATTGAAATCCATTTTTAGTTGGCCATTATTATTATTCCGTGGTATCCATTCCACAAGTCCTCCGTTTTTTCGAGACGGTGTGCGAGATTAGACATCCCTATGAATTTGAACACCAACTGCAATATCTCCGTTCCATTATAAATATTTCGCTCGAAACTGATTACCACCCAGACCCGACATATCTACCCCCTTTCTTACTCCGTTTACCCTTTAGTCCTCCCTCTTCTCCTACATGCGCCTCCACTCCTTCTACCGAAAAACGAACCGCTCGTCGTACATCAGTGACCGAGTAAAGGGACCCGTCGTGTTCCTGACCCGTTCCCTGACACGCGTGTACGAACGAGGTTCGCCTTTCCTGCGAACGAAAAGGTTGCGCTCCTCCTCTAGGACGTAACATACCAAAATTTTGGGGGCTCGTCCGGAATGATGAGAGTGACTGTTGGAAAAGTGTATGAATAACGCGGTCTAAATCTAATAAAGACGAGGTGGAAAAAACTTTCCGCGGAGCTGTCGAAAACACACCACTTCGTCGTCCTCGCGAGTTAGAATCACCGGAACAACCTCAACATACATCTACACCATTCGTGCCACACAACCAACAAACTACCTCTAATATCCCTGAAACATTTCCTGCACCTATATCTGATGTCGATACTCCAACCATCCGAAAAATTTTGAGTGATAGCCCACTCTCTCTTAGCGCATTTGATATAACGATTCACCTCAAAGAACTAATAAACCCCCGAGTCCTATCGCAGAAGTATCTGTCGAAGAAACTAGTTTTTGCGCCGAACCTACGCAGTTTAAATCTTTTGATAATTCCTTATATTCCTTCCGTCTGGTTGTCGCAGAAAGCGAAATTGATCCTAGCAGTAAACTTACGGTAAAAGATCTTACGGAACAAGGCAGTCTAAAAGAACAATCTAATTTAAAACCTATTACAACTGCAGAAACCATGAACAATAACGTAGCAACAAATAACTCTTCCGCTACTTTACAATATGCCGTAGAGACCATTTCCTTCTTTGATGGTCAAAACCTACTTGTAGAATATTTTATAGAAGGATGTGAATTAGCAAAATCTATGTTACCGCCCGAGAACGAAAAATATTTGACTAAAATAATCCAAACAAATACACCGCCGACGCTCGTCATTCTGTACAAGACCAGGATTTCTCGCGGATTAGTCAATTAACAAGTTTTTTGAAACATGTATACGGCTTTTCTAAAAGTTTGATTCAATTTCAACTTGAATTAGGAAATTACCAACGGCCGATGAAACGGTACTTACATACGCAAACAGAACGAAAGCAATAGGCAAAGATATATTAGAAGCACACCGAACCACGAATAACGGAGCAATAGATCGCTCTTATAAAACATCATTAGAAAATGAATTGGTTCACAGTTTTATCAGAGGGCTGAAGCCCGAAATAGAGCAAAGAATTGCCAGAAATTTAGATGTAACCGCAACCGTAGAAGAAGCTTTAAGAATTGAAAAAGAATTACAGGATATTTCCGAAATACGCGAGTTGCAAGGTTTTCAAGCCGATACAGATTTGTGTCAAATATGTAAAAAATCCGGTCACACAGCAGATAAATGTAAACTGATACTACAAAATACAACAAAATCCTTGGGGACCGAAATTTGAGTCTGTCAAATTTACAAAAACAGAGGCCATAGCGCAGATAAATGTCGATTGCGAGAAGCTATCGGACAAAAACCAGTAAAAACTGTACAAAGTAGTTTCGTTTCATGTCAAATATGCTCTAAACCCAGTCATACTGCTCAAAATTGTCGGTCACTTAATAATCAACAGGTTAATTGTCAAAATTGCCAGAGACCTGGTTATGTTTCTAGAGATTGTAGAAGTAATTCATCTAATTTTACTAATGTTATTTGTCAAATGTGCAATAAACCAGGTCATAACGCGAATAATTGTTATTCGAATTCTAATCGAAATAGTATCCCTAAAAACGAAGTATGTCAATGGTGCGGGCGACGTGGACATCAAGCATCTCAATGTAGAGAAAGACAAGTTATTAATAGAAATTCTCCGAGAAATAACATCCAAATTATTTGTCAAATCTGCAATAGAACGGGACATAGTGCTCGTAATTGTCGCGAAAATCGGTCATCGGAAAATACTTCCAACTCTACAACACAAGATTTAGCAAATCAATGTAGATATTGCAAGGAAACGGGGCACACAATAGAAAATTGCATTTTGAGAATCGAAAATAATCGTAAGAAACAGGGAAACTTTCAAGGGTCTCCGACGGCGGGCGCGAACCGGGGAGCCGACGGATCGGGGCGCCCAGTGATGACTGCACTAACAGAAAACACAATAATCGAGCTCCAATAATTAGACCGGTAGAAATTAATTTGAATAAAGAAAGCTGCGTGCCTACTGTTCAGTTAAGTTTAAATGGAAATAGTTATTTTGAAACTTTCATGTTAGATACAGGATCGGGACCCAACCTTATTAAGGAAGCTCGCATTTCAGGAACTCCAGACTTAGATTCAACGCATATATTAAAATTAAACGGAATTAATAATTCACCCGTGTACACTATCGGAAAAATTACTAAGATAATTTTGGGAATTCCTGTCGACTTTCATGTAATTTCCGATGATTTTCCTATTCAATCTTGTGGGATATTAGGTAACGACTTTTTTCAACAAACTAAAGCTAAAATTGATTATTCAAAAGGTCACTTAGAAGTTTTAACCATTAAAATCCCTTTTTATTCACAAGAATCTGTAATAATTCTTGCGCTCTCTAAAGCATTGTTTTTCGTGCGCATTGGAAATCCCTATATTAAAAAGGGATATTTACCCAAGATAACTATAGGAAAAGGTGTAGAAGTAAAATCAACCGGCTTAATAAAAAATATCGACGGAAAGGCTTACACTAACGTAATTAATTCTTTGGATACTGAGATAGAAATATTAATACCAACTATCAATATACGACCCGCGATTTTAAAGGATAACGAGAAGGATAACGATATTAAAGATGGAAATATTGAGAATAATAGAGATAACGAAAAACCTAAAGATAAAGGGGAATATATTCTTGACCGCGAAGAAAGAGAACTACGAAATGCGGCATCATGCGACGGCCAAGGTACATTTAATTATATACATATTAACTCACCGGAGGAAAATCTCGCAACCCCTGTCGAATCAAGAAATGTTGAAAACAAAAATTTTGAAAAGGGGAATCAATCTCAACTTCCCCGCCTAGTGACGAAAATTCAGAATAAGAAGCAAGGAGCGACCTTCCATGCTCCTATTAAACAAAAAGAAAAATTTAATCAACAAAAAATATTCGAATCGACTCTTCTTGTAGGATTAGGCAAAGACTTAGATAAGATTTCAAGGGAAAATTCCCAATTCTCCTATCCAAACCACGAACCTCCCGACCAAGGAGACAATTTCCAGATTCCTCGTCCAGGGGAGAAAGTGGGTAACCAGGAGGAAAAATCTCTTGAAATATAATAACTCTTATAATAACTCTAAAGAAAATACTCTGAAAACTAATGAAAGTATATATATTATCGAAGAAGAGTCACACGATAAAATACAATCGCATTATCCAGAATATAATTTCTCAAATGTAACTGAAAAGATATGTACAAAATTTAATAAAACTCAGGAGGGAGTATTCGAGGCTTCCTATGAAAATGTTAAAACTAAAAAAATTAAAAAATACAATGAGAATTATACAGATAGAAATGAAAATATTATAAATGATACTAACTGTACCAGTAATTGATCTGTCAATTTTCCCTCGTAACCGGGAATCTTTACAATCCTTCGACCAAAATAATGCAATTGAATTTAAATGTAATCACGCTTCTAATAACAATACGACAGTTCTAGCTCTCTCAGTCTTAACCACAAATGCTGGTAAGCCTGCAGCCAGTCGATTTCTTGACGAACGGACGAAATATTGACACGACTCAACGATCCGACGGAACAAAACAACAGTACGATATAGACACTGCCACTTATCTCAATAACGTTTTCATTAATTCAAAGTTGCATATAAACGTTATCCAAATAAATTCAACCGACAATCATGATGAAGAACGATTAAACAGACTATTTGACCTAATGGATTTTAAACATTTAAACAAAAACGAAATTAGTAGCATAGTTGCATTAATACAATCTCATCAAGATTGCTTCCATTTGTCTGGAGAACAACTGACTTCGACGCACGTACTGTAACATCGCATACTGACTATAGACGAATATCCAATTAATACAAAACAATATATATTTCCTCAAATTCACGAACAAGAAATTGATAAACAAGTATAAGAACTATTAGCCAATAGTATTATTCGGCCTTCTCAATCGCCGTATAATACTCCAATTTGGATTGTACCCAAAAAGGCAGATCAATTAGGCAATAAGCGATGGCGTATGGTATTGGATTTTCGTTTGTTAAATGATAAGATTATTGGAGATGCTTATCCGTTGCCTAATATAATCGACATCCTAGACCAACTCGGTAGAACTCATATATTTTTCTGTATTTGATTTAGCTTCAGGATTCCATCAAATTGAAATGGATCCTCGCGACAGACATAAAACCGCATTTACCACACCTTTTGGACATTGTAAGTTTAATCATATGCCTTTTGGATTAAAGAATGCTCCTGCAACTTTTCAACGATTAATGGACATCGTTTTATCGGGATTACAAGGACAAGAATCATTTATTTACCTGGATGATATTGTAGTATATGCATCATCTCTAGAAGAACACAAACATAAATTCGAAAAATTAATGCAACGACTCAAATAAGCTAATTTAAAATTACAACCCGATAAATGTCAATTTTTACGCAGAGAAGTCAATTATTTAGGTCATGTGATTAGCAATGGAGGAATGAAAACAGATCCTAAAAAACTAGAAGCTGTACACGAATTTCCAATACTAAAAACACCGAAAAATATTAAATAATTTATGGGATTAGCGGGGTATTACAAAAGATCTATTCCTAAATTTTTTAAATTATCAAGACCTTTAACACAACTAAAAAAGGAAATACCTTTCCAATGGGGATTAGAACAGCAACAATCATTCACAATACTGAAAAACGAATTATATAAGCAACCTGTGCTGCAGTACTCCGATTTCTCAAAATCATTTATTTTAACAACCGACGCATCCGGTTATGCCATAAGCGGAATTCTATCTCAAGGAGTTATTAATAAGGATCGACCTATAGCTTACGCATCTCGTACCTTGAGTGATAATGAAGTAAAATACGATACCTATGAAAAGGAAGCTTTAGCCATAATATACAGGGTGTTATAAAAGTCCGGGAAGAGCAGAATAACTCTAAAAATATGAGTCCTAAAAGAAATGCGAAGCACTGGGTTTTTATTATTTTTCCTGGCTATCTGACGGTGACCTTGTATTTGACCTTGACAATGAACTTGAAGGTCATTTCAAGGTCAGGTCAATTTTTTAAATGGGACTCCATACTTTTGACCCCAAAAATGAAAAAGCGGAAAATTTTACGTTCGGATATGCCCTTAAACACTGCCAAATTTGACCTCTGAAGGTCGCATAAAGGTTTAAGCTTGTTTTAGGCTGAAAACACGAATATCTTCGAAAATGCACCTGCTAGGGAGCAATGTTACGCATAAGAATAAGAATGTAGAAGTCAACGAGGGACATTCAGCCGTGACCTTGCCCTTATTCTCAAGGACATGAGTTAAGATTATTATTAAGGTCAAACCGGACTTTTTTAGGACTGAGAATCCATACTTTTGACTTAAAAGTGTCAAGATTGAAAAATTTTACGTTCGGATATGACGTTTTCAACCTTGACCTTGTTCTTAAGGTTATGTCTCAGTCATATCAAGGTCAATTAATTTTTTAGGTTAGAAACATACGTTTACCCCCCCATAATGTGAAGAGTGAGATTTTACGTTACGTACGAGGTCACATTCCGATTGTTGGTAATTCCTCAATATCGGGCGCCATTTTTGATCGGTCATCTTGAATTTGTAAAATCCAACGTCGGATTCGATTTCAGAAACGACTTCAAAAACTCCTTAAACGAGATCCAATTTTTGTTATTCTTAAATATCGGCCGCTATCTTGAATCGGCCATCTCGAATTTGCAAAATCCGACGTCGGATTCGGTTTTAGCGAGCTCAAAAATCTCAGGATCGGTATCCGAAAAATTTATTCGCCATCGATAAAGTGTATGCTTCAAGGTTTTTATTTGTCTCGATTCTGTCAGTGTCAAACAGATAAAACAAGTCTACAAAATTGGGATCATGATTGTTGTTGGGTAGTTTTCCAAGTTGGGGGTCGTTTTCCAAGTAATTTTCTGCGTAGAATCCGAATCTGAGGTCAGAATTGGCCCATCGTGTCAGGATTTTGAGATATTTGAGGTTATATACTCGAAAAATGGCTTTTTGGGCTACTTTTGAGGTTGTGTATAGGACGCACAAAATTTTTTAGCTCTTTTCTTCTAATTGCATCATTTAGTACTACTCTTTCCCTTCAAAATGAGCTGTCGAATGGTCATCTACGATTTTCCTTGCAAAGTTACGGCCATTTTAAGATAACATGATGAATTCCAAACCCTGCGCCGTTATAGCCCAACAACCTCATGAGCATTCACATTAAATCTGTAAACTTTGAACTATAAACCCGAAAACCTGGACTGAAAACTATATGGGTTTTTGGGGTCGCTGATTACGAATCTAATCTCCGATCGACCCAAAACCTATTAATAGGCTCGGGATAGCACTAGAGATGTCACTTCCGAATGACATCTCTCAACGTTATCTGGGGAGGGGAGAGTGTCGTGAGCGTGGAGCGTCAGATAGTTCAGTGGTCTAGAGCAGTTGCCCGGCAAGCGAAAGACCCGTGTTCGATTCCCGGTCTTAGCAACTACCGCGCTCTCGATATTTTTCTCTGTTCGGAACGAAAAATGAGATGCAGGTCCCGAACGCACGGCGTCCCGTTGCCACCTACTACGCCCTCCTTCTTTCATGGTTAATAGGTTTGGGGTCGATCTGAGATCAGATTTGTAATCAGCGACCCCAAAAACCCATATATACAGTTTTCAGTCCAGGTTTTCGTGTTTATAGTTCAAAGTTTACAGGTTTAATGTGAATGCTCATGAGGTTGTTGAGTTATAACGGCGCAGGGTTTGGAATTCATCATGTTATCTTAAAATGGCCGTTTGCAAGGAAAATCGTAGATGACCATTCAACAGCTCATTTTGAAGGGAAAGAGTTGTACTATATGATGCAATTAGAAGAAAAGAGCTAAAAAATTTTGTGCGTCTTATACATAACCTCAAAAGTAGCCCAAAAAGCCATTTTTCGAGTATATAACCTCAAATATCTCAAAATCCTGACGTGACGGGCCAATTCTGACCTCGGATTCGGATTCTACGCAGAAAATTACTTGGGAAACGACCCCCAGCTGCCCAACAACAAAATCTTGTAGACCAGTGTAATAAATTGTTTTTGAGTTTTCATCGATTTAACTAGTTTCGATGTCATTCTAGTCCGTTTTGAATTATTGTCATATTATTATTAACGATCAATGGTACATTACTTATTATTTTTATTTAAAGGTAAAGAAACCGAATTTTTTATATCAAATTTTTGCAAATTTTTTGTTTTCAATTCCAAATAACTTCTCTTACAGAGCATGAGAGAGTTTTCGCTATTGATGATGAGAGGATGGGGGGATAGACAAAGGTCATACAGTGAAGTGAGATTGCTGTTCAATGAAAACTTTCGTAATGAAGGCGAAGGTATTTCAATATCGACTGTATCTCGCACCATCAGACGATTTGTAGAAACTGGGAGTAATAAAAACCGCCAAAAATCTGGGAAGCTAAGGTCCCAAACGACAGAAGAGCGACAATTTGAAGTAGCACAATCATTTGTTGAAAATCCCAGATTGTCAATTAGAAAAGCATCTCAACAGCTTCAAATGAGTGTATTGTCAATTTCCAAAAATCTAAAGACCATTAAGTTCCACCCCTACAAAATTCATCTCCACCATGAGTTGAATGAGGATGATTTTGACCGCAGGGTACAATTTTCAGACGTTATGATGCAAGGAATTGATCAGCAATCGAACTTTTTGCATAATATCATCTTTTCAGATGAAGCGTCTTTTGAAATTACTGGTAAGGTAAACCGTCATAATTTTAAATATTGGGACAACGAAAATCCTCATTGGATGCTTGAAGCACATACATAGCGACCTCAAAAATTGAATGTTTGAGCAGGTCTTTATGATAATCAAGTGGTTGGGCCTTTTTTTATAAATGGGAATTTGAACTCAGAAACCTATCTGCAGCTTCTAACAGACCAAATTGTTCCATCAATACAGGAGATTGTTGGTGATAATTTTGATGATTGGTTCCAGCAAGATGGGGCACCGCCACATTATTCGGACGCATTGTTCGGAACTATTTAAACGATACTTCCCCTAATCGATGGATAGATAGAAGAGGATCAAATCAAATGGCCATCGAGATCGCCCGAAATTGCACCACTTGATTTCTTTCTTTGGGGCTACATAAAAAATAAAGTTTATTTCACTAAACCTCGTAACCTGGATGAGCTTCAACAACGGATCATAAACGAATGTGCTGCAATACCTCCAGAAATGATAAGGAGTGCGACTGACAATTTGTACGTCCGCTTAGCTGTCAAACGGTCAATGGGGAACATTTTGAACATCTCTTGTAATCTCAGGCCGAGTTACAAGATGCTTTGCTTTCGGTGGCCGGGACTAATTGAACCTTGGCTTCAGTGGTCGGGTTTGAGACACCTTGCCTTCAGCGGTCGGGTTTGAGACACCTTGCCTTCAGTGGTCGGGTTCCGAGCTTTACTTTCAGTAGACTTTACGATCAGTGAAGTAACGTAAAACGCATAATTTTGAGAACAAGGTCAAGTTTGAAAACGTCATATCTGAACGTAAAATTTTTCAATCTTGACACATTTAGGCCAAGAGTATGGATTTTCAGTCCTAATAAAGTGCGATTTGACCTGAATAATAATCTTAATTTATGACCTTGAGAATAAGGGCAAGGTCACGGCTGAATGTCCCTCGTTGACCTCTACATTCTTATTCTTATGCGTAACATTGCTCCCTAGCAGGTGCATTTTCGCGTTTCCAGCCTAAAACAAGCATAGATCTTAATGTGTCCTTCAGAGGTCAAATTTGGCAGTGTTCAAGGTCACATCCGAACATAAAATTTTCCGCTCTTTTAATTTTTGTGGTCAAAGGTATGGGATCCTATTTAAAAAATTTACCTGACCTTGAAATTACCTTCAAGGTCATTGTCAAGGTCAAATCCAAGGTCACCGTCGGATAGCCAGGAAAAAATCATAAAAACCTAGTACTTCGCATTTTTTCTAGGACTCATTTTTCGAGTTATTCTGTTCTTCCCGGACTTTTATAACACCCTGTATTGTGTTAAACACTTTAGACCATATTTATATGGAAGAACATTTACTCTTGTAACAGCTCGTAAACCTCTAATGTGGTTTAAGAACGCTTAGGATGCGAGCATGCGAATACTTCGATGGAGATTGAAATTATCTGAGTATAATTATGATGTAGTTTATAAGGCTGGCAAAACTAATGTAAATGCGGATGCATTGTCACAGAATCCTATTGACTCACCTTCATAGGACTGCAAAATGATAAATACAAGAAACAATTTAAATCCAAACGATCCAAAGGACGCAGAAGTTATCCAACGCCTTCTTGAAGAAGACAGCGACACTGAAGAATCATGCGAAGAAGACACTCATGAAGGACATCTCACAAATGATCACCCACATATAGAGAAATCAACCGAGGAGAACGTTCGCGACACATATCCTTCCGACGACCGCGCACTGACTGAAGAATCTCTCGAGGATATTTCGCCTCTGACTGACGAAGAAACAATGGAATCACCAAAAACGCAAACAGTGAAGGCCTTGGTCCATATGCCTGGACTTACGAATACTGAATGCAGGGATTCTGCACAGGAACCTACCGAAGCCTCTCGGGCTATTATGACCCGAAGTCGAGTGAAACAGCTGACCCAAACAGCCGAACCATATAAAAAGGTCGTAAAACCGGGTAAAAAAAGGTCGAAGAAACGAAACCTACCGCCGAAACCGCTACCTGAGGACACGGACGAAGAAGACAATGACTGCGAACCACTTGCAACAATTAATACGAAATCACAGAGCAAAGAAAACAATTTGATAGACTCCAGAGATTTACATTTCGTATGCAAAGATAATTTGCTATATTTTACAAATATTTCAGGGAATCCTGTGGCTGACGGAGGAAATAAATTATTCGGAAGACAAGAAATGTCGAAAGTTACAAATCTATCAATAAGCATCGCAAAATTTATAAAAAGAAACAAGAGGTATCACATTATATTACCGATTAGCGAAGATCAGAAGGAAGGCCCAACTATGATATTAAAAAATATAACACAAGCAATAATTAATTTGCGACAGACTGCTGAGAGTATGAATCTCGCAAGTATAAGTGTAGCCAAGAGCGAATATATTCTGAATGTACCATGGAACGATATCAAAACTAAATTTCAGACAGGATTCTTGGATTCAGCCATACGAATAATTATTTGCAAAGGCTTGATCAAATATCCACCAGGAGATATACGCGAAGCAATACTTCAGGAAATACATTGCACTCTAGGAGGTCACAGAGGAGTAACTAAAACATACAATAGAATTCATCAGAATTATTATGGGAAAATCTGAAATCAGATGTCCGACATCATATTCGACAATGTCTGCAATGCCAGTTAAAGAAATTGGTTCGAGTAAAAACTAAACAACTTATGGTAATAACGGATACCCCAGGATGGACATTCGATAAAATTGCCATGGATATAGTAGGACCATTGCCACGTACTAAAAATGGTAACGAATATATTCTCACAATGCAAGATCAACTAAGTAAATTCAGCTTAGCCGTGCCATTACCGGATCAAACTGCTGCAACAATAGCCGATAAATTTGTGAAGAGATTTATCGCTATTTTTGGACCATTTAAAGCTGTGCTCACCGACCAAGGATGAAATTTCATCAGCGATCTAATAAGGAAAGTAGCAAAATACAACAGAATACGAAGGTTTCGTACAACTGCCTTCCATCCACAATCAAACGGTTCCTTGGAAAAATCTCACCACGCACTAGGAGAATATTTGAAACAATACGCAACCAATGAAAAGGAATGGGATGAATAGGTAGACTTAGCGATACAAAATTACAATACTTACATATATGAAGACACTAAACGTACACCATACGAATTAGTTTTCGGTAGATCCGCGAGAATGCCGTCAAACGAACCATTACTCGAAGATGACAAAATAAAAACATATAATGATTACTTGATACAACTATTTACTCGATTACACAAGATGCAATTACAATTAAATGACAATCTGACTGACGCCAAAGTAAAATCTAAGGGTTATTACGATAAAAAAATTAATCCTCAAACTTTTAAACCGGGAGATTATGTCTTCTTAAAGGGACCTAAACCCGGAAAATTCGGAGATCAATATACTGGGCCACACGAAGTACTAGAAATAATCAACAAAAATAATGTCACAATCAAATTGCAAAAGAACAGCCGTATCGTTCATCCTAATAGACTTCGGATATCTTACATCATTCTAGTAAACAAGAATAAAGTTTAATGATTAGGATAATCACAATTTCAGATGCATCATTGCATCATGGGATCATTCTGCTTATTCTCGCCTTATATCTTCCCGCTTTCAAGGGAATAATCGGATATGATTGCGGTTCAGCTTCATCCAATATAACCACCGTATCGCTTCTGACTATCGAAGAATGCGACATACCGCCACAGAAGGTCAACTCCACTAAATTAAAATTACAATTATTGCAAGCCAACGATTTCCATTCTGTAATGGTAAGATAATGCAAGGTGGAAATAGATCGTATTGTAAGAAGATGTGGAATGCACTCTCATACTATGGACGTAGCAAATGGCAAATACGCATATATTCAGGAAATGTCTCGTTAAGAATGCTTACGTGTGCATTGGCATAGCACAGCCAGAATAGGAACCACATATATAGCAGGACTGAAAATTAATCAAACCATAAGTAGGCCAGTAACTTTGGCAGGAAAAGTCGAAAACAACGGTACGTGTTATGGAAGCGCTTTTGCCGACGATTATGGGAGCTGGACAAGTGTCGTGGTATTAGCGAATGTAAAAACTACATTACAAGAATACAATGCAACGGTAAAACTTAACGTCAATCACGTGGTACTCAGATCAGGGGTTCACTGCGAATTAAAAACCGCACATTGCATCGATATTGAAGGAGGAAACACTTATTGGGACTCCATATCGGATGATTCATGCAAAGGAAGCAGTTATGGAGTTTTATTCGATGGATACGCTATCAAAATGCAAGACAGCACCGACGCCGGATTCCAAACGGTATGTTATCTTACTACACAGGATACTACCTTTGCTCTAGCAAGTAGAGGCGAGGTAAAGGCCTGCGGTTATCCCTTGGTAAAAACGGAGCATCCGAAACTATTTACTTTTGAAACCTTCACTGATCTGAGTATCTTCAAAAAGATACACAACCCGGCAAACACATACATCTTTACATATATGAACTCCAAATTCGTATATGTAGAAAAACATTTCCGAGCACAACTAAATCAGCTTTACAGGAATATTTTATATCAGCAATGCTATCTCGAGCAGAAAATGCTACAGAACGCACTGGCGATGGCGACTCAATCTCCAGATATATTTGCATGTCATTTCATGAAATCATCAGGTTATACTTCGATATTAGCCGGAGAAGTAATACACATCATTAAATGTGTACCAGTGGAAGTTCAAGTAGCTCGAACGCCCAACTGCTATACTCAACTTCCGGTAATAAGAGAAAAAATCTATTATTTAGCACCACAAACTCACTTACTGCTTTGTCAAGGAACTGCAACCCTTTAGCACCTGTGATGTACCAATTAGGAGAAGATTGGTACAAAATGACGCCAAATCCGATAAAATCCATTTCGCCAACAATCTTGAAACCCATGACTAAACCAGAGTGGAAATATACCAGTCCTGGAGCACTAGCCACCAGTGGCATTTACAGTCAATCGGATCTTGACGAATTCAAGGATCATATCTTATTCCCAGCAGAACGACCTTCCGTTCTCAATACAATGGCTCGAGCAATGATGGGCCACAGCGCTACGATCCACGGAGGATTATTTACGAACCTTTTAGACGAGGCTTCATTATACAAACTAGCCTTGTCAACTTGGAAAAAAATCTGGGGACGATTTTTTATTTTCGGCAACATTAGTGCTGGAATAATGGGAATCTTTCTTATTTTCCGGTTCATTAAACTATTATTAGACATCATTTTACATAGTTACGCACTACACTCAATATACGGCTGTTTCTGTTATTCAATAGGAGCTCTATGGGACTCTCTTACACAATTATTAATTTTAATCGGCGGGAAGAAGACCGCCAAAACTAATAAAGATTCTACTGAGTTACAAGAACTCAGTGCTGAATCTAGCAATCCTCCTATTACTACCGAACTACCTCATCCTACTACTAGCATCGGATATCACAGTCTTCGTCCTTCACTCCCTCAAAAGGAGACTACTACTTATTCTCTCACTCTCAAACCATGAAGGTTAATCATTGCAAGCTTCATTATTTCTTTCACTGTTATCAATTTAGGAAATGACAATAGAGCATATCAATACGGAGAAATTGTGCCGTGGGCGACTTTCAGTATATGTCACCCATGTGGAGTCTCCCACGCTCTTCTGGGTACAACTCCAGTTCAACCGAGAAGAAGTCTCAGAATTACAAGCCGAGATCAAATGAAAGATGGAACGACACGCGAAGCGGTACCTTATGTTCCCGCACGCAGTTAAAACTGGACTCATCGTAGCAGTGAAAGACTGCGGCGAGTGGTATCGCGGAACCATTACTCATATCGGTGGTTCTACTGCCGTAATCACCCTGGGTGATTGGGGACGCATCATAAAAAACCAATCACACAATTGTACAACCTACCGCGACAGTACCACTTAATGGCATGGCAAGTTATAGGCTGTGGACTGCACGGGGTCAGACCCGTAGAATCTACGGCTCTGTGGCCTAAAAAGACAAGAGAAATTGCCAAATTACTCGCCGAAAACGAAATAGGTTACATGCTGATCAAACAACCTGTAGCGAAAACAGGGGCAGATGTTGAACTCTACTTAGAACGGCCCGTCAAATAAGACTCGCGGACTTTAAAAGGGACCTTGTAGCGATAACCTTGGCTACAGAGACAAACAGAAATTACAGGCCATTTCCCTCGATATAAAGAATATATACCCTTATAATAATACTTACTATATACTTTTATATATATATATTTTTTTTTAAATTTTTTTTTATATATCCTTTTTTTATATACATATATTTTTTATTATATTCTTATACCCCTGTATTTTTAATATACTCTTATGTTTTTATATACTCTTATATACTCTCACACTTTTATATACTTTTATACACCCTTACACGTCGTATATATATATCGTATTACATACCACATACGTTCATATTATATATCATATTATACATCATACTCTTCTTTATAAAAAAAAGAGGAAAAAATATATAAAAAATTTTATATAAAAAAATACATATAACAATAAAAAAAGAGAGAGAGAATAGGAAAACATTTATAATAATAATTTTATAATAATTTATAATAGTGATATAAATTATACCAATGAATTTCCTTTTCTCTCTATTATATAAAAGGTTTTTCAATAAGGGTGGGTCGATGTTGCAATGGAATAAAACAAGCTGTGTGTGAGGTATTAACGAAATTCTTTTTTTATTTGAAAGGCCCATATATGCCATTATGTGTGGAATATAACATCGTTCAAATGTCCGCCGCGGCTTCTCACGGTGCCACGAATCCGAGTGGTCCAATTTTCAATGATTCTGCCGCATAGATCCGGCTGAATTTAAGCGATGGCCTGGGTTATGTTGACTTTAAGGGCATCGGTCGATTGCGGCTTATTGGCATGGACCTGCGACTTCAGAAAACCCTACAAGAAAAAGTCTAGCGGGGTCAAATCGCACGATCTTGGTGGCCAATTCACGTCACCTCTGCGAGAGATAACCATACCCTCAAATCGTTCATGCAGAACGTCCATCGTGGCGTCCGCTGTGTGGCACGTAGCGCCGTCCTGCTGGAACCACATGTCGTCCACGTCCGTATCGTTCAATTTGGGCCAAAAGAAATTGGTTATCATCGTTCTGTAGCGCTCGCCATTGACGGTGATGGCCTCACCAACGTCGTTTTCGAAAAAGTACGGACCAATGACGCCGCCGGCCCAAAATCCGCACCAAACAGTGACTTTTTGTGGATGCATTGCTACCTGGTGAACCTCGTATGGGTTAGCGTCGTGCCATATACGGCAATTATGCTTGTTAACATAGCCATTCATCCAAAAATGTGCCTCGTCGCTAAAGATGATTTTTCGGTCAAAATTGGGGTCCTCTTCCAAATGCTTCGAAGCCCAGTCAGCGAACAAACGGCGTTGTCTATGGTCATTAACTTTGAGTTCCTCGGCCAGTTGGATCTTGTACGGATGCAGGCCCAAGTCCCGACGCAAAATTCGCCAAGTTGAAGTCTGCAAAAGGCCGAGTTTTTGTGCACGGCGAGGAATTAACTGCCTCGGGTTCTCCTGCACACTTTCACTTACAGCGGCAATGTTCTCAACCGATCTGGCGTTCCTTTGACGACGGGTGTTGGCTGATCGTTTACCGAACCGGTCGTCTCGAATTTGTCCACCAAACGTTGGAGAGTCGACTTTGAAGGGCCACCGCGTCTGTCGTAAAATGGGCGCAACATGCGCAACGTTTGCACTAACGAACACTCATTTTGATAATAAAGTTTTATCATTTGGACATGCTGCTCAATCGTGTAACTTGTCATGGTGATTTGGCATCAGTGACTGAATAATAAACAACAGGTTAGACAGACACCGCCAAAACAACATGGCCGCCACAGGCTGCCAACATCGACCCGCACCAATTGAAAAATCCTGTATATATATATATATATATATATATATATATATAGAAGTACGAAAAAAGGAAGGAAGGGGTTTTGGTGGTCGCCTTCTCTTTCCTCCTTCTAAACTAATACGAATCATTATAATCATTATTAAGTTTTATGTAGTTACCACGTGACTTATTACCTATTGCGTCAATCTCCTCGAAGTATTTCTCCAGATTATTTTATAGCATATTTAAGGAGACAACTTAGCAGGTTCTAACCGCAAAAAGGGATAACCATACTGCAACCCAAAATACAAACCACCTGACTAAGAGGAAAAGAGGATCCGAAGTCCGCAACCCTGCGCTGTCTGACAACAAAACAGGACACCTGCGGAAACCTAAGGACCATGTCAGCTACAAATAAGTATTTTAACTGTGGAATCGAATCGACTATGTTACACAATACACTTAATTACATAGGATTAATCCGATTATAATAGTGCACCACGTAGGCAAATGTTGGCGACCGCAACATTTGTCTACGGCAGGGGGTGTTACGTCCTGCGAACTACGGACAATTATTTAAAAAATCTTTTTTTTCTTTTTCAATCTCCTTTCGAACTTCTATTCTCCTAATATAACTATATAATAGGAATATATACATATATAAATATAAAATAGGAAACAGACACATCTGGCAAACAGTCGTTGCGCCAAATGAAAGGCGATTTAGGAAAATTTCATAACAGGAAACAGTGCCCTGTAAAAATCTACACGTCTTCGTTGAAAGTTTATATCTGTGTAGTGTTCGCCAAGAGTGTCCATTAGCCTAGCTATAAAATTTGAAACTCTACGCTAACAAACCTTCAGTAAAACAAAGCAACTTAGAGCATTCCTGCTCTAAAACTTGAAACTTACATCTTCCTAATCCAAAACCATATGCACCCTATCAGTCAACCAACAAAGCCTACTATACTGATGGTCATTAAATCTTATCACAACCCTTGATATACGGCATTCTGACTTTCCTAGCCGGACACTTGTATACATCTCTCTCTCACAGGAATCCACCACCATCGCACTTGTCATGCCTAATCAATTCCGCCAATCAAACCAATCCACCCAACTAAGAGACATCCACGCTCCACCATTTAGCCCTTCTATATTCATGTGTCCAAGCCTCCCACGAGATCTTTTAACCTCATCCTTAATTTCTAATGGCTAAGACTTTTTCCCACTAAGACCAATTCACCCTTTCCTCAAAGGCCATCTCTCTACCCACCCTGATAGATTCTGCTTCCGATCATCGGTATAAAAACCGCGGTAATCCGCCTCCGTGGACTCCAAAAAGAGGCAGACACACTCAGATATTCAGAACTCAGATATTCAGAACTCAGATATTCAGAACTCAGATATTCAGCACACAGATATTCTGCTTTTGAGCATTCAGAATTTAGAAGTCAGATTTCATGTATTCTAGATTCAGATTCAAAAGAGATCCGGACATTCAGATATTCAGCTAGTATTTGAACACTCAAAAATTTAGGTTCCGAGATTCATATATCCGAGTTTGTGCAAATAGTGATTGTGCCATAATTTGACAACCGGAAGGGAGTAGGTGAACACAACCCAACCTACCGAGCAGGAGCTACTAACCAACAACTTTTATTTTTTTTGTTCACCTCCCGGATAACAGAAATCAGCAGTAAGTTTTGTTTTCTTTTATGCCCTTATTTATTGGTTCCACCCGTTTATTGAAATCCATTTTTAGTGGGCCATTATTATCATCCCGTGGTATCCATCCAACAAGTCCTCTGTTTTTTCGAGACGGTGTGCGGGATTAGAGATCCCTATGCATTTGAACACCAACTGCAATATCTCCGTTCCATTATAAATATTTCGCTCGAAACTGATTACCACCCAAACCCGACATATCTGCCCCCTTTTCTACTTCGACGTTTACTCCTTAGTCCTCCCTCTTCTCCTACACGCGCTTCCACTCCTTCTACCCAATATCGTATTCTCCCGTCCCTTTTTCCGATCTATCCACTCTCTTAAATTCACCTGACGCTCTGGTTCCCCCTCACCCGACTAACTTTCTCATATTCCTCCCCTTTTCCATTTCTTCTTCTTCTATTCCTCACACACACCATCATTCAAGTAAATTGTAATAAACCGCGCCGTAATATCATTTTATTGTTATATTTTAAACCGCGCCGTATATCATTTTGTTGTCACCCTTATTTTAATAAATTTGCTATTAATTTATTTCCATCAATTAATTTCAAAATCACCCCACCTTCTAACAGTTGACTCATGGTCCTATCTCCGGTAAAAGGATTCGCGTCCTTGACCGAAAAATGGTTCGCTCGTCGTACGTCAGTGACCGAGTAAAGGGACCCGTCGGGTTCCTGACCCGTCCCCTGACACGCGTGTACGAACGAGGTTCACGTTTCCTGCGAACGAAAAGAATGCGCTCCTCCACTTGGACGTAATAGTATACATCATTCAGAATTCTGAAATTACAGGGATGAAGGGGAAATAAATTTGAATATATATTTGTCTTATTATACCAATAATTGTCAGCATAAATTGGAAAAGAATAATAGTAATTGTTTTTGTAATTTTGGTTATGAAGTTCAAAATCTGTCAAAATGACGGGTCCCGTAAACCTAGTTAAACCCTTTCCTCCCTTCATATCGGAGGTGGGATTCAGAGGTGCAGGACCTGGCTTCCATCGGACTACCCCGCTCCCCTCTCCTCCGCAATTGCTCGCGGAGGGTCTGATCGTCTGCAGGCCGCCAACTAGAGAAGGGCTAACCTCTCCCCTCCTCGGTCGCAGTCAACTCCACCGGGCACCTAGCGTCCGACTCGTAAGTCTACACTCCCCGCGGCTCAACCCCAGAGTGGGGCCCCTGGCGCACGTACACCCACGCCTAACGGCTGCGCGAGCTCGCTCCCCGCTTGCTCGCTTGCAACCGACCGTCGCAAGCCCCGCGCACCAGGGGTGTTCCCCAATCGAGGGTACCCCTCCCGGGAGGGCCAACCGTCTGTTGGTCGGCGGATGTTGCGCAGCAGTTGTCCGGGCAAGCCCGCTCAACCTCCGCTCTTCAACCACTGCCCTTTAGCATACTTGCCTAGCCGCAGTCCGAGGTGGCTTTCCGGCTGGGGTCGTTAGTTCACTACTTCCAGCCTCCAAGCCTTATCGTCGGTCCGCAGCCCAGCTGGCTGCAGATTGCCGCTACCCTGGCGGCATCTAGGGCTTCACCGGGATCATGCGCGCCGGCTGGCGCACATCCGAGTCACCCCCGGAAGGCGCCCGTTCCAACGTCCGAAGCTCTCTCGCACTTTCCCGGAAGGGCTAGTTCACTCAGATTCCACATTCCCTCCGGCAGTGCGGCTATGACGGCTCCTGCCACCGCGGCCCCACTCCTCCAAGGACGAAACTCTGTCGCCAGCCCTTTTCCGGGAATTGCTCACACGCACTTTCGTTGGATGGCGCACCATCCTTTTCCCCAGGAAGCCCGCCCGCCCCCCCGCAGGCACTCCCGTCCCAACACCGTACGAGCTTTAAAGCCCCGGACGCCAAGGGACACCGCCCCGACCGGCCTGGGTGACCGATTTTTTATTGCACCGCTTAGCAGGCCGGGCCAGCGCCCGCAAGCACCCAAGGGCACCTCCCAGCACCAAGCCCGAGTATCCCGGAGGCCGGGACATGCTCCCCAGGGTTTTTTGCCTCCGGGTCATTCCCGCATGGAGGAATTAAACCACACGAGATCAACCCCGAGGACTTCACACATGGTCAGCTGCCTTACTAGGCTTACTAGGCTAACGAGTCCGACCCCTCGGGTTTTGTAGCGGGTTCTTTCTTCCCCTTATTCGGATGTCTTGCACCACCAGACTGACAGCTCCGATCACCCGGGTTTTTACTATGGGTTTTCCTTCCCCGCGTTGGGTGTCTGGTTTCCCAGATTAACGGACCCCATCATCCGGGTTTATTATTCAGATTTCCTCCTTCCCTTAGCTTCGGATGCCTGAACTGTTAGGCTCACGAGCCCGAGCACCCACCCCCAGCCCCGAACAACAGCTAATGTTGCCCTGCCGCGGGACGAATCCCTATTTTAACTGTGCGGCTTCGTAGTAGCGAGGACACTTCGGACGCCACTCCTATGTCCCGCCGCCGGGGAGCATTCGCACGATAGATCTGGTGCCCTCCGCAGTCAGATCGACCAGGGCACCTGCGCACCATCATTCACACTAGAAGACCCTTACGGGTCTTCCTCACCCTGCGGACTCCGCCCCCCTAGGGCATCCCTAATCCCCCAGCAAAGGCCCCCTTTAGACTGGACGCCGGCCGCGGCCCAGCGGACCAGGGATTTGGAGTGGGAGGGCCGAGGTCGCCAACTCGGCCTACCCCATCTCCAGCCGCTGACCACCCGCCGCCGGCGCACCGACCGGGGGCCCCCATTCTGAAATGGGACCAGGAACCCAGGACAGGGAAGACCCTACCGAGTGTCGCCCCGTTAGTCGCCCTCGCGCTCAGGACAAACCTTCATACTAGTTCGACCACGAGGACTTCATACCCTGGTCGGCCGCCTCCCTTGGCTAACGAGACCGACCCCCCGTGTTTGTTCTTCGAGGTTCTCCCTCCCCCTTGGTTTAGTGGTCTGAAAAACCAAACTCAGCCCAACCGCCCGATTGGTTTTTTGCGGAGTTTCCCCTCCGGTTCAGACGCCCGAAGGCTAACGAGCCCAAGCACCTGGGTTTCTTAGTCGGGATTTTTCCCTCACCCTAGTTCGGATGCCGGGACCGCCCAGCTCACGAGCCCGAATACCCGATCACGCACTCATTCACACCGCATGGTTCACCCATTCTCCACCTCCGAGGAGCCAGCCCCGTACCCCGGGGACACCCCCCATCCTCCCCACCGGGTTGGCTATAAAGCTTCCGGGACACCAAAGATCGCCGGCCGCCGAGTATGTGAGAGGAACAAGATTGACATCCTCCCTCGTCGGCTTCTGCACGCAACAGGCGTCCAGCGACACCACCACCAGCAGCGCGGACAGAGAACCCCCAAGGGCCAGGACCTGCTTCATCGGGTGTTGCCTCCCAGTAACGCTCGCATGGAAACCACCCTGCATCTACCAGGAGGACTCCATATCTTGGTCGGTCGCCTCACTAGACTAATGAGACTGACCTCCCGGGTTTTTACTTTGGGTTTTCTTTCCCCTCGTTCGGATGCATGAGAAAGCATGCTCGTGACCACATTGGTTTTTCCGGAGTTGCCTCTCCGATCTGGTCACCCTAAGGCTAATGAGCCAGACACCTGGGTTTCTTCATTAGGTTTTCCTTCCCCTCGTTGAATGTCTGTCACCAGACTAATGGACACCATCATCCAGGTTTATTATTCGGGGTTCTTCCTTCCCCTAGTTCGAGTGTCTGGACTGCTAAACTCACGAGCCCGAACGCCCGGTAAGGTTGGCACTAAGCGCTAAAGAGCCTACTTGCCCGGGTTTTTCCAATCGGGTCTGGTTTTCCTTCCCCCTAGTTCGGATGTCTGGGAAACCAGGCTCACGAGCCCGAACGGCCGGTGAGATCGCCATTCAGTACAATGGCTAACGGATCGACTCCCCCGGGTTTATTAGTCGGGGTTCTTCCTTCCCCTTAGTTCGGTGATCTGGGAAACCTGATTTACAAGCCCGAACGCCCGGTTTTATACGGAGTTCTCTCTCCGGTTCGGTTGCCTGAAGGCTAATGAGCCCAAACAACCAGGTTTTTATATTGGGTTTTCCTTCTCCTCGTTCGGATGCATGGGAAACCATGCTCACGAGCCCGATTGCCCGGGTTTATTAGTCAGGGTTCTTCCACCCCCTAGTTCAGTGATCTAGGAAACTAAACTCACGGGTCCGAACACTCAGTTTTATTCGGAGTTTTCTCTCCGGTTCGGTCGTCCGAAAGCTAATGAGCCCGAACACCTAGGTTTTTATATTGGGTTTTCCTTCCCCTCGTTCAGGTGCATGGGAAACCATGCTCACAAGCCCGATCGCCCGGGTTTCTTAGTCGGAGTTCTTCTCTCCCCCTAGTGCGGCAGTCTGAGAAATCAAACTCACGATCCCGAACGCCCGGTACTAACGAGACACGCACCCGGGGTTTTTGCCCTGGGACACTTTCCCCTGGGTTTTTTAACGGTGTTTCCTTCACTGAAATGCCGAAGCTAACGAGCCTGACGCCCGGGTTTTTGCATTGGGTTTTCCTTCCCCTCGTTCAGATGCATGAGAAACCATGCTCACGAGTACGATCACCCAGGTTTTTACATTAGTTTTTTCCTTCCCCTCGTTCGGATGCGTGTGAAACCATGCTCACGAGCCCGATCGCCCGATTAACTCATCCCCAACTTTTAAAAGGAATGGGCCAGTTGCTCTTAGTAGCCACTCTCCTCTTCCCTCGCCACTCGGTTCCCCCTCGAACTTGGAATCCTAAGATTCCAAGTCGAGTCCGTTACCTAGGACTGTGGCCATCAAGCTTCTGCATCACGATAAGGTGGCGACCATCGTAGAAGTTCGGAGTAAATGAACCGGACATCGGTAACCACATCCGTGACATGTTCCTTATTTCATCGTGTCTTTTATTAATCATTCCTAAAATAACACAAAGAATAATATTTATAGTATCGTGGGTTTCCCTATTAACCTTTATCTTTTCTCTCGTTCAGCCTTTCTCAATGCTTCTCTCGAAAGCGAAGAGCATCGGAAGAGGTTTTCCCAGAACAGGCAACCTTCCCGCCCGCATTACGTCAATTCAACAGTGAAGAAGTAGAAGAAACGTCGAGCAATGACGCAGCTCGCAGTTTGCCATCACCCTCTCGTTACAGTGACAATGAGGAGATGCGTAATACTGAGAAAGCATCGATTGAATAGTTACAACACTGTGTCTATGCCAAACCCTTTGATGTCCGTTTTTTATTCGAAAGCTATCCCATAGGTGGACTGATATCGAACTCTTAATTCATTTCTACGCGTCGTGCATAAAATTTAAGAAAATTAAAAATTTTCACAATTATGAAAATAAAATGTTTACAGTACAACAGAGTGGCGGGTGGGAACAGTTAGATTTCCATGGGGAAGACAAACGCGACGAGACAGAAGAGGACACCGGAGGAGGAGGAGAAGGAGGAGGGGAACAATCGAGCGTATCGGAAAGTTCCGGAGTTAGGCCTAGCATTAGTGAGTCCCAGTATAAATTTATTCAAATTTGTGGGAAAAGGATTCGAAAATGTAGAAAATTTAATTCTCACGGGAGGGAGGTGAGTATCAAAATTATTCCTCCTCCCGACGGCAACAATATCGTGCGATAGCTCGAAAATGCTTTCCGTGAAATTTATGCCTACGCGGTTAATTCAGTCAGGGCAAACAACTACGTCGGATTATCGTTTGCTTTAGCTGACTTAACTCGTGGGCCTGCAGGCTTATCGTTTTATCCAGCACGTGACTAAGCCATGGAGATATTTGGGACTTCGTGAGTTCACTAATTCAAAGTGTCGGAGGTCACGATATACTGAAGCATTTCGCTGTTAATATTTTCAATGTCGCGTTACTTTCGAGACAAGGTGCAAAAACGAACAAATTAACGCAAGAAAGGGTTGCGAAACGTTCGATCCTTATAAAAAATATGGATAATCTATGTTTCCCACGCTCACTTATAGTTGCTATGATTTACGAGGCAAGTCTGAAAAGTTCTCGGCCTGACACATAGATGGCATTAGAAACTATCAAACTATACTAGGTGCGTAACTAAGTTTCCGGGCTTTTTTGATCAATAAAAATGGAAAATTTCAAGAGAAATAAAAAAAATGGTTTATTCAAAGTATCGTCCCTTGCTAGCTATACATTTCTGCCATCTCCCTGGCAATACATGAATACCGCGATGATAAAACGACGCATCTTTGGACCTAAACCATTCATCCAACCAATTTTGCACTTTTTCGAAATTGGCCAAGTGTTGCCCAGTCATGCCATGCGCCATCGACCGGAACAAGTGATAATCGGAAGGGACCAGGTCTGGCGAATACGTCGGGTGTGGTAGCAGATCCCATTTCAGCGTTTTGATGATGTCCTGGACGATGGAAGTGTGATGACACGGAACGTTGTCGTGCTGCAATATTACTCGTTCGTGTCTCGTGTCCCATTCTGGCCGTTTTTCGAGCAATGCATGGTTCAAATTGATCAGTTGTTGTTGGTAGTGATGTCCATTGACAGTTTCGGCCGGTTTCAGCAGCTCATAGTACACGATTCCTTTCTGGTCCCACCAAACGCAGAGTGTTGTCTTCTTTCCGAAGCGATTTGGCCGTGCCGTCGATGTTGATGCTTCGCCAGGTGAAAGCCACGATTTTTTGCGTTTGGGATTCTCGAAATATATCCACCTCTCATCGCCAGTAACATTTCGATGCAGGAAACTCTTTCTTTCATGCCGCAAAAGCAAAATTTCGGAAGTGGCTCTTCGATTTTCCATCTGTCTCTCTGTCAACTCATGCGGCACTCATTTTCCTTCCTTTTGAATTTTTCTCATGGTATATAAACGTTTGGAAATACCCTGGCGAGTCATGTTTAATGTCTCCGCAAGTTGATCTCGTGTTTGTGTATCATCTTCATACAATAACGCTTGCAGATTGGCGTCCTCAATTGTTTTTGGTCTTCCGGAGTGCTCCTTGTCCTCAGTGTCGAAATCGCCACTTCTGAAGCATTTAAACCAATCTTCACAGGTAGTTTTCGATTATGCATGTTCGCCGTAGGTCTCCTCAAGCAAACAACGTGCTTCAGCTGCACTTTTTTCAAGTTAAAGCAGAAAAGCAAAGCTTCCCGCAAATGCTGTTCATTTGGTACAAAACTCGACATTTTCGTTGTTAGAAAAAATATTTTTGCGTTGCGATATGTGTTGGTATTACGACTTGTTATTTTCAACAGATGTCCAAGCTATAAAAAAACAACTTCAGACATGTATGTCGACTACATGTGTCGTTAGCGCCATCCATGTGTGAAACCCGGAAACTTAGTTGCGTACCTAGTAATTGTATTGGAAAATGGCATCCCTGATATAAACACATGTAAAATTTTATTTCGATCTGTCAAGCCATTTGAGTAGTAGCACCAGTTTAATATTGACGTGTCATTGTATTTTTTAAAATGGAAAAAATTGAATATCGTGCAGTGATTAAATTCTTCGTTTTGGATGGTTTAACACCAACAGAAATTCATCCGAAATTGTTAAAAGTGTATAAAGATGTATATCACCTTCACTTTCTACTGTGAAAAAATGAGCTGCTCTTTTTAAATTTGGTCGTACAAGCCTCGAGGATGATCTATACGAAGGTTGTCCAAAAACTGCTACAACACCACAAAACATTCAACAAGTCCATGATATGGTGTTAGATGATCGGCGAGTGAAAATGCGTGAAATAGTTAAGGCCATAGACATCTCAAAAGAACGAATTGGAAATATTTTGCATGAAGAATTACATATGAAAAAGCTTTGTGCAAGATGGGTACCATATTTGCTAACAATTGACCAAAAATGCACTCGAATGCGTATTTCTCAAGCGTGTTTAGATCGTTTTAAGCAAAATAAAATGGATTTCAAGCGTCGTTTCATAACTGTTGATAAAACTTGGATCCACCATTATACACCAGAGCGAAAAGAACAGTTGAAACAATGGATTGAAGCCTGTGGACGTGCACCAAAGAAGGCAAAGACGGTTCTAAAGAAGACGGTGCACCAAAGAAGGCAAAGCAGGAAAGGTTATGGCAACAGTTTTGGAATTAAAAGGTGTTTCGTTGATCGATTATCTTCAGAAAGATAAAACGATTAACTCTGAATATTATTGTAACCTTTTGGATCTATTGGATACAAAAATTCGTGAGAAAAGACTTGCTTTAAAGAAGAAAATAATTGTTTTCCATCAAGACAATGCACGTGTTCACACAAGTGTTTTGACAATGGCAAAATTCAACGAATTAATGTACGAATTGCTTGAACATCCAGTGTATTCACCAGATTTGGCTCTCTCTGACTATTATCTGTTTCCAAACCTGAAATAATTCTTGGCTGGAAAGCATTTTACATCAAATGACGAAGCTATTGCAGCCGTGGATGAATATTTTGCAGATCTTCCGGAATCAAACTTTAATAATGGTATTGAATTATTGGAAAAACGTTGGAATAAATGTATTGAAGTTTCAGGAGATTATATGAAAACAAAAATATTTCACGGCAAAAAAATTTTCTTTCATTGTTAGGCCGAGAACTTTTCAGACTGCCTAGTGAGCGTGCGAATATGCATACTGGGGAGTTTCACGCAAAATGGAATGTGGTGAGAAAACAGAATTCTGTGCTGCAGCGAAAGCTAGCACTCGAACTCACACAGAAAGCTGGTGTTTCTGTACCCGTGGGATACTCGTCTCTCTAGGTCGCGAGGTTAGACATAAGCTAAATATTATGTATTACGAACGCAGTCGTCACTTTAATCAGATATTGAATTTAAGAGCTGCTAGTGGAAGCGGGGGTTATTGCGTTAGTTGAAACTGTGGATATAAGTTTGAAAGGGGGCTCGGTGTTCGACTGCATGTCTCCGGTGTTTCGCCGTTTCGTTGTATGAAGAAACGGTTCAACTAATCCATTGCAACGTGTGTCGACGTGCGTTTTACGGTACCCCGTGCTTTGAGCGTCATTGTGCTCCAAAGCCCCAATGTCAAGACGTTTTCGAGCATTTGTAGCATTCTTCGGATTTATAACAAATGCGGTCGTTTGTAAAACTCAAAAAAAAACACAAATGCGGTATGGCTTATTGTCGTATTTGCGCTTCGTCACACCGGCGGATTATCGAAAAACCCGACGCAAGTGGAAAACGCTAGTGAAACTGAAAGGGAGCATGAAAATAATGAGAACGCGGAAACATACGAACGGGAGAAAAGTCGCATCGCATTTGTGTTTTATGATTTTGAGACACGATAGGACGATACGCTCGAAGGTAGTGAAAATGTTAAAACGTATACAGTTACACTTTGTGTCGCGCAACAAATATGTGATTCGTGTATGGAGATAGACGACATGACGACGCGTTGTCGTTGATGCGGGGTGCGTGAATTAATATTTCACAATGACCCGGTGAAGCAATTTGTCGATTTTGTCACGAGACCAACGAAGAGCTTCAAACAGATCATTTGCATCGCGCATGACGCGAGTGCGTTCGACTCGCAATTTATTCTCCGTTACCTGGTCGAAAGTGACAACTACATCGAACCAAAACTTATTTTAAGCTTATTTTAAACGGTACGAAAATTGTACTATTACCCGTTGGACAAACTAAATTCATAGACAGCATTAATTATATGCCGATGCGATTGTCAATGCTGCCAAAAGCTTTCGGGTTAAAGGGTATTTCGGGCAAAAGGTTATACCCACATTTGTTTAATACCGTCAAGAACCAAAAATTTAATTTTTAATTTTCTTATATTTTATGCGTGACGCGTAGAAATGAATTACGAGATCAATATCACCCTACCTACGTGACAGTTTTCGAGCAAGAAACGAATGTCGAAGGACTTGGCATGGAGACGACTGTGCTGTACCTCTTCAGCCGATGCTTCCTCAATATCATGCATCTCCTCACAGGTTGTGTAATTAGAAGCTGATGATGAACTATGGGCTGCGTCATTCCTCAGCGTTTCTTCTACTTCTTCGCTGTTGGAATGTCGTAATGCGGGCGGGGAGACTGTCTGTTCAGGGAAAAGCTCTTTCGACGCTCTTCGCTTTCGAAAGAAACATTGAGAAAGACTGAACGAGAGAAAAGATAAAGATTAATGGGGAAACCCACGGCATTATAAAATTATTTCTTATATTACTTTAGGAATGAATGATAAAAGACTTACGATGAAGTAAGGAACTTGTCACGGACATGGTTACCGATGTTCGGTTCATTTTCTCCGAACAATCTTCGAGCTTCCACAATATCCACAGCAATTTCACACAGTCGCTGATCACTTTTAAAATGCCCACATGCAAATAGCATTCCCAACAGAGTACTACTGCATGCAACCGCGAAACTATAAAACGTTAAATAATTACACTCATCGTTACTAGCCACGAGTTCGCGCAAATACCTCTCGCGCTCGATGAGAGGATGTATAGTCGATGCCACGATAACACAGGCGAGGTTTCAATTAGCGACGACATCTTCTCAACACTTTCTTCGATATTACATAAACACGTGCCACAATACGCGACCGCTGTTACGGAGGAAGTGAACGAAAAGGCGAAAGACGGTGCCTTCGTTAGCTTTTGCTCTATTCTATTTTCTACACTTTTAAAATTTTCTCCAAACCGTATCTTCGAAAAGTAAAGATGGAAAAATTATCGGTAATAATCTCCTTTTAGTAAAGCCCTAACGCTTCTTTTAATGTAATCTTAACGGAAGATTTTCCCACGCGTGTAACGGTATATCTAATCTAACAAGGTATATCTAATCACCTCAGAGAAGCGCTTTCAGAAACTGTGTGCTATCGTTAGAGGTTTATCTCTCTATCCTAAGAAAATATAAAAACGATACAACTTTTGTATATATATATTTTTTAAACAAGATACACGGCTATAGGCCTTTTTCGAAAAATAATCCTCACATACGTAAAAGGAACCAAGTATATTCAATTCCCAGAAAAATGCTTTGATAAACAGAATGGTATTGATATACCAGGTATGTAAATATGAAAGCAGAATTTTTGTATAGAAAATACACGTTTATTGTATGAAAATGATAAAAAATATTTTATTCGAAGTATTGCCCATCGCTAGCAATACATTTTTCCCACCTGTCTGACAGTTTGTGGATGCCACGCCAAAAAAACTGTTGCTCTTTTGAAGCAAACCAGTCATCGAGCCATTTTCGTACATTTTCGTAAGAAGTGAAGCGCTGCTCAGCAAGTGCGTGTCCCATCGATGCAAATAAATAAGTAATCGGACGGAGCCAAGTCTGGTGAGTAAGCCGCATACGAAAGTATTTCCCAACTAAACGCCTCAATCGTTTCCTTGACCAGTTTTGCTGTGTGTGATAGTGCATTCTCATGAAGCAAAATCACTTTGTGTGGCCTTTTTTGATATTCTGGTTGCTTTTCACGCAAAGCTTGATTCAAATCGATCATTTGTTGTCGGTAGCGTTCAGTATTAACGGTTTCGCCAGGTTTTAGCTCATAATAGATTACACCCTTCTGATCCCACCAAACACTAAGCATTGTTTTCCGTCCATAGCGATTTGGCCTTGCAGTCGATGTCGATGATTCGCCTGGAGTTACCCATGATCTTTTACGCTTAGGATTCTCAAAATATATTCACTTTCCATCGCCAGTTACAATTCGATGAAGAAATGACTTTCTTTTGTACCTGACGAGTAGCATTTCGCAAGTGGTTTTTCGGTTTTCCTGCTGTCTTTCATTCAGTTTATGTGGAATCCATTTTCCCTTTTAGACGTATGGAAACGGCTTCTCGTGTCACATTTAATTGAGCCGCGAGTTGCTGTTGCGTTTGAGCGTAATCCTCATCCAACAATGCTTGCAATTCGCTGTCTTCAAACTTTTTCGGTGGTCTTCCACGTTCTTCCACGTTTCTCACGTAAAAATCGCCACGTTTGAATTTTTTAAACCACTCAAAGCACTGTGATTTACCAAGAGCATGCTCACCGTAAGCTTCGACAAGCATTCGATGCGATTCTGCAGCAGTTTTCCTCAAATAGTAACAGAAAATCAATGCTGTCCGCAAATCGTAGCTTCCAGGCACAAAATTCGACATGTTCAACGCTATTACAAACTACGCTGTTGTATGAAACTTGTATTGTTGTGAGTTGAAAATCTTTGTCAGATGTCAACAAATGGAAATGGCGCAAATGACGCGGTTTAACGGTAACTACATTGAGCTACAGCTAGGGCCATCTATGGGCAAATTCCGGTTTCATATTTACAGACATGGTGGGTGTCATTCCGACGGGTTACAGAAATGCCAATAATCAATCGCTCAAAGGTCTTCAGTGGCTATTGTGGAAAGAATGCGAATTTGGTTATAATTCATGCCGGTAGAGGACAGGAATAACATTTGTCAGACGGTACATTAGTTGATGGCTATTACGAATCGGAAAATTCAGCGCAAAGGCATGTTCTACAATTTCACGGATGTTTTTGGCGCGGGTGTCCCATGTGTTTTCGAGTGAACCGCGATAGATTACTTTTGACCTCTGTACGCCGGGATACGATCGACGCACGTTACGAGCGCACACTTGCAACGTTAAGTCATCTTTAAAAACAGGGATGTTTTCTTACGGAAAAATGGGAATGCGTCTTCAATCGAAAGATGAGAGAGAATCAGGAGATGCGTGATTTTGTAGAAAATCACTCAATACTGAGAACTACACCCCTCGATCCTCGCGACGCATTCTTCGGTGGCCACACGGGGAATATCGTCACACGGTACAGAGGAGCAGAAGATACGTTGATTCCGTTGACGTATGCTCTCTATACTTCTATGTACTGAAGATAGGTGCTTTTCCGATCGAGCATCCAGAAGTTTACATGAGCGAAGAGTGCTCCAACTTAATCGGTGAGGTTCCTGATTTTAACTTTGCTAGGGTGAAGGGGCTGGTAAAATGCAAATTACTCGCACCACGCAAAATCTTTCACCCCGTACTTCCGTTTCATACGCAAGGTAAATTATTATTCGCACTCTGTCACAGCTGCTGCGAAACATTCTCTCAAATAACGTGTACACATGAGAATCCAGCCGATCGTGAATTTGAAGACACATGAGTCTTTTGAGAGCTACGGAAAGCCATTGAGAATGGTTATCGTGTGACAGTGGTGAGCGAGATATGGAATAATAAAATTTCGCGATACGACCCCGGTACTCGGTAGGGAAGACTGTTTGCCGAATATATTATTTGTTTCCTGTAGCTTAAGCAGGAGACCAACGGCTGGCCGAACGAATGCGGGGATAACGACGAAAACGCAAAAGAATGTTATTTAAGGGAGTACAAAGAAATTGAGGGGTCGTTCTCGATAAGCGTAATATCGCTCGGAATTCCGGTTTACGCTAGGACGCAAAGTTGTGCCTGAATTTCTTCTGAGGAAAATTTGGTCAGCGCTCTAATCTACCAAATACAGAGATTGTTAAAAAGCGAGAACATTTATTATCTCTGCTCACGAACCCTGAACATGAGATAATAAAATATTTATATATTTTACCTGTAAATGATGACGTGACCTAAATCACGTGGCGGTTGCGACAAGAGGCACTCGTAGTTTCTCCGATGACAGATGTAGTAATAGCTGTTTACACGACGACGCAGGCGTGACTAAAATTGTACGAATATTTAGAAAAATTAAACCGCTGTGTATTATATTATTATAACACCGATTTCTGGATATATGTGAGCACCGGTGATCCTGATGAGTACAAGCCGCATATAGGGAAATTTTTTGGAGGATATGACGGATGAGCTCGAGAACTACGGGCAAGGTAGTTATATAGAGTCCTTTATATCCGAAGGCCCAAAATTTTACTCCTACGTCATGCGTACCCCACAAGAACTCACGAAGTTTGTAAAGTAAAGGGGATAACCCTACACTTTGAAAATGCGAAGCATAGTAACTTTAGCAGTATAAAAAACTTATTAATCGCCGGAAAAATGGCCGAAAATGAGAAAGACGATGAGAAGGAGGAGGATACACGGAAAAGGTCAATAAATTTACATTCTAGAGCGATTCGATGTACCACATTTCATGACATCGTAACGAGAGACGAGAGCAAGTCGTGCATGCTGGTATTACTAAAACGTAGATTCGACAATGACACAGGGCACTCTCTGCAATATGGCTACGTGGCGTCGTAAGAGAGAGAGAGAGACAGAGAGATAAGGGGAGGGAGAGAGAGAGGGAGAGAGGGAGGGAGATAGAGAGTAGTTGGATGCTCCTTCTCCTTCGGATCTGATTATTTATTTCTAGAGAATAAGAAAATAGTAGTATAGAGACTAACTGTTAAGTTAAACCTCTTACCACTGTGCTATTGCTGCTCTTTGATAGAGACTGGTTTCACGACGTATTGGGTATGGGAATAAGTTTTAATCGTTTTTTATGTAGCCAAAAAACATAGTTTGAATATGAAAATATTAAATGATTTTATTCAAAATATTTTCCATCTGAAGCGACAATCTTCGCCCATTTTTTGGGCAATAAACGGATACCTCGAGTGAAGAATTCTATTTCTTTCGAGGCGACCCAGTCATAGACCCATTTTTGTATGCTGTTATATGAGGTGAAGCGCTCTCCAATAAGTGTCGACTGCATCGACCGGAACAAATGATAGTCTGAAGGGGCAATGTTTGGTGAATACGGCGGGTGGGGTAAGACCTTCCATTTCACCCCTTCTTGGTATATCCGGACGGGTTGACCAACATGTGGCTTAGCGTTGTCATGCTGCAAAATCAGCTTCTCGTGTCTATCGCGCCGTTCCGGCCGTTTTTCTTGAATAGCTTGTTTCAAACGCATTAGTTGAAGTCGGTAACGTTGGGAATTGATAGTTTCGGACAATTTCAGCAGCTCATAGTAGACTACACTCCGCATATCCCACCAGATACAGAGCATGACCTTTGACCCGTGAATATTGCGCTTTGGCGTTGATGGACCTGGTTCACCTGGCTTCACCCATGCTAGTTTGCGTTTAGGATTGTCGTAGTGAATCCATTTTTCATCGCCAGTGATGATCCGATGCAAAAAACTTTCTTTCTTGTCGTTGAAGCAACATTTCGCACGTGACCAAGCGCCTTTCAATATCCCTTTCCTTCAACTCGTGTGATACCCAATTTCCTGCCTTCTGAACCATTCCCAGCGCATATAGGCGTTTTCCAACGGTGGATCGATCAACATCCAATGCTGCAGACAATTCTTCAAGTGTCTGACATGGATTAATATCAAGTAATTTCTCAAGTTCCTCATTTTGGAACCTTTTTGGGGCACCATCGCGTTCTTTGTCGTTTACATCGAAATCACCACTTTTTAAGCATTGGAACCAATACCTGCAAGTTGGCTCCGATGGAGCATGGTCGCCGTAAACATCTACAAGCAAACGGCACGTTTCCGCAGCACTTTTCTTCAAAAGATAGTAATGGAGAAGAACTTCCCGCAAATGCTGCTTTTTTGGAATAAATTCCGACATTTTCGATGCGATATGAATATTTGCTGTTTGTACTTCAAACAAAAGTCTTATTCTGCGTTTAACAGCTTACATATACACCTTTTAAATCCATGTATCGAAAGGTTAGAAAGGATGTGAGCGATACTATTAATGCCATCTATGGGGAAACGATTAAAACTTATTCCCATACCCCATACACGTATAACGAAGAGGTGTGTGTGAGTGGTTAGTACCACATGCGAGTTTTCTGGAAAAATCCTGTAGGTCCTGCATGGATTCGGACCTGGGTCTTGAGTCAAACGCCTTATCACTGCACTATTGGCATTCTTTGGTAGAAACTGGCTTCACGATGTGTACGTGCGTGCGTGCGTGCGTGATCTACACACACACACACATACATACAAGAGGTGTAATTCCGATTGTGCAACCTCCACGCGGTACGCCTTGGGTAATGTTAATGCCGACGGTACTGTAACTTTGAAACTTCATAACTCGGGATGTACTTAACAAAAAAATACTTTGTAGTAGTGTTTTGTAAAACTCTTGAAATACGTTATAAGAATATGTCATAAAAAGTAGGACGTTCAATTTGAAAAGTTCAAGGTGACTTTGCCCTAACCTTGTTGACGCTAGCCAAGGTCAAACTGGTAAGATCAGTATATAGATCATTTTAAACCTTACAACTTTTGCCTGAAACATTTTTTCCAAAAACTGATTGTTTTCGAGATATTTTATCGTTCAAAGACTTTTTGAGAACCCTGTATAACGTAGGTGTGTGTGTGTGTGTGTGTGTACGGGCCGTAGTTAGCACCCCTTGTGTATTCTCTGGAAAAGCCCTTTAGTTCTGCTCGCATTCGAACCTGGCTCCGCTGGCTCTTGAGTCAAGCGTCTTGTGCACTACGCTACTGCTTGTGACGTAGCGATTTTGGATTACTCGTCACAAAAGGCAAAGGGCCTCCGAGGGGGTCCAGGGAACATCGCGCTCACCCGCCATCGCGAGGTGATTTGCGTTATAGTAGGGATTGATTGAGGATGCATTTCGTTTTGGCGAGCGTATCTAGGAGAGCGGGATTGCCTTTTTTTTGGTGGTACTCCCGCGTGCCGGTAAATTGTGTGCCCCTATCGCCGCGGATAATCTCCGACCAGCAGGAGCAGCGGACGAAGGACGTCGGGCCGAGAAGGCAAGAGTGGAAGAACCGCGCAGCCGCCGGGAAGACCGAGAGACCATTCAGGTGATGTCTTTGTTCCATTAATATGTTCCTTTTGCGAGAAATTTGTGCTGTTATCATCGTGCCGCTGCTGATTTATTTGTGTCGACAGCGAAGAAAACAAACCAGGACACGGCACATGACAACGAGGAGCGTACATCACGCGGGAGATGCTGGGAGAGAGAAAGAGGAATCCCGAACAACATCTCGAGACCGCGTGATTGGGGAAGGAAAACACGGAGCAATGAGCGGAGTTGGGGGCAACGTCTCCGGAGCTCGCTGGAAAAAGGACACTTCTTGCGGAGACGCGAAGCGAGAGTTAACGAGCAATTTTTGGTTACCGAAAGAGATATCGAGCGTGTACTCCCGAGCTATCGGACCTCTAGTGTCGTGGGTGTACCGGTAGTAACCCGTACGGCTTAGTATCCTGTCGAGGGCAGTGGTTAGTGCCCCAAGCGGATCTTTCGAGGGGGAGAAGGGAGAGAGAGAGAGCGAGAGAGAGCGGGAAAGAGCAGAAGCGGCACGATTGGAGCGAGACAGCGAAGAAAGCGAGGAGGAGAGAGGGAGCGGTGGAGCCCGACGGCAACGAAGGAGGCTACCGAGCAGTCGCAACTGTAAGGACACCTGTTTGTAATTGACCCCCCCTCTCGTTGTCGTTGTGAACTGCTTGCGTGGCGGGACCGGTCCGTGGCTGTCGGATTTTTGGAAATTGGTGTCTGGTTAACGATAGCCGAAGACGTCCGGCGGTCTTTCTGCGGAACGCGGGGAGCCGGACGTCTCTTTCTCTTTCTCGATAGCGGGTGTCGGCCATTGCCGAAATTGCGAACTTTAGCGCGAGGTAACGAAAGTTGTCGTATTCGCCTCACCGTAGGGAGTCCAAGCGATCATTGTCGATTTTGATGTACCTTGGGTCCATTGTTGTAAATCCAACTAATATACTTCTTACATCAATATTCTAAGTCGAACGATTTTTCTTTTCTTTGCCGATTAATATCCTGTTCCCGGAAACACCCTGAAGACAGACCCACTCCCAACTCCGACTAGAATTACAAAGAGCTGTCGGTTTCGTAGGCGATCGAATCGCCTCGCCGTCGCTAAGCCTATCGTTAGTGTTGGTAGGCACGAGAATCGTGCCTGGCGCCCAACTTCGGTTTTGGTGAATTTTTGGGGAAGCAACGGAGGGCGACTGGTAGATCATCGCGAATAATTGCCCGCTTCTAATTGATAGAAGTGGTAGCATGCTATACTCTGATGGAAACTAGTCATATTGTATACATATGGAAAGTATCGACGTCATACGCGAAAAATTTCGAAAATTCTAGACCCTACTGACTCGAGCCTCTGAGAGCCCTGCTCTTGAGTCGCGCAAGCGTATGCGAGCATGTTCGAGCAGGCAGAAATAATTTTGAAGATAAAAACTACCCAGCGTTTATTGGAAGACGATACCTCCGGTCTATGTCTACTCGAATATTTTTACATATATGGGTCCCTCGCTTCCAAACTTGAAAATTTTACAATGGGTTTTGCTATCTCGAACTGGAGATCACAGGGAAGAAAGAAGAGGTGAAGAGAAAAGAATGCACAATATTTTTTATAGAATAAATTCACATTTTATTTTTGAAGTTACATTCGTAGCTTCGCAAGCATTCGTAGCACTCGGCATTCGTTACAACTGCATGTATAATTTCATTTAAATGAATAGAGGTTAATTCATAGAATACAATATTAAAATAGGAGTCTAAAAATGGTAAATTTTTATTTGGTGCTGTACGTTTCCTTCGATTTCTCGATATTTAGCAGTTAGCGTCTGTTTCACGAAATCTTCGTTTATGTCTTTCTTCGGGAGACTAAGCTCTACCTCGAATATTAAAATACACTTACAATTATTTACAAGAGCTACAATCGATTGTAAGTACTCGTATCTAACGTCGATACATTTGTAACGACCGAACTCCGCGTTTCGGTCGTTGCAACGCGTTTTGCGCGGATAAGGCTCGTCGGAGTCCGGGTTCGGTGAGGAGGAAAGCAGCGAGACGGTTGATAGTAACAAAATAAGTAAATTAGTTTTATTCAATACTTAGTTATGTACAAGAGCTCGGCCCCGAAGGCGTTGTCGCGGGTTGCGGTTATTAGGCGCGTCGGTACGGTACGGTGCGATGCGGTGTGCGGTACACGCGCGCGTACGAACGGATAGGCCGCGCGGGAGCCCGGGCCTATTGCGCGACGCGTGTAGACGGTGACGACGGTAACGGCGCGGTGATCGGGCTCGCATCGCGACGCTGGGCGTCTCGGACAATTATCGCCCAATGCTCGGCTTGCAATCGCTCGCGTAAAGATGGTCGCCGGACCGGAGATTTCGACTCTCGGTCGAACGCACACACGCGGGTCGCGAAAGACGCGCAAAGATTTCGTCCGTCGGGGCCTAGGACTCTCGACAGAGAAGGCGCACGCACCTTCCCTTTTCCCTACGTTCGCGGAGGAAAGCGACCAAATGCTGCGGATACTCAGCGTAGACGACGGATGCAACGTCCAGAGTCCTTGGTCACTAGACGGATCGCCCAGAGGCTGAGTACGCTCAGCGGAGTTTGTCGACGGACGAACCCCTGACTCAGGGCGGCGGATAAGGGCTAGAGACTGCAGAGTATGCTCGACTGAGCACGCGCACGCACAAGCCAAGGAAAACGGGAGACGGCCAAGTATCGAGCATGCTCAATCGAGACTGCGGACGCACTATCCCGCTTGCTTAGTCGCCGGTCGGGTAGTCGGAAAGCGGAAGGCAGAGCGAAACGTTCCGGATATTCTCACTATCGGCATAAAGCGTCTAGATCGAATGACGATACGGATCGGTCTGGTGCTCAGAAGCTCGATCGCCGCCGTTTTATAGTCGTATTCCCTACGATTGATAGGGCGGCGAACGAGCGGCGCGCCAATCGGCGCGAGGCACGGCAACGGCGCGTGATAACGGCCGCGCGCGCTACCGGCGGTGCGTGATCGCAGCGGCGCGCGATAACGGCGGCACATTATGACGGCGGCGCGCGATAATTGCTATCGTTTAGGGGTGGCGCTAAGCGCTGTTCTTCGGCCCGACAGATGATTGGTCGGGCCGGTAGTAACGAGGCGCGGGTGTGCCTTGTTACATTTTACGATAGTTTTCAGACCATCGAAAGAAGTCTTCTGCATTACAATATTTTCCGTGTGTACGCTTCTTCAACGGTGGTTGCTTCAAACGTGTGGAGTCCTCCGATGTCTTCATCGCCGGCCCGCTTTCTCCTACCATTTTCCCTTGCTGGCTCACCATTATAGCCTGTACACCGTACGCAGAGGTAAAGCTAATGGTAATGTCGTTAATGAAGATAGGAGCTGATACATCCTTATTTTCCCAGCACAAGTAAGAATTTGCAGATGGAATAATATCTTTGAATTTCTTCTATGTATTTAAAACAAGGAAAATTCCTGAAGCCGTGTTTCCCATTATTTTGATCGCAGGCTCAAATGTTCCCACGTCGAATATGGAGCACAACCCAATTTGCACCCTCTTAGTGTCCGAATTGTTAGGAGCGTAAGTCGTGCATAGAAGCATGTTGCGTTCATTTCTCACTTCTGTAGAGAGGCTGTTCGACATCTTCTTAAGATCAGCATTCATGTTAGCGACGGACATTATTCTTGCAAGAACTTTTAAATAACTCACACGAGAATTAACTATACAACGAGTAGAAGCAACGAAGCTCGAATGATTGAGCAGTCTCAGTTCCACATGTTTTTCCCGTAGAGAATAGAAAAAGTAATGTGGAGGGAGATGCATAAAAGGTCTACAGCTGCTTATCTTTTTCAGACTGATATATACAAAAGGTATATCATTCGCGTTTACTTAGGATAGGAGGTAAGCCTCTGTTACGTCCTGGAGGAGGAACGCAACTTGACGCTTGCTTTTGCAAGCTCCGACGTACTCGCAAGTCTGCGATGCAAATCAAGGATCGGAATGACCCCTTTATCTGACGCGGACATACGTCGGTGGTCCTTTATTTAGGTCAAGGAACTGAATCCTTTTACCTGGGATAGGACCGTGAGCGACGGTTGAGGGAAGGGAGAATTTTTTGGTTGAGAATAATTATTTGAAAACCGTGATTGACTTACAATTACAAACAACTTGTTTTATTAGTAATTAGACGGATGTTTACAATGAAATAAGAATTACAAGCTTTTATAAAGTGTACATATACATAGATGTATAAACAATCGCGGTCTGAGAGAGGATTCTTGATTACTCCGAACAATATTCCCATAGAGGAAAATCTAATGACGGAGAGGTGCGGGGGAGGATCGCGATGAGGATATTTCTGAGGGAGAGGGAGATCGAATAGGTATAAGGCCTCTTAGTAAAGCCGCGTGGAAGCCTCGCGTGCCTCCTCGTAGAGGAGAAGTTAGTGGGGAAGGTGTCAGGGATGGGCTCCAAGATAGAGGAGAGCTTGAGGCAGAACGGTCGTCTACTGGACTCAAAGATGTTGGAGAGTATGAGATAGGAGGAATTACTGGAGGAGAGTCAGGAAGGAACATAAGAGGAAAATGCGCAGATCTTAAAATTGTAACGGCCGAACTCCGCGGTTCGGTCGCTGCTACGCGTTTCGCGCGGATAAGGCTCGTCGGAGTCCGGGTTCGGTGAGGAGGAAAGCAGCGAGACGTTCGAGAATAATATAGGTACGTTAGCTTTATTCTATACTTAATTTGGTACACGAGTTCGGCCCCGAAGGCGATGTCGCGGGTTGCGTTTATAAGGCGCATCGGTACGGTACGGTGCGGTGCGGTGAGCGGTGCGAGCGCTCGTACGAACGGATAGGCCGTGCGGAAGGCGGGGCCTATTGCGCGACGCGTGTAGACCGTAACGACGGTAACGGCGCGGTGATCGGTCTCGCTTCGCGACGCTGGGCGTCTCGGACAATTATCGCCCAATACTCGCTTCGGAATTGCTCGCGTAAAAATGGTCGCCGGACCGGAGATTTTGATTCTCGGTCGAACGCACGCACGCGAGTCGCGGGAGACGCGAGATGATTTCGTCCGTCGGGGCCGAGGACTCTCGACAGAGAAGGCGTACGCACCTTCCCTTTTCCCTACGTTCGTGGAGGAAAGCGACCAAGTGCTGCGGACACTCAGCGGAGACGGCGGACACACCGTCCCGGGTTCTTGGTCGCTAGACGGATCGCCTAAAGGCTGAGTACGCTCAGCGGAGTTCGCCGACGGGCGAACCCCTGGCTCAAGGCGGCGGGTAACGGTGATAGACTGTCGAGTACGCTCGACTGAGCACGCGTACACACGAGCCCAGGAAGACGGGAGACGGCCAAGTATCGAGAACGCTCGATCGAGACTGCGGACGCACAATCCCGTGTTCTTAGTCGCCAGTCGGGTAGTCGGAAAGCGGAAGGCAGAGCGAAACGGTCCGGATCTTCTTGCTGTCGGCATAGAGCGTCTAGCTAGAACGGCGGTACGGATCGGTCTGGTGACTAGGAGCTCGATCGCCGCCGTTTTATAGTTGTTCGCGCTACGATTGTTATGGTGGCGATCGAGCGGCGCGCCTATCGGCGCGAGGCACGGTGACGGCGCGTGATCGCGGCCGCGCGCGCTAGCGGCAGCGCGTGATCTCCGCGGCGCGCGATAGCGGCGGCTCGTGATAACGGCGGCGCGATCGTCTTCGAGTTTTTAGGGTGACGCAAAGCGCCGTTCTTCGGCCCGACAGGTGGTCGGTCGGGCCGGTAGTAACGAGGTGCATCTGCGCCTCGTTACAAAATGTTCGATTCGTTGTGGCGGATAACATAATCTGGACGATCTTGTGTTAAAGAGGCGACCTCAAAATCCTCGCGGTTTGTACAAGTTTCCGTGGTGATTATATCTGACTGTGATTGAGAAGATTGAGCCACTGAAATCGGATTTAACAATTAAGGAGGGATGGCAAAAGGAATAGGGAGAAAAGGAAAACGAAAGGAAAAGAAAAGAGAGAGAAGAAAAGATAAAAAAAAATGAAACGAGAGAGGTCACTTAGGTAAAAGAAAATATAAATAACTTACTGCTGGTAATCTATGATGTTAGTCGACAATGAAAAGTGTAATTGCTGTGTGTCGGTGAGGCTGGACCCAAGTTGCGCCAAGGACTAGAAACTGGTCTCAGCAGGATCTCTCGCAATGTCTCAATGGTGCACGAAATCGTTGCACAGAAGAATAGATGACTGAAGAACACTGATCTGACTCACTAGTAGGGTTGGTTATCAAGATGGTTATCAGATGGGGTAGGATTTCCCATATGAGCGTTTCCAAGTAGGTTTTGACCGGTTTTGCAACATGTGGCCGAGCGTTGTCATGCTGCAAAATTACTTTGTCGTGTGTCTCCTCATATTGCGGCCGTTCTTCCTTCAATGCTCAACTCAAACGCATCAATTGTAGTCGAGAGCGATCTTCCGTGATGGTTTCGTTGGGTTTGAGGAGCACATAATACTACATTCAGCTGATCCCACCAAATACAGAGCATGAGCTTGAAACCATAGATATTCGGCTTTGCTGTCGATGTTGATGCATGGCCGGGCTTACCCCACGATTTTCTACGCTTCGGGTTATTGTAGTGTATCCACTTTTCATCGCCAGTTATGATAGGATGCAAAAAACCTTTCCTTTCCTGCCGTTAGAGCAGTTGTTCACACGTGAAAAAACGCCGTTCGACGTCTCTCGGCTTCAATTCGTACGGCACCCAATTTCCTTGCTTTTGAATCATTTCTAATGCTTTTAAACGTTTGACAACTGTTGTGTAATCAACTCCTAATGATTTTGCAAGTTCATTTTGCGTCTGACATGGGTCTTCATTGAGTAATGCTTCCAATTCTTCGTCTTCAAACTTTTTCGGTGCGTTAGAGCGTTCTTTACCTTCAACATTAAAATCATTATTTTTAAAGCATCTAAACCAATCTCTGCATATTGTTTCCGACAGAGCATGGGCGCCGTAAGTCTCCACAAGAATTCTATGTGCTTCAGCTGCAGATCTTTTTTGAGAAAAGTAATGCAGTAAAATTCCCCGCAAATATTCTTTCTTTGGCACGAAATTCGATATGTTTAACGCTATGAAAAAATATGTTGTTTACACTTCGGCGGAATAACATATGCTGTCAGTTCGAGCCTTAATGGTGGAGCTTCACGATGAAGTTGGCTGTAGTATTGCCCGATGCAAAAAGGCTGAGATAACACCCCCTCATGGGCACCACCTTGTCGTGGTGGGGGGGGGCTTGAAGGTCCTGATGATGTACAGAGCTGTGCCACCGGTGGGGGTTTCGGCCCCTGGCAGGTTCTACCATGCCGGAGTGGTCTGTGCGGAGGGACTGGACTAAGAGCGCCCAAGTTAGTTATGGCGATCTGGCTAGTTGGCCAGATCCGACCAAGTTTTGTGGTCGAGGAGAAGGACTCCCCTCCCTCCGACATTGCACGCCGATGCTCCAGCAGTTGGAGGGGCAGGACCTTACCCTCGCTTTGTGGGAAGTTCCGTCCCCGAGGGCATTGCACGCCGGTGCTCCGGCAGCCCGAGGGGACGGGCCACACACCGGGTCCCCACACTGTGGGTGTTTGGGACCCCCACGGTACCCGGGGAGACGGGGGGGGCTCCCGGCCGCTCGGACGTATTCCGAGGTCGGGGCTGGAGCTCCCCGGGGTGAGCTCAGGGGTTGGCGATCGCATCATCCCTAAACTCATTCCCTGGGCGGCGAGTGTTGTGCTGGCTGCTGTGGAGGCGGGGTCCAGGTGGGTTGCGATACAGGTGACTTATCTCCTTCCACGGGGCCCCTGCGTGGCGGCGCTCCTGGTGGTGCCCTGGTAGTCAGAGGCCAGCGACTACCGAAACCGGTCCGGCTCCCAGCAATGGGGGTCGGGCGGGTGTAAGGGGCCCCGGAACCCTGTATCTGAGATGCCTTCCTCCGCATTATAAGCCGGCTCCACGAGGGAACTCGGGGATACCGTCAGGTCATGTCTCTAGCGGTGCGGGCATGCGCGGCCGGTGGAACCAATAGGAGTTGTGGGAATGAATCGAGAATAGCAGCTTACATTTTATAAAAGAGGAAGGGCAGGAAGGAGGAGCAGTCATCCTCGGAGTTCTCTATCGGGGATCTTTCATCAGTGGCTTCGACAGGTGTATTAGCACCTGCCGAAGTCGAAGAGGTGGGAGTGGAGAGGGTGGTAGAGGAGGAGGAGGATAGTCGCTCCGATATTAGTTCGGAGCCTCCTTACTCCGAAGAGAGGTGGTTGGAATGGAGGAACCACCTCAAGGAGGAAATTTCATCCTGGGGGAAAAATCGGAGCCTTGAGGGTAAGCAAAAAGCTCGGCTCCAGGAGATATTCAGGCGTTCCTTGGAGTACATAGAGCAATTCGTGGTTTACACCAAAAGGATAGATGAGTAGCTCCCTGTTAACCAGGGAGCTTGAGGCCTTCGATGATGAAAGAGGGAGGTTGGCGGCCTCCCTGAAAGCTGCCAATACGGAATTGAATCTGCTCCAGGACCAGCTGGCCCGGAGCAGAGTCCAAATGGAGGAAGCGAGAGCGGAACGAGAGCGGAAGCCTAGAAGGGAGGTCTCCACTCAAATGGAGATAGGAGGAGGGCCTTCTCCCCTCCCGGACACCGGTGGAGGCCTCCACGGCCGACCAGTGGACGACCGTGGAAGAAAAGGTAGGAAGAGGAAGGAGAAAGGTAATGAAGCTTGGGGGGGGGGGCGCACAGTGGGACAAATGGGTATTTTTGTGGACAAAAATCGCTAGACGGCGTAATTCTTAACCGATGTCTATGCTTTTTTCTTCAATTTACTCGCGATGAATTGCTCTACAATCGCATCTAGCCCGTTTTTTAAATTAGGCCCACAATTCAAAATGGCGGACGCGCAAATTTGTCAAATGTATAAAACCTGTAAAGTATCGAATATTTTTGGATCGGGCAAAGTTTATATGGGTTTTTAAGGCCTCCGAGATATACAGGGTGTCCCATTTTAAGCGTCCACCCCAAATAACTCTATTATTTTTTATTTTAGAGAAAAATGGTTCAGACACGTTTTGTATGGTTTCGAGGTGGCCATAAGATGGACCATTGATTTGACCTTGAAGAGTCATTTGAAGGTCACGTGAAGGTTACCTCAATTTTTTAGATGGCACCCCCTGTTTTTTTATTACTTATTCTCGTAGCTGACCTCGAGGGCTTCCTAAGACACTATAATCAAATATTTTTGGGTGAAGTACTTTTCGAGTTATAAAGCTCCAAATTTACAAAATTTTTATAAAAATACAAAATATTTCGTGAAACATTCACTTTCCGATAGTCTTATCTTACATGATCCAACCAGTCAAGGCAAGATCCGAGAATAATCCAGCTAGTTAAGGCAAGATCTTCTTTTGTGTACAATTACTTAAAGTGTTCAAAAACTTGGCCATTTACTTGTATGCATAGCTCTAGTCTATGGTGAAAGTCGTCCCTAACTTTTTCAAGAACACCTACATTAATATTTCTGCAAGCCTGTCTAATCCTATTTCTCATATTTTCTCTCATATTTTCAACGGTTGTAGGCTTTTGCGAAACTATATCTCTAATGTAGCCCCAACAATAAAAATCTAGGAGTGTCAATTCGTGTGATCTTGGGGGTCATTCTCGAACTCGGCTGCTTATACCATTCCACCTATTCGGGAATTTTTGTTTAAATATTGTGTAGCAGCTCGAGATCTATGAGCCGGTGCTCCATCTTGTAGGAACCACATTCGTTTGAGTAAATCATTGTCGACATGTCTCAAGAGGTTGGGCAGGTCATCTTGAAGAAATCTTAGATAGATTGCCGCATTGATTTTCTTCAAAAAAATATGTACCAACAATAACATCTCCCAGGATGCCTGCCCAAATGTTAATGGACCACTGCCGTTGAAACTCTTGGCTTCTCTGCCAATGTGGATTAGCATCTGAATAATAATGGCAGTTGTCTATCAACGCCTTCTCTATTACAAAACGTGGCTTCATCAGAAAAAAGCGTATCAGCAATGAACCGGGGATTTTGTTGGATTTGTTCTCGAGCACAGTTACAAAATCGTACACGGCGTTGGTAGTCCCTCTCTTCCAATTGCTGAGTTAGATGAATGTGATATGGGTGAAACTTGTTGAGCTTGAGCGCACGATGACTGTTGATTTAGATATACCGTATTGCCTCTCAATTTGTCTCGTAGAGATTTGAGGATTGAAAGCAACGGCACCTATAACAGTCAATGATGTGACTTCATCAGAGCCCGATTTTCGCCGGTTTCTCCTAAGAAAACCCTGTTCAGCTCTGTCGCAGTCTTTTTATTACTTTTCTATCAGGATGGCGTCTGTCTGGAAATCTTTCAGCATAAAGACTTTCTGCTGCCGAGTAATTATTCCTGGCCTCACCCAAAATGCGAATCATGTCCACAATTTCATTTAGTGGATAAGCAGCCATAATTATAAAGAAAAAAAGCGCCAAAAAAATAAAAATTCCTGTCTTATCAAAAAAAGTCAATGGATAATAATGCGTCTGTCTGAGACTTCGCCAAAATACCGACAGTTGCCCAAGTAAGAAATTTGAAACAAGTCTCTTGATATTTGTTTCATTAAAAGAATTGACAATTGCGTTTTCACAATTGTTGCTGTTCATTGATTATCAAGCAATACAGGATCTCGTCTTGACTGGCTGTATCATGCTCGGATCTTGCCTTGACTGGTTGGATCATGCTCGGATCTTGCCTTGACTGGTTGGGTCATGCTCGGATCTTGCTTTGACTGGTTGGATCATGTAAGATAAGACTATCGGAAAGTGAATGTTTTACGAAATATTTTGTATTTTTATCAAAATTTTGTAAATTTGGAGCTTTATATCTCGAAAAGTACTTCACCATAAAACATTTGATTATAGTGTTTTGGGAAGATCTCGAGGTCAGCTATAAGCATATGTAATAAAAAAATAGGGGTTGCCATCTAAAAAAATTTAGGTGACCTTCAAATGACTCTTCAAGGTCGAACTAATGGTCCATCTTCTGGCCCCCTCGAAACCATACAAAACGTGTTTGAACCATTTTTCTCTAAAATAAAAAATAAGAAGTATTTGGGGTGGACACTTAAAACGGGACACCCTGTATATACGCAACTCATTAGTAGAATACATTGATAATGTATTCTAAAAGGGATATCAGGCAGGTATAAAATATATTGGGCTACTGCAGATCCTCTCCACTGGCAGAAACTGAGAATTTCGATCTTACATATGTATCTCGGAGGCCTTAAAAGCCCGTATAAACTTTGTCCAATCCAAAAGTATTCGATATTTTACAGGTTTTATACATTTGACAAATTTGTGCTTCCGCCATTTTGAATTGAGGGCCTAATTTAAAAAACGGGTTCGATACGGTTGTAGAGCAATTCATCGCGAGTAAATTAAAAAAAAAGCATGGAAATCGGTTAAGAATTACGCGGTCTAGCGATTTTTGTCCACAAAAAGACCCATTTGTCCCACTGTGGAGCGGAGCCACTAGTTCCAGCGGCCAAACGCCGCCAATTGGATACAGCCGCGGTCACTGTAAAGCTCCCTCTGGGGGCCTTGTATTCCGAGGCCCTCAGAAAGGCCACGGAGGAAATCCCACTTGGGGAACTGAGCATCCTTGACGTGGATGTGGGCAGATGCGCCGATCGCGTGAGGAACCCCAGCCCCAGGGGGGAAAAGGTTGACAGCCTGGCGGCCAGTCTGCGGCGAGTTCTGCCCGTGGCAGCGTTTGCTCGCCCGGAGTTAAAAGGGGAGGTCCGCCTCACAGGGTTTAATGTGGCGGCCTCCCCTGAAGAGATAAAGGCAGCCCTCGCCTAATGTACAGGGTGCACGGCGGGGGCTGTCTACCTCGGTCCCCTGAGATGGGGAGCCCGGGAAAGGGGAGTAGGGTGGGCGCGCCTACCTTTGGCCGCGGCAATAGCGGCGGCAAAAATTGGTAGGTTTGTTTTGGTGTGGTCGGCCGTCAGTGTGACACTGCTGGCGGCCAGACCACCCCAATGCTATAAGTGTTGGGGCCCCGACCACACGCGGGCGAACTGGCCATCTTCGATAGACCGAAGTGGGCGGTGTTTCCGCTGTGGCCGGGGTGGGCACACCGCACATGGGTGCTTAGCACCGCCTAACTGTGCGGTGTGCCTCGAGGCAGGGAGAGACGCGGGCCACAGAATGGCGGGGCCGTTCCTGTTGGCTCGCGAAACGTCCAATCGGCACGGTGGGCGCCGTCGCGGCCGTCCTCCCAACGGGGGAACGTTGGTACCCGCTGTGGGGGACACGGCGAAGGCGGGCGCGTTTTCGCACCCGCAAGGGGGGACGATGGCTACCGTCGGTGAGACGGTGGAGGCGGGTGCGGAAACGCGCCCGCGGAAGGGTCGACGCTGGGAGTCACGCAGGAGGGGGCGCAGTCCCCTTCCGTAAGGAGGGAGGCTGTGTCTCCCCTTCCAAAGCGGGCTCCCAGGTCTGCTGCGCAATTTGGGTATACAAGAGGTCCTCCTCCCCGCGCTAGTCACGCGGGGAGGATCTCTTCTACGGTCAGCGGGAGGAGTTGTCTCTCCCCCTGGCATGTGCCGCGCTTGGGAGGATGTTCTCTCTCTCCCGCGAGCAGCGGGGGAGATTTCGGGGGAGAAGGATAATCCGGTGAGGGCCGGGCCCTGCTCTCCCATCCCCCCACCTCAGACCATCGATGTGGGGGTGAGGGAGGGAAGCAGGACACCCTACCTCCCTCGCTGGCCCTGTGCAGTACCGGCCGGCAGACCGGCAGGTCGGGTGGGGTCACACTCGCCTGGTCGGCGTCACGCGTCGCAGTATGGGACGATGCCCTCCCCGTCCGGAACGGAGGTTAAAGAGGCCTGGGCCCTGTTAACAGGGTCCGTAAATGCTGTACCTTCCCCTTCCGGATGGGGTGTGAAGGCTTCAATGGCGGGGCTTAGTCGGAACGGCGATTGAGGACTCCTGGCTTGCGAGCCAGGCGCCTCTCCCTTCCTCCCACAACCATTCCCTCCACAAAAGTCCCGCGGCGCGCAGCACCCAGGAGGGGCCCCGCAAGAGGCTATAAGGTGTGGCGGGCTGCAGAGGCAGTGAGGAATCATTCCTGCATCCGTCACAAGCAACCTCCTGACGATGTCCCGCAGCGGTTTAGTGGGTGTGAGTCCCACATAACCTCCGGATCCCCCCCACAGGGTCCGAGGGTACCCATAAAGGGTTTCCGCTGTGTAATAGAAAAAGGCTAAGATAACACCATCTGTCGGGTAACAGCGAGAACTTATTTAAGTCCCCAATATTATTATCAAAATGATATACAAAAATAATATAAATAAAATATTTTATGAAAATTTCACTGAAACTTATTCCTGCACAAAATTTTGTTTCCGAACATAATTTTAGTCGATGTCCGCAGAATTTGAAGTTTCGGTTCACTGTGTGCGGCGGTAGAAGACAACCCATTGAACATTGTTTATTTTATTAATAAATAGGGTTGAGAAAAAATTGTCCAGCACATGGATTCTATATATTTTTTCCCGCAGAATCGAATGACATTATCAGTCTCCTTGCATTTCGCATTCTTCAACAAATTGTTTAAACAATAATTTTTTAAACATTTGTAAAGTTAATTTTTTTTATGAGTAATCGTCTTTTGATCAAATGTTTTCATCCCAATATTCAGCTTTCCGCTAATTGCTATATTTTGCCTGCAAAGTACGATGTCCGCGCATCCCTATGTTTCGTTTCACTGTGCGGCGCAACTCACTGCCCGGGCGAGGACACGGCGTTGCTGGTTCCATGCATTGCACGAGACCAGCGTATGGTGTACTGTGTCCTCCGGCTCTGGGCAGTGTTGATATCAAGCGAAGAGCTAATTTTAGATCTGGTTTCTACACCGGATCTAAAATGAGCCAAACCGGATCTAAACCGGCCAAAACACCCATGGCCGGTTAAAACCTGCACTAGACGGTAGGTAAGTCCGTCTTGGTGAGGCAGGAGCGGACGGCTTCGGCCGTTCGGAGCCTGGCGGGGTTCGGACAAAATGCCCCCCCAGTTCCATCACCCGGGCTCTGGCCTGGTCTTCAGGGCCGCCAGGTCCCTGGCTGAGACCACTTCTTCGGCCCCGCGGAACTCCTTCACGCGCCAGTGAAGGCCGTGCCTCTCATCAGGCGAATGTAACGATCGGTGGCCAGAAGCAAGGGCGTCCAGATAGGCGCCTCATAGAGAGCGATCGATAGGACCACCCCAGTGTACAGGTAGGCTCGCCAATCTGGGCCCCCTAGGTTTGCATCAAGTCGGCTAACGCCAGCCCAATTTTCCGGACCAGGGAGGCCAGGTACCTGAAGCGCGGCCCAAAGTCCCATCTGTCGTCCAACATTAGGCCCAAATATTTAATACTGAACGCGAGGTCGCAGAACTTGTCCACCGTTACCTAGGACTCAGGCGGTGCCCCACGACTTCTATTATGGAAGTAGACCATTTCGGTTTTGTGGGGTGCCACCCTGAATCCTAGGCTCCTAATAGAGCCCGCCACCGATGCCAGTGCCGCTTCCCTTCGGAGACAGGCTTCTTCCCAGATTTTTCCCCTGACCACCACTAACATGTCATCCGCGTAGCAGATGATGTAGCAGCCGAGGAGGAGGGCAGTACGGAGCACCCGGTCCCACAGCAAGGGGCCAAGCACCGACCCCTGCGGAACACCACAGTACACCGTCCGCAGCCCTTGGACTCTGCTTCTTATCGAGTAGGCCCTATCGCCGAAGCTGGCCAATATCCGTCGGATGTAGGCGGGCACCCCGTAGTATTCGAGGGCCCGCCCGATCTCTGGCCAGGGCAGGATGTTGACTTCTGCGACGGTCGCCATCTTGTCATGGTGCAGAAGCTTGATGGCCAAAATGATCCAAGGTGATGGACTCGACTTGGAATCTTAGGATTCCAAGTTCGAGGGTGAACCGAGGAGAATGGCTACTAAGAGCGACCGGCCCATCCCTTTTCTAGGAAGGGGATGGGTATACGGGTGATCGGGCTCGTTAGTCTGTAGTCAGACACCGAACGAAGGGACGGAAAACCCACTGGAAAAACTCGGGTATCGGGCTCGTTAGTCTGGGAGGCTGCCAGACAATCCGACGAGGGGAAGGACACCCACTGGAAAAACCGGGGCTAGTGGGCTCGTTAGCCTCACGGCAACCTTTTTTTTGTTAACGCAGGGGAAATCCATGGATACCCCCGACCCTTTGGGGGAATCGGGGGTTATGTCAGACTCCTACTGACTAAAATCCCTGCGGAATGTCTACCATTCGGATCATGGTGGGGGGAGTCAGGGGAACTACTCCCGTATTCCCTCCCCGACACCCCCAGGGCTCTCCGGGAGAGCCTGAAAGAAGGAGGGCGTACTAGGTGGCGACGGGACGCCGTGCATTCGGGATCTGCATCTTATTTTCGTTCCGGAGAGAGAAAAATATCGAGAGCGCGGTAGTCGCTAGACCGGGAATCGAACCCGGGTCTTTCGCTTGCCGGGCGACTGCTCTAGACCACTGAGCTATCTGACGCTCCACGCTCACGACACTCTCCCCTCCCCAGATAACGTTGAGAGATGTCGTTCGGAAGTGACATCTCTAGTGCTATCTCGAGCGCACGGCGACTACAGAAAGAGGCATTGTTACTTGTACCTAGTGGTACAAGCTGGTGTCTCTCAAAGTCAAAGGTTGCTATCCTTTAAGACCTGCTGTCCATATAAGCCCGCCTCCACTGTTGCTCCTCCTTTTCCGGTGCAAATAATAGAAATAAGCCCCGGGGTCGACACCATATTTTGGCTGCCCCCGGGCGCTTGGACACGTTTTGCAACGCGCCGAAGGGGGATCCACCATGAAAGAAGGAGGGCGTACTAGGTGGCGACGGGACGCCGTGCGTTCGGGACCTGCATCTCATTTTTCGTTCCGAGAAGAGAAAAATATCGAGAGTGCGGTAGTCGCTAGACCGGGAATCGAACCCGGGTCTTTCGCTTGCCGGGCGACTGCTCTAGACCACTGAGCTATCTGACGCTCCACGCTCACGACACTCTCCCCCTCCCCAGATAACGTTGAGAGATGTCGTTCGGAAGCGACATCTCTAGTGCTATCCCGAGCGCACGGCGACTACAGAGAGAGGCATTGTTACTTGTACCTGGTGGTACAAGCTGACAGTCTCTCAAAGTCAAAGGTTGCTATCCTTTTAAGACCTGCTGTCCATGTATGCCGGCCTCCACCGTTGCTCCTCCTTTTCCGGTGCAAATAATAGAAATAAGCCCCGGGGTCGACGCCATATTTTGGTTGCCCCCGGGCGCTTGGACACGTTTTTACAACGCGCCGAAGGGATCCACCATAAAAGAAGGAGGGCGTACTACCCTGGCCCTAGGGCTCTCCGGGAGCCCCTCACCGCGAATACCGCACCCTGTCCCACAGAGGGTGTCCAGGGTGCGGTCCCCCAACCGGTTTCCCGGCCGGGATGGCCTTCTGATGTTCACTAGGAGGTAGGCATCCACCCTTTCTCCGCACTCCCTCCGCTCCCCCTATCTCCTCAGAAAGGAGAGGGAGGGTGCCAGGGAGTGTAGACCAGCCCCAATCAGGCTTCCACTCCTCTTTTGCTTACCCTATCCGACGCCTGGGAGGAGGTGAGTGGGTGATATTCACCCATCACCTCCTCCCCCCGGGCTTCCGAAGGCGGGCCCGAGGCGGCCGAGGAGGCGACCTCCGGCGAGCAGGAGCTGGCCTATTCTCCACCTCGGCAGGTGCCCCCTCGGGCTCGCTGCCCAAACCTGGGGAGCGCCGCCCTCCCCGCCGCTGTCTGCGGCGGTCTCCGGGACGACGCTCCCATTCGGCGGCCTCCTTCCGCGACATTACGTCGCGAAGGAGGCCGCCTCTCCCCACACCTCTTCGCTCCCGCACTTGGCTTGCACCATGAGCGGGAGCGAGAGCTCTTGCTCCCCGCAGCCCACTACCCGGGCGAGGACACCGCACTGCTGACCCCATGCCTCGCATTCGGCCAGCATATGGTGCACGGTGTCGTCTCGCGCCGGGCAGTGGTGGCACCTGGCGGTGGGTTCCTTCTTAATCCGGTGCAGGTAATGCCCGAGGCACCCATGCCCGGACATCACCTGCACCAGATGATATGATAGCCCGCGCCCCCTCCTGCTAGTATCTCCGCCAGGCAGGGGCGGACAGCCGCCGTCGTCAGCCGCCTGAACTCTCGTGGATCTAACATAGCGTCAGCCCATCGCTCCAGGGTCCGGACGACCGCCTGGGACTTCAGGACCGCCAAATCCCTAGCCGTCGTCGCCTCACCGCCCTCGCGGAGCTCCCGTATTCTGCAATAGAGAACACTACACTCTTCAGCTAGGAACTCCACAGGGGGGAGCTGACCAGGGTCGTCGCCGCCATTTACGACATGGAGCGCAACCCCTGTATCGCCCTCACGACCACCGCCCTTAGCGTCAGGCGCATCAGGTTTCTGCCTTGGACGGTGGCCATCAGCCGGAACGCCCATATAGGTACCCCGTAGAGGGCGATCGAGAGTACCACTCCAACGTACAGGCGGCGAGCGTACCAACCCGGACCCCACTGGGTCTGCATAAGTCTGGCTAATGCCAGACCCGCTTTCCTCATCCGGGGGAGCTAGGTCCCTAAAGTGGGCCTTGAAATTCCATCGGCTGTCCAAGATCAGGCCCAGATATTTTATCTTGGGCCAGACCTGGACGCGGACTCCGCCCACCGAGACCCAGGTCTCTGGTGGCGCCCCACGGCGGCCGTTGTGGAAAAAGATAGCCTCAGTTTTCAGGGGCGAGTCTTATGGCAACCTATTCCGGAGAGGAAACTCCGATATCAAACCCGGGCGAGGGCTTGATTTCGTAGGCAAGCAACCGATGTGAAGGGGAGGAAGAACCCCAATACAATACCCGGGTATCGCGCTCGTTAGTCTGGGAGGTTGCCAGACATTCCGACGAGGGGAAGGAAAACCCACTGGAAAAACCCGGGTTAGTGGGCTCGTTAGCCTTGTGCAACCTATTCCGGAGATTGGAAACTCCGTTATCAAACCCGGGCGAAGGCTCGAGAGCTTGACTCCGTGGGCAAGCAACCTATTATTAAGGAAGGAAGAACCCCAATACAAAACCCGGGCGATCGGGCTCGTTAGGCCAGAGGCGCTAGTCAACCGAACCAGGGGAAGGAAAACTCAATGCAAAAACCCGGGCGTGTGGGCTTGTTAGCCCTCGGGCGACCACAACAGAGAGAAAAATCTGACAAAAACCGGGCGTTCCGGCTCGTGAGTCTGGCAGTTCAGACATCCGAAACTAGGGAAGGAAGAACTCCGAATAATAAACCCGGGCGATTGGGCCTGTCAGTCTGGTCTATCATACACCAAACGAGGGGAAGGAAAACCCAAAGTAAAAACCCGGGAGTTTGGACTCGTTAGCAGTATGGCAACCGAACCGGAGAGGAAAACTCCGATTGAAAACCGGTCGGGCGTTTGGACTCGTTAGCCTCAGGGCGACTAAACCGGAGAGGAAAACTTCGTAAACAAACCGGTCGGGCGCTCGGGCTCGTGAGTCTGGTTTCCCAGACCACCGGGGAGGAAGGAAGAACTTCAAAGGACAAACCCGGGGTGACGGCCTTGTTAGCCTAGTGAGGCAGCCGATTGTATGAAGTCCTCGCAGTAGAACTCGTGTGGTCTAATTCTTCTGCACGAGAGCTAACGAAAGGCAACACCCGGTGGAGTGCACTGCGGGCCCTGGGGGTCCAGGCTCCATCATCGAACCGGGCACCTCGGGTTTCTGGGGGCGGATAGTCGGCAACGGGAAGTAAGCGCTGTGGTGAACCCCCTGATCCGTTAGGCCAATGCCCTTAGGAGCTAGGAGTTCCTTTGGGTACCGGGGGACGGCGGATAGTCGGCAACGGGGAACAAGCAATGTAGTGCACCTCCTGATCCGTCAGGCCAAAGTCCTTCGGTGCTCCGAGTGCTCGCTCGATGGGGGAGTCTGGAGTGCCCACAAGGTGACGGAGTGGGCTCCACAAGAGTGTAGGATGGTATAGCCATCCAGTATGAATGTGTGTGGGGGGGGGGGAATCCGGAGGGTAGCAGATAACAGCGTGGTATTCTCGAAGGGATTGGGCTGAGGCGGAGGCGGACGGGGCCGTCCCGCAATAGTGCCGGAGAGGATACATACACCGAATGAATCAGCCTATACAACCTCTGAAGAAGGGTTTTTCTAGATGCCGGGTGGGCATTCCTTGAGGAAACTTGGGGGATGCACTCATCAGTGTCCCAGTCTCACCCTTACGAGGATGGCCGGTTGATGCGCGGACTGGCGGGGCTGTGATGTGGGGGGTGGAGCCGAGCCGCTGCCCACGGCCCGGTGGTAGCCCTCTTTCCGCAGTCCTACATGGTCCGTGGATAAACTGATATGCCTTCGGGCATTTTACGGCGAAGCGGTTGAGTGCGGGTTGGACAAGGTCCAGCCTTCAAACAACTGTAATCGCAACACCCAGCAGTCGGCAACTCTGGGTCAACGCATCCGGTGATCCGGTCGGAGAGTGAGAGCACTCCTGGTGCGCAGAGGCTGGAGTAACCGAAGGCCACTGTGCATTAGAGTCCCATTCCGATGACAGGTACCACGGGGTGTGCCGGAGATCCGTCTGTTTGGGTGGGGAAAAGAAATCAAAATGTGTCCCCTCTCTTTCTCCCCCGTGGACGCCACCTTGTCGTGGTGGGGGAACTTGCGGGTCCCAGTGATGTACAGAGCTGTACCGGCGGGGGTTCAGCTTCTGGCAGGTTCTACAATGCCGGGGTGGTCTGTATGGAGAGATCTTACTCAGAGCGTTCACTTCTGGATGGGTAGCTGCGTCCAGAACGTAACCAGGGACCGGAGGGTCGTACCTGTACGACCCAAAGGTCCCTACAGTGCGAGTAGAGCGGGCTCGTTAGTCTTGTGTAGACAGCCGGTCTAGGGGAAGGAAAACCCCGAATTCAAACCCGAGTGGGTCGGGCTCGTAACAATCCGACACTCGGATGGATTTACTTATGACAACGAACGCAAATATCGTCCCGAGACTCGGAACCGGGAACCGGCGTATCCATGGAGGTATCGTCCCAGTCTCCCCCACGTCGTCATCACGTGATGGGCTACCTCTGGGGTGCTCCGCGGGCCCCAGAGAGAAAGTTGCTACTGCGAAGCGTCTTGGCGAGGACGCGGTCCCGATTTCCGCCGGGTCGTCAATGGACGACGGGCCGACCCACGAGGGGGATAACCTTCCCTTCCGGAGCAGAAGTGGGGGAAGTGTGACTTCTCCCTCTCCTGTCTCCGACAAGGAGGATAGGGATTACTCCCCAACCCCGGTCTCTCGAGATCGGAAGGGCCGTCCCCACCGGGGAGCTGGCCAGGCGAGCCTGCGCGAGGCAAACAAGAACAGGCCGCCGCCCAACGAGGGAGGTACTCCGGCCGACAGCAGCCGGAAGGACAGTCTCTGCCGGGGTCTAGCCGCGTGAGCCCTCGCGTAGAAAAGAGGCGGCCACGCAACGGGGAAAACGAACTCTCATCCGAAGATGAGAAGCCCCCTCCGCCGGGAGGGTGGTGTGATGAGCCCTCGGGTCCAAGCGGAGCGGCCATCCACTGAGAGATCCAGTATGACCAACGGTGCGGAACTGGAGTCTCCCGCGAAGACGCAGGGGAAATACAGGCCTCTTTCTACCCCTGGTTAGGACGGAGAAAAGAGGAGAGCCGGGGATCGCTGGGCTGGGAGTGGGCCTGCGACAGAGGAGAGAAGCGAAGGCCGTTGAGATGAGAAAGAAGGAGGATAGGTGCCTGGAGAGGGAGGTGGAGGACCTCCTCGGCAGAGGCATGGTTCGCACTCTGAGCGATAAGCGCACTATCGAGGAGGTCTTCAAGGACCTTGCCTCGAGGGCGTTATTAAGGGAGATCGGGTCGGCAGAACTGGCCTCGGCGGTGGGCCCAGTGATGCCAGAAAAGCACTCCGGTAGCACAACGCGTGAGGGATAGCGCACATAACGAGCGACTCCGTGTCCGTGTGCGTTCGGTGCTTCGGCCGATGTCGGGCTTTAGATAAGAGCAGACGATGTCTGTTGTCTCTGTCTTCGCCGAGCGATACATATAGCTAACTCCGCCGGCCGCGAGAATCTCGCGCTATAGACTTCTCTTTATATTTCGCCGCTCATAGGCCCGCCTCGCGTATTTAAAAACATTATAAAATAATTCTTATGTTGTTCAGAGTATACATTGTTAAAGTTGTAGACATAGGAATATTGTATTGGTAGTAAATAAATGAGTTTTGCCTGAAATCGGCGAGTTTTCGTATATTTGAAATATGTTTGCTATATTTCTGAGTACTATATTCAAAGATATTGTGAAAAATGCCGGCATTATTAATGTAATATAATTATGCAATCCGTTACACAATAGTAATAATGCCCGGCACTCTGCAGAATATCCGTAAACATCGGAAATATACCAAAAACGTTTTGGAATAACGAATACTTTCAAATTTCGGCCAGCATCTGTTACTTTTCTATTGAAAAACATAGTGCTCGAGAATATTAATTTATTTAAAAATCACGATACAAGAGTGGTAGTGCTTCCTAGCATAGTCTAGTGATTATATTACTTGATTACATCTCCACACTTCTACATCCTGTTTTTCATACTGTCTCTTACAATATATAAATCGAACGTTGAAGTACATGCAATTTGTTCGTTATAGAAACGATATAAAGAAAAGGATATTATGAAGGATGTAAGTTACAATTAATTTTGAATTTATTAATATAATTAATTGGTTGTGACAGTGATATTATGACGTTAGGTGCACTTATTCCCGCATTTGTTTTCACGTGAGCATCAACACGGGCATGCGTTGCCCGAATAATTTTAGATTCGGATACTTTGTAATAGTATTACACTGACGTTTTATAATTTCCTTCCACATACCAGCAAAATGTAATGTCGATAATTTCTGTTTTACTTCACCAGTAAAATCATTATACAATGTATGCCATTCTTCTTTTAAACCATTTTCGTCAAAACCACTTAGAGTTTTTGCAACGTAAGAAACATCATTGAGATACTTCTTTGTTATTATCAAAAAAGCTATATATGGTAAAAAAACTTTGTAATTTATGTAAAAATACATCATAAATGGGTAGTCGTTTTTTAATTTCTTCGGCAGCAATATAAAATTGCAAACAATTCTGTCGAATATTCGCAATAACATCTGCATGTCCTTCTTCGAGTAACGTATCAAAATATTCCTCACATTCAGATCCTAAATAAATATCATTAATAGCTTTGTGATTTTCTTCATCCGAAAATATTAGGATTATATTCAGGTTTCAGAGTTTTGCGTAATTTGCATAAGAAAATTAACAGATTTAGAGTGCAGCATAGGTATTCTTGTTTCTGCAGCTTGGAAGAAAGTATTAAATGCATTAAAAAAATTTTAAATGTATTTCAAAAATAGAAAATACGCTTTGGTGTCTATATTATTCATGACGGATAATAAGTGTTCCGCAGACTTCGTTTTCTCACTCACGACCATTTCACTAAAGAAATGTCTTATGGTATTCCACAATTCAAGAATTCTTTCAATAGATATATAATGTGAGAGCCACCGGGTATCACATAATTTTAAAAGTTTACGATTCTTGGAAATTTAAAAGTTTACGATTCTTCGAATTTTGGAAACATTCGCACAAGTCTTTAAAAATAGCTGAACGCTTCGGACTGTTAATATAATTAACAGTTTTTTTAAGAAAGTCTTCGCAAGATGCGCATTTTAGCGCATATAGCGTGCGCGACTAATGCGGCAGAATGGCATGGACATGCAAGTGTTATTAAATGTTTGCATCGTTCTTCTAGTTTTTTTCTTAAACGATACATATTTTCCTATCATGACAGATGCATTATCACATGACAAGGCAAGAATATTTGCAAACGGAATTTGTAATTTATACATCTCAGATTTAAATGCATCAATAATTCTCCCGCACTACAATCTGTTGCATCAAGATCTATTAATTTAACTAGTTGCGATCGGACATCTAAACTCTCGGAATCAACATATCGGACGAGAAACGTCATCCATTTCTCATTATTAATGTTTGAAGTCTCATCAATAAAAATCGAAAATTTCGTATTTTGAATGCTACTAACATTTTCCGTCTCTATTGGACATAAAACCGTTGATATTATATTTGTATACTTTGTTCGACCCATACTCATGCTTTTCAACACATTGCTATTTCCAATTTGTTGAAAAAGGTTGAGAATCTCTTTTGTAGTTTGATGAGTTATATTTTTTTCTGTGATTAGAGCAGCAAATTTAATCTCTGCAATTTTCTTACGCTCATCAAACGTCAAAAGCAATTCATCAGTTTGCGTATTCAAATTTGCGTTCCATTTGTTTGTCTCCGTATTACTTTTTCCAATTTCTCTCCATGCATTTTGAATTCTGCGTGTCGGTGTATTTTTGATAAAGTAGCAATGAAAGACATATGACAAATGGAACACGAAGCGTATTCTGTATTGTTTGGCATTTCGCGTAACCAGGACTTAAATTCTGGTGTGTCACACCATTGGTGCCTAAATTTAAATGTACGGTTTGGTTTGTTTTCCTTATCGTCTGTAACATTTTCTTTAAGGGGTAATATCTGTTTGAAGCCTAAAAATGAGAAGGTTCTTTGTGAATTTTTTGTGACTCTACAAATGAAACGATCAATATAAGGTTTTGAGGATTTATTACACATATCTTAAGGTAAAAAAAAATTTTTTTTATTTTAATTTTTAAGACAAAATGGCGGCTGAGTTGTACATACACTGCAAGCGTATTTTTTGAAGGCGCTCCACGGCCGGCAGTAGAAGTCTCGTACGTCTGCAGCTAGAACAATAAACAAAATTTTTTCATAATCTACATGAATGTTGCTACTGAAGTACATAGGTTTATTAAAAAATATTGATTTTTGCAATTTTGGCATCAATTTGAAGAAAAAATCGAATTTTCGACGAAAAAGTCGACCTTAATTTATTTATACAAATCGTAATTGTTTATCGATCGTAAAAATCCTATGTACTTCAATAGATAATCTATCTAAGAAGCTACAGTTAAATTTTCAAGTCAATCGGATAAAAATTACTCGAGTTCTACTGCCGGCCGATTTTGAAAACGCGGTTTCGAGAAAAACGCGTTTAAAGTTTAAGAATGAGTTTACTATAGGAAATTCTTAAAATAGAGGCTTGCTGATTTTTTTACCTTTAGTCTGCTATGCCAGCACCATATAACTGCCCTTCTAAGTTCAAATTACTCTTCTCCAGTTCTTTCTTGGACGATTTAGCTTCGCGCCGACAGGTTCTTGCAATGTCCGAAATCGCACGTTCGGCGAGTTTGATACGATCTGAATCGCTGTCCATGCAAAAATCGTAGCATTGTCGACCAACAGTTATTCCGAGTGCATCCATAACATAAAAAATGCCTGATAAACCATCATTAAATGTAATTACTGCGATATTAGTCGCTATATCAAGCACAGCTTTTCCGTTTGAGATTGCCTTCGGTGCGATCGTCCACACGACTGCGTTAAACGATTCATTCGCATTTTGTGTGAATCCTCCCAAGCAGCGAGATAGAAGGTCGTCCGAGCTAAGTTCATCGTAAATAGGTTTGATTGCATTGAAAACTTCATCGTGCATTGCGGGATCGTGTTCATAAACCTCGAGAGTATCAGCTTTTGCTCGTTGCCAAGAGCACCAAGATTCGATTCCGGACGGACAGTTCTCGTGTTGCGGCTTCTTATCGGTTGAAATCTTATGATATAAAGTTGCATAAATATCATTACGCATTTTTTCAACCGATTCAGGATTTCTTCTGATTGCAAGACCGTAATAAATAGACAATTCGTCAATGAGTTTGCCAGTCAGTTTTTTTCTTTAAGTTTCTTAAACGAGTTCCCATTCTCTTTTGAACATGATCAATGCATTCCTTTTTGGCAACATTAAAATCGTCATACGGCTTGGCATCAATAATATCTTTATAGGTTTTTGAATCACCATCGCCGACGTAGCTAGCGTACTTGACATCGTACAGAGTCTCGGATCGTCTAAACATTTCCACAACTGCATCAACCTCTTTCCCGCCGACCCCACATGATTAATTTGGCATTGCGACTGATGTGCATCAAACCATTCTTCGTATTCAGTACTATCTTCTTTTTTCTTCCAATACTCGCAAGCCTTACAGTATTTAGATTTTATGCACACGTCTAATACTTTGCCGGTGAACCAACCAATAAGTGTAACTAATCCGAAAAGCGAAGAGAAGCCTCTTTTTCTCCATGAACCGTCGCCCGAAATGGTAAGCCCGTTAGTTTGAGAATTCTCGAGGGTCATCTGCTTCTCCTTCTCAGCTGCTTTCTTCATACATAAATCTCGTACAGATGTAGTAGCTATTGAGATATGCTGAATAATACTGTCATACGTCGTTTGAAAATCGGGCTTCGGAAGATCCATAAATGCGCAGAATTTTTTGATACCATGTATTCCAATTCCCAGGATACGCATTGCAAGAGTGAGTCGTATATTTATTTCATACGCATGGTTATTTATTAACGGACAGTTATTAATATAAAAATCACCGCAGGCATCACAACTCACGATAATTTTAAAACTGAGCCCGCGTTTGCTTCCTTCGGTAAAACGTACGTCACCCTTGCACTTTCTACACACAATAATTTGTGAAAGAGTAGTAAATACAGTCATAAAGTTCACGAAACGATATCCAAAACCATCATCAATTTCTCTATCATCGTTAGAATCAGCAAGTTTCAATTTCTTTGCAGAAGCGCTAACGTACTCCGAGTCTCTCTCTAAAGAATGACGGTTAAGTGGGCGCCTATTGTTAATTTTGCTCCTTTTATGAGTGGTGGATTTAATTTTGCTGCCCTTGTGGCCCACATATACTTTATCACTCATGTTTAAAAACTAAAAGTTCGTAAACAAAAGCAAAGCAACTACAGAAATACATAAGTACAGTTTGCAAACAACGAATGCTGCACGTGCTCGCAGATTAAGTCGACCTAACCTAGTTAGTTCAACCTAATGGCTAGAAGGGCAACATATCTTTAATATTTGCTTCTATGTACCAAGTAGCGACATCTGTACCTCAATCAGAAACTATAGTGATAATTGGTAGAGTAAAAAATTCAAAATCGCTACATAATTGAGAAAGTCAGAATTTGTCATTTCGAAGCGCCCAGAGTTGCTTCAAATATTTATATTTTAGGAGTATTTAAAAAATGTTTTCATCAATAAATGTGTTTGATATTATTCTTGAGATGTTTTTGCATCATTCAAGCCAATAAAGAAAATGGAAAAAAAAAAATTTCAAACAGATATAACCCCTTAATGTTCTTTTTGTGACACGCAGAATCCGCGTGTCTGGAAACATGCGATCCACTGCAGAAAAAATTTGTATTACATATGACGCAATGATACACCGTATTATCTGATGATACTTGGCGTATCCATGAGTTATATCGGTCATCATTGAGCCATGCTTTAACAAATTTTCGCCTTGATGGTTTTGTTGCATCGCATGTTTCCATAGTGAGAAAAAAATAGAAGACACTGAAGAAAGAAAAAGAAAAACGAAAATAAAGAATAAAAAGAATAGAAAGAATATAAAGAATAGAAAGAGAAAAAAGAAAATAAAGAATAAGTAGATTAAAGAATAAGAAGAGAAAAGCGAAAATAATAAAGAAAGCAAAAAGATAGGATAAAGAATACTAGAAATATGAAGAACAAAAAACAATGAGTAATAGTAAAAGAATATAAAGAAAGAATAGGAAAATAGAAAATAGTGAGGCTAGGAGGCGTGAGATTAGGAAAAGCTTTCTGCGACGTGAGATCTCTGTGACATCAAAAACGTGTCTGCGCCTGACTATCTCGGTAGGCGCTACAAAAACAATCGACGCGCATCGACGCGTAGAACAATGGAAAACCGCGCATGGCGTCATCGGGCAACGCATGCCCGTGTTGATGCTCACGGGAAAACAAATGCGGGAATAATAAGTGCACCTAACATCATAATATCACTGTCACAACCAATTAATTATATTAATAAATTCAAAATTAATTGTAACTTACATCCTTCATAATATCCTTTTCTTTATATCGTTTCTATAACGAACAAATTGCATGTACTTCAACGTTCGATTTATATATTGTAAGAGACAGTATGAAAAACAGGATGTAGAAGTGTGGAGATGTAATCAAGTAATATAATCACTAGACTATGCTAGGAAGCACTACCACTCTTGTATCGTGATTTTTAAATAAATTAATATTCTCGAGCACTATGTTTTTCAATAGAAAAGTAACAGATGCTGGCCGAAATTTGAAAGTATTCGTTATTCCAAAACGTTTTTGGTATATTTCCGATGTTTACGGATATTCTGCAGAGTGCCGGGCATTATTACTATTGTGTAACGGATTGCATAATTATATTACATTAATAATGCCGGCATTTTTCACAATATCTTTGAATATAGTACTCAGAAATATAGCAAACATATTTCAAATATACGAAAACTCGCCGATTTCAGGCAAAACTCATTTATTTACTACCAATACAATATTCCTATGTCTACAACTTTAACAATGTATATTCTGAACAACATAAGAATTATTTTATAATGTTTTTAAATACGCGAGGCGGGGCTATGAGCGGCGAAATATAAAGAGAAGTCTATAGCGCGAGATTCCCGCGGCTGGCGGAGTTAGCTATATGTATCGTTCGGCAAAGACAGAGACAACAGACATCGTCTGCTCTTATCTAAAGCCCGACATCGGCCGAAGCACCGAACGCTCACGGACACGGAGTCGCTCGTTATGTATGCTATCCCTCACGCGCTGTGCTGTGCTACCGGAGTGCTTTTCTGGCATCACTGGGTGGGCCGTGCACTCGGCATGGTTCGGCTGGTGGCGCGGAGGTCTCGAACGCTCAAGGGGACCTTCGTGTCACTACTGAACCGCGCGGTGGTTCCGAGGCGGTCCTGTCGACCCTTCTTGTGAGGGTCGCGACGCAGGACGGGGGGAGGGCGCACAGCTTGAGGCGCACAAGGAGATGGAGGGGATGAGAGAGGAGCAAATGGCGTTGAAAGCGGAGGTGGGGAGGCTCAGTGAGGAGCTTAATGCAGTCAGGTTGACTGCATCTGCCTACGCTCTCGCTCTCTCAACCCCAAGGAAAAAGGTCGTACGCCGAGGTGACTGCCGGCAGCGGCACCTTGGCGACGGAGGAAGAGAAGGTCAGACCACCCAAGGCCAAGAAGCTGAGGAAGGTCAGGGAGAGGAGGGCGGTCAAACCCCCAATTCAGGACATTTCCAGCTCGGAGGAGGAAAGGAGGGATATCGTCGGTGAGATTAAGTCATACGACGATAATCTCGACTTTTACAGGAGGGACGAGGCTACTGTTCCGGTGGCAGCCCATAGACCCCCACTACAGGGAGTCAGGAAAGAACGAATCGCACCAGGGACGAGTCCCTGGCGGTGCGCATCCTGGAGACGAGGAGCAGGGAGGCGTACAACAGAATGACTGTGGAGATAATGGCGTGCGTGGAACAGAAGGAGGGCCTCAAGTCGGAGGATGAGGCATTCGTTCGTCTGTCGCGACGAATTGATAGACTGACGCGGGAAAGGTCGGCGGTCATGGAGGGTGAGCCTCAGGACTTGGTCTCGGAGCCGGAGGTGCGGGTCTGAGTTCCCGACCCTGTCCCCCTCCCGAGCGGGAAGGCAATAGCCAACTCGGTTGGGAGTGGGGGGGAAGGGGGCCACGAGGCAGGCACGGTAGGCTCCAGAGACTATGTCTCAAAAGAGAAAAAGGAAGAGGTTGGGGCAAAAAGAGAGGAGGGAGCAGACGGAAGCTATCCAGAGAAAGGGGACGGCCGTCCCTCGGGTGGAAGGGGTGATATCCTATGTGCAGGCGGCCGCCCGCGCGAGCGATGAGAAGAAGGAGAGGCCGGTTAACAAGCCCGCCAACAAGCCCCAGCCCACCAGGAATCCGCAAGGGGAATGGACGACCGTAAAGAGCAAAGAGGACAAGAGGAGGATGAAGAAGGAGGAGAGGAGAGTCCCTCCTCCCAACCCCAAACATCCTCCCCGGTCCACCTCGGGGAAGAACAAAGGAGGACCCAAGCTGAGGCCGCCGAAGTCGGCCGCCGTCACCTTGACGTACCCCGACGGCGAGTACAGCCAATTTATGGCTGAGGACAGGCGCCGTATCAAGCCGGCGGACCTGAGGATCCCCGGATCTCTCAGGGTCCGCCGGGCCCGCACAGGGGCTTGCGGAGGAGCTCCGCAAGCTGGCGGCGGAAAAGGGCCCCGATTATCGGGTCCAGAGACCGGTGAAGTTCGCTGCATTGCGACTCACCGGCCTGGACCTGACCATCGGGGCCCGGGAGGTGGCGGAGGCTGTGTCCCTCGTTGGGGATTGCCTGCCCGCGGAAGTGTCCGTGGGCAAGCTCCGCGTACCCCAGCGAGGGATGGCGACAGCCGTGGTGGCGATGTGGCGGCCGCTAAGGTCGCCGCGGATGGTCAGGTGGCTGGCCCGGCTGAGGTGCCGGCCGGCTGGCGCGAGCGGGCAATACGCCACCGGGACACTTGGCTGGACCCCGGTCATCGCGCCAAGAACTGCAAGGCGGCCTCGGCGAAGTGCACGGTGTGTGCAGAGAGGGGCAGGCCGGCCAACCACAAAGTTGGTGGGCCGGCCTGTAAACCCCCGAGGAACCGGGGGTTTACAGGCCGGGGGGGAGGGGAAAGGTGAAGAGGACCGACGAGGCCCAAAGGACAGGGGGAGGGACCGAAGGCCCCAACCCTACCCCTCGGAAGGACCCCGTGCCAAGGGAGACTAGTCCGGTCTCCCCCCAACGAGGGATCCCGGACAGGAGGAGGGAGAGGAGAGATTCGTCTCCACCCCGGCGATGGAGCTGGACCCTTAGCGGGAGGAGGTCCGAACCTCGGAAGCCGAGGATCCAACGCAGGTGAAGCCACTCGAGCGGAGGGCCCTGAGGACGAGAGGAGCGACCGAGGGGAAGGACGTCGCCATTCCTATGGATCTGGAGACAGGAGAGGACGCAGGACCGGAGGAACCAGGAAAGGTGAGAAGGACGGAGTCTACGGATACAGCCCTAGGGATGGGGGAGTCAGAGGATGTGCCGCCTCTGACTCCACAAATCGTGGACCCTTCCTTATACTACCCATAGGAGGGAGACACGCAGGCAGGGACTCCCTGTGCCTCCGCGAAGGTACCCGTTGATGCAGAGGTCACCATGGCCGAGATCCCTCCCCTTTCCGGGTGGAGCTGGTGCGACGCCAGCGTTGCTGGAAGCTCCAACCGAGGGGGCAGAGGTAGGTAGTCCGGAGGAGGGGCCGAAAGCCTAGCTTTCATCCCCCTCCTCCGGTTCCAAGCCAACCTTGGTGTCGGCGCCCGGGCCCAGGACCTGTTGATACAGGGACTGAGGGAACTGGGCGCCGGCCTAGGGTTGATCACCAAGCCGGACTTCATCCCGGTAAACAATCCCGCGTGGATCGGGAGCCGGGGCGGCTGGAAATGGGACACTCTGTATACGTGTATAATACGTATTCATTTCTTAAATATATACATGGTGTCGGAAAATTTTATATTTTTGAAAATTCTTTTGTTAATAACTTTTTAATAAACAATAAGCGATGGTTGCAACGTTTTGCATAACACTCAGGAACATGTCCTTAACAATATATATCAAAGTCATGAACTTTTGAGGGGGTTGACCTAATGTGCATATTTACCCCGTGTTCTGATCTTGCTTTATAAATTAAAAAGTATTTAACAAAAGGTACTTTATTATAGGTTTGTGGAAAGTTCTCGATGTAAGGTAGAAGAATATATCATGAAAAGTAGGCTGTTCCATTTAAGAAATTGAAAGTGACCTTCATTTGACCTTCAAGCAACTATTTAAGGTTACACTAATCAGCTTATTATATATATAGTATCAGCTTATCTCCCCCTCGAAACCATACAACTTTTGTCTAAAACATTTTTCCATCCGAGCACTTTCTGCAATAATAATCGAGGTGCACTATTAAAATAGGACACCCTATATATAAAAACGTTCACATTTTTATCGTATTTATATAAGACATCGTATCTGAGTTACAATATACTGCAAAAAATGTAAGAAGCTTATTTTAAACGAAACTTAACGCAAACTAGCTAGTAACAACGTTTTCCAAATTGTTACCTTCGATAAAAATTGCCTGTTGTAAATTGTATCTGTTTTTTACCAAATTGCCATTGTGTTAGCGAGTAAATATATAACGATTGATTAATTTTCTTTCTTTCTTTCTTGCTTCTTTGCACTATAATTACAATCTGCTATAAATTTTTTGACACATTGTATCAAGATTTCATGATGATACACCGTAATTCTGTACGTCTACTAACGGATGAAGATATTCTTTGTCTATCTACAAGTTTCTTGTGTATTATTGCTGTCCAATATATAGAAATGTAAAGTCGTATTCATTGTGCTGTTGAAAATTGTACTTTAAGAAAGCAGCTATGTAACATACCTTTCATACATATATGTAACGATGTTATTATCTATTGGGGATGGTATTGATTGCGTTTAATATTACTGTAATGATACGATTGTCGAAAGAGGGAAGTAGAATGAATAGCATTACGAACAGAAAGTCGTATCGCATGGCTATAAACGTTCCTTGGATTTGCTAGTGGAATTGTTTCCGATTATTGGCATACGTTATAACAAGCGGATATTTGGTGCTTTTGTTTTCAGCATGAGTAAGTTATTTCTATTGTACACCATTTTATTTGCGTTAGGGAATAAAAAAGTTACTTTTTTGAAGGTCATTTTAAGTTATAGTCGTTTATGTTATAGTTAATTAATTAATTTTATTAAATTCACTTTTAAGTTATATAAATTATATAAGAGATAACGAGTCGTTACAATTTTTATAATATTTTTATAATATTATACAATACTTTCTTTTTGTCTTATTAATTTTTTTGAAAAGACAATTGCTCTATTCGTGTTTGAATGATATCATGATATGATGTAAATATATTAAGTTATTAAAATAATATAATAGATTAGTCGAATAATTAATAGTCATAATTTATATGTATATTTAATATACAATGTAAACGGTCAGGAAATGAATTTTGGCCTAGTAAATATAAGAATACTAAATATAAGATTTTATTGCAGCTTAATATAATCAAATAAAATCACGTTAAAAAATTATATGTTACATATGAGTAAAAAAGAAAAGAATTGTTTGATATTATAAGCATTTTTTGACGCTAGAGCAAGAAGGTGAAAGAATGCAAGTCATGCAATTTCCGCTTATAACTCTTACGATCGCGGGGTGCTGGCCACCAAGTTCCTGGTCCACGTTTTGTAAGCGTATAGTGTATAATGCGTATACAATTATTATGGTCCTGCTACTATTTACCTTCATGGTGCCGCAATTCATGGACATTGTCCTGAACGTCGATAATGCTGACGATTTTACGGACACCTTTTACGTTATGTTAGCTATGGTTATCGGTTGCTGTAAGATGCTTGGCTTGTTGCTCAATCGTAAGAATATAGAGATGTTGACGAATATGTTAGTTGAGAAACCATTTATGCCACTGGAACCGGATGAAATTGAGATTCGGGAAAAATTTAATAATTTAATACAGTAAGTATCATAAAACATCGATGGAGCAAATATTTACTGTATGTTTATAAAGGGTGAGTCAAATGAAACTTACCATCTCTAAGATTTGTGCAAGACTTAGAAAAAAAATCAAACAAAAATATATAAAGGGAAATAAATATAACAGCAAAAATCGAGCACATGTATGTGTGGTTTTTACATGTAATTAAAATTAAATCCGTCTATAGTTTTATCTTAGCTCAAGCAATCAATCTAAAGTAAAAATGAAGAAAGCTAAAAAATGAATTGTAAGCTAAATTGGATTGTTGAAAAAAAACATTGTATATATATTTTCCCTGTAAAACATATATAGAGTGAAAGGAAAAAATACCGAAACACCTGAATAACTTTGAAGGGTCAAGTTTTTAAGAAAACTATCTCGGACAAAAGTTTCAGTATTCTAAGTAATGAACTTGATTGTACCCTTGAATTTGACCTTTGATTTTCAAGGTTATTTGAAGGTCAACTTGAAATTTTCAAATAGGAACCCCAATTTTTTATTAACGCCTTTATCTACTAATTAATTTGACCAATTTTTGTTGAAAACATTTTTTTATTTGCCTAATATTTTTTTAGATATTTAAAGAAAACTTGATAACTTTTTCAATATTTAACTTACAATATCTCGCTAACTATTGACTTAACCTACTGACTTTTGAAAATTTCAAAATCATCAAATTAACAAAAATCAGGACGCTATTGTAACGATATATTATTGAGACCAAATAAACTAAAAATGTCTTGTACCGCTTTTTCTTCCGATAAATAGTTAGCGAGATATCGTAAGTTAAATATTGAAAAAATTATCAAGTTTTCCTTAAATATCTCAAATATTAGGTAAATAAAAAAATGTTTCAGACAAAGTTATTCAAATTAATTGGTAAAAAAACATGGTATAATAAAAAATTGGAGTTCCTACTTGAAAACTTCAAGTTGACCTTCAAATGACCTTGGAAATCGACTCCAAGATCAAATTTAAGAACATTATAAAGTTCATCATATAGAATGCTGAAACTTTTGTCTAAAATATTTTTCTTGAAAACTTAATCCTTCAAAGTTATTCAAGTGTTCTGGTATTTTCTCTTCACTCTGTATACAGGGTGGGGGGTTATAAGTTTATAACCCGAAGTGTGAAGGTAGATTGGGTTAAGATAAACATAAAAGTCCCATACCGTTTTGCGAGATTCGCAATAATTATCGAGTTATTAATGACAGAAATCTGAGGAGTGAGAGCGCGCCGGCATAGATGATTGGAGATAGCAGTTGCATAGGCCGCAGCGCGGCCCATTTGATCCAGCAACTGTTGCCGGTGCGTGGCGAGGGGAAGACAATGCGCTGCTATTCGTTGTTTTATCTCACTGGACCTACGTCTCGCTGCACGCCGCCAACAGTTGCTAGGTCGAGTGGGCCGCGCTGTGGCCTGAATAGCTGCAACGCTTTGCCAATCATCTATATCGGCGCGCTCCCATTCCTCAGATTTCTGTCATTAATAACTCGATAATTATTGCGAATCTCGCAAAACGGTATGGGACTTTTATGTTTGTTTTAACCCAATCTACCTTCACACTTCGGGTTGTAAACTTATAACCCCCCACCCTGTATAGAAAGTGTCCGGTAATTAGTTGCCAACCCGAAGTATGAAGGTAGTTGGGTTAAGACAAACATAAAAGTCCCATACTGTTTTGCGAGATTCGCAATAAATATCGAGTTATTAATTAAAGAAATCTGACGAATGAGCGCGCGCTGAGATGGATGATTGAAGAAGCGTCGCAGCCTATCGGGTTACAACGCGGCCCAGTCGACCCAGCAGCTTTGACGGCGTGCGGCGAGACGTAGGTGCGGCAGGATAAAACAACATAGCGGTGCGTTGTCTTTCGTCTCGCCGCGCACCGCTAACAGTTTTTGAATCGACTGGACCGCACTGTAGCCTGAGCAGTTGTACAGACAAACATAAAATTCCCATACTGTTTTACGATATTCATGACAATTATCGAGTTATTAATTACAGAAGTCTGACGAGTGAGCGGGTTAAGATAAACATAAAAATTCCGTACTGTTTTGCGAGATTCGTAATAATTATTGAGTTATTAATGACAGAAATCTGTGTGAGGAGTGGGCACGTGCCGACATACAGGGTTTTTCAATTGGTGCGGGTCGATGTTGGCAGCCTGTGGCGGCCATGTTGTTTTGGCGGCGTCTGTCTAACCTGTTGTTTATTATTCAGTCACTGATGCCAAATCACCATGACAACTTACACGATTGAGCAGCATGTCCAAATGATAAAACTTTATTATCAAAATGAGTGTTCGTTAGTGCAAACGTTGTGCGCGTTGCGCTCATTTTACGGCAGACGCGGTGGCCCTTCAAAGTCGACTCTCCAACGTTTGGTGGACAAATTCGAGACGACCGGTTCGGTAAACGATCAGCCAACACCCGTATGTCAAAGGAACGCCAGATCGGCCGAGAACATCGCCGCTGTAAGTGAAAGTGTGCAGGAGAACCCGAGGCAGTCAATTCCTCGCCGTGCACAAGAACTCGGCCTTTTGCAGACTTCAACTTGGCGAATTTTGCGTCGGGACTTGGGCCTGCACCCGTACAAGATCCAACTGGCCCAGGAGCTCAAAGTTAATGATCATAGACAACGCCGTTTGTTCGCTGACTGGGCTTCGAAACACTTGGAAGAGGATCCCAATTTTGACCGAAAAATCATCTTTAGCGACGAGGCGCATTTTTGGATGAATGGCTATGTTAACAAGCATAATTGCCATATATGGCACGACGCTAACCCATACGAGGTTCACCAGGTAGCAATGCATCCACAAAAAGTTACTGTTTGGTGCGGATTTTGGGCCGGCGGCGTCATTGGTCCGTACTTTTTCGAAAACGACGTTGGTGAGGCCATCACTGTCAATGGCGAGCGCTACAGAACGATGATATCCAATTTCTTTTGGCCCAAATTGAACGATATGGACGTGGACGACATGTGGTTCCAGCAGGACGGCGCTACGTGCCACACAGCGGACGCCACGATGGACATTCTGCATGAACGATTTGAGGGTATGGTTATCTCTCGCAGAGGTAACGTGAATTGGCCACCAAGATCGTGCGATTTGACCCCGCTAGACTTTTTCTTGTAGGGTTTTCTGAAGTCGCAGGTCTATGCCAATAAGCCGCAATCGACCGATGCCCTTAAAGTTAACATAACCCAGGCCATCGCTTAAATTCAGCCGGATCTATGCGGCAGAATCATTGAAAATTGGACCACTCGGATTTGTGCCACCGTGAGAAGCCGCGGCGGACATTTGAACGATGTTATATTCCACACATAATGGCATATATGGGGCTTTCAAATAAAAAAAGAATTTCGTTAATACCTCACACACAGCTTGTTTTATTCCATTGCAACATCGACCCGCCCTTATTGAAAAACCCTTTAGATGATTGGAGAAGCGTTGCAGCCGCTTGGGCCACAGCGCGGCCCAGTCAACCCAGCAACTGTTGTCGGTGTACAGTGAGGGGAAGGATAACGCGTCGCTATTGGTTGTTTTATCTCACCGCATCTACGTTTCATCGCATCTCATTGCGCGCTCATTCTTAGATTTCTGTAATTAATAACTCGATAATTATTGCGAATCTCGCAAAATAATATGGGACTTTTATGTTTGTCTTAACCCAATCTACCTTCACACTTCGGGTTGGTAACTAATTATCGGACATCCTGTATACAGGATGAGTCAAGACAGCCTCTTAAAAATAAAAATACAAAATCTTAATAACATTCTAAAACACTTTTTCCTTTTGCAAAACTTCATCAAAAGTTTATTTTTTAAATTATTGAAAAAAATAGTTATCTTATTACAGGTCTGATACAGAAGGTAGACAGGGACGGTGCAACTCATTGTGAGACGCGGACGCTAATGTGAGATGCCTGGTACAATCAGTTGTTCGCTACACTAGCTGCGTTTCAATATTCATTGCCAACACAAAAATCTCTATGTGTTACAATTAGCAACATGTTTATAACTGGCAATAATGTTGCAAACGCGTATACAAATGCAAGCAAGTTCTGCTTCTTTTCTACTTACTTACATACTTGAAATAAAAAGTGAAAAATATTAATGAACGCAATTGATCACCGTCAACCATAACACAGCCCTACAAAAAGAATTATTTGGGGTGGGACATTAAAATGGGACACTCTGTAAATATTTTTGTATATTTTCGGGTGACGATACCGTGAACGATAATGATGCATGATAATTAAATAGAATTACTATTTTGTAACATAAAATATTTTGTGAACGCTTCGGATACTTTCATGCTGATAACATCATTCTATCTTTGTTTACTCATTATGTGTTGATAAAGCTAGAGTAATGCTTTCAGTACATAAGCGTCTAAAGAGAATGCAATCATAATAAAACATACATGTATGAGACGTTCTCAGATGGCACAGAAAGTTTAAAATGAATTCAGCGAATGTCAGTAATTTTGAGTTCATTTTCAGATGCAAAAAGAATTCTCTTCAGACTTCTTTTCTTTTCTGATTTCTTTTCTTTTCACAAATGAATTCTTTTTGTATCTGAAGCTGAACTCAAAATTACTGACATTCGCTGAATTTTTTTAATTCATTTCAAACTCTGTGCTGTCTGGGATTACTTTTGGTATATTTTCGAGGTTGATAAACATGTTCTTCTTCTTCTTCATCACTGTTGAAACGACGATTTGGAACGTGTTGTCTCTTTCCTCGGCCCAATCTTTCATCGTCAATTGTATCATAATTAAAATCAGCTGTATTCTACTGAGCTGACTGAACAGACACTACAGTAAAGAAATACATATTAACATTTAGATAACTATTAGTAGAATCGTAGAAAACTATTTTTACCTAATGTTTTTATACTAATTATTGTACATACACACACATTATATTATTGATAATAATATATTATTGATAATAATGTTGATTATATATTAATATTTACTAAAAAATTCTACGACGTCCACTTTATAAGAATTCTAAGTGGAAAAATTCCCAGTCGACACAATAATATAGCCAACATATAACATCTATGTTTTTCTAAATCACGTTTTATATAACGTGAAAGTAATTTTTACGTTACTGTTATATAAAAATTTCACCCTTTCTCGAAAGTAAAAGTAATGATACATACATGTTAAATATCAGAGTTTATATTTAATGGATGTTACATACAGGGTGTTTGATAGCTGATCATGCAGACGAAAGTTGGAGATAGATTGGGTGTAGCTGAGAGGAAAAGTTATGTACCATAATGTCAAATTGGCAATAGTTATCGAGTTATTAATTAAAACATGTGAGCCAACGAGCGCGTAGAGAGCGGAGGGCGACCGCAGTAAGCACGTAGACATTTGATACAGGCGGAGTCAGCGAGTGACGGTAGGCGAGCGCGCTCGGCGAGGGGCAACGTAAACGACAAGAGGCGAGCGCGCGCGACGAGGAGCGAGCGAGCGCGAACGACAAAGAGCGAGCGAACGCGAACGACGAGGAGCGAGCGAGCGCAAGCGACGAGAGGCGAGCGAGCGCGACGAAGAGCGAGCGAGTGCGAACGACGAGGAGCGAACGAGCTATAAGGAAAAAGCTATAAAGAAAAAGAAAAAGACTTTCGTCTCCATGATCAGCTATCAAACACCTTATATATGTTACATAAATGTAATATTACTCCATTTGTAACATGTACGGAAATGTAACCTAGCTTGTTGGTAATAACGTAACATACATATCACATACATATATATTAAGATGTGTCTGCTACTATCATGTTATATCGTATATATTTATATATTAAAAGAGAAGTAGGAAAGATATTATTTATTCTCCTCAGTCCTAGGCCCAGTTCCACAACTTGCTTTAAACTCCGTTTAAAGCAAGTTATGGAACTGGGCCCTAGTGTCCAGTTGGCTGGAAATTGTTTTCAAGTTTATAGCCTGACTCGCCTTACACTTGAAGTGTATAAAACCATATGTTTAACATGCTGGACGTAGAATTTTACACACTTCAAGTATAAGGAGATTCAGGCTATAAACTTGAAAAAAATTCCCAGCCGACTGGATACCAGGACTGAAGAGAATGTATATATTAATACTAATGCAAACATCTTCCAGTTTCAAAAGGTTTTATTTATTTCGAATAAAGATACATAAAAAAGTATATGAACAAAACAAAACAAAGTTTGTTATACTTATAATAATAATGAATAATTCCAAATAATGAATAATTGAACAGAAAAATATGACTTAAGATTCATATATTTTAATCAATTATTGAACACAAAAGCATAACTTGAGACTCATATAAAGGTAAACGTCCCAGTGATTAAAAACCAAACAAACTAACCTTTTTTAAAAAAAAAGGTAAAAAAAACTGGCGCCAAGTTCATGCGCTTTATGTGGAACCATTTTACATTTACAAGAGCAAATGTTTTTATAAAAAATGTTTTATTTACAAAATAACTAATCTAAAAATGTTACAAAAAATAACAAATATTATTATTAAAACTATTTTCTATTAAAAAAGTATCAGATAGATAGGCTAAATAAAAATGAATTATACAAAATATAACAAAAAATGAGCTAAATAAAACTAATTTGAAATAAAAAGATATCCCAATCTAAAAAAGAGTTGGATACATTAAGTATAATGTTATTATATTATAAACAAACTAAAATAACTTATATATTAAGTAAAATGTTATAATAAATTGTAATAAAAAGTAGTGAAATCAAAACCTTGCGCCAACTGATAACGAGAAAATATATAAAACATAGTTAACGTTAAAACAAAGAAATAATTTGGAGCAAAGATATTACATTCTTGATGTTTCCTTTTGACACGAATAATGACAAAATTTTTATTTTGTAAGTAAGAATAAAAAAATTTTATTACACAAAAAATTAGTTACACAAAAAATTAGTACAAAAAAAATAAAATTAAAATTTACACAAAAAACACTTGGCGTGCCTATGTCGCATAATTTATAATGATAATGAATATTTCTAGAAAGTTAATATCTGAAACTTTATAATATACAGGCACATTATTATAAATATTATATAAGCAAAAGGCACGCTAAGTATTTTTTGTGTAAATTGTAATTTTATTTTTTTTTACTAATTTTTTGTGTAATAAAATTTTTTTATTCTTGCTTACAAAATAAAAATTTTGTCATTATTCGTGTCAAAAGGAAACATCAAGAATGTAATATCTCTGCTCCAAATTATTTCTTTGTTTTAACGTTAACTATGTTTTATATATTTTCTCGTTATCAGTTGGCGTAAGGTTTTGATTTCACTACTTTTTATTACAATTTATTATAACATTTTACTTAATATATAAGTTATTTTAGTTTGTTTATAATATAATAACATTATACTTAATGTATCCAACTCTTTTTTAGATTGGGATATCTTTTTATTTCAAATTAGTTTTATTTAGCTCATTTTTTGTTATATTTTGTATAATTTATTTTTATTTGGCCTATCTATCTGATACTTTTTTAATAGAAAATAGTTTTAATAATAACATTTGATATTTTTTGTAACATTTTTAGATTAGTTATTTTGTAAATAAAACATTTTTTATAAAAACATTTGCTCTTGTAAATGTAAAATGGTTCCACATAAAGCGCGTGAACTTGGCGCCGGTTTTTTCACCATTTTTTTTAAAAAAGGTTTGTTTGCTTGGATATCACATCTTTTTCATAAGAATAATATATCAAGTAATCTTTTATATCAATAATAATTTAATTTTAAATAAATAATTTATACAAATATAGGAAAACATTTTACATAAATTTGACATAGATTAATATATGTAAATTTAGTTAGATAGAGAAAATGTTAATTAGATTTATTCATTATCACGAAAAGTAGAAAAAGTCTCACCACCACCCCCGTCGTATTTTATTGATATATGATACAACAGTATACGGCGGTCGTTCTTCTTAATCTTATTATAACATGTTATTTACTATATTTATATATTTATTTACAATTTGTTAGAAGAAAATTATTATTCAATATCAACTTTCTGCAAAAAAAGTATATAAATGTCCTTAGAACCTTTTGGCCATCGCCTCTTTTTAATTTGCATATCATCAGCTTCGATCCACACATTAGAAGTACCCTCTCTACATATACTTGTATAATGACCATTATTGATACTTGATCCATGGTGAAATATGGCATTCATGACCTTATAAAATTGTCTAAAATTTATTAATACTTTAGTTGTTGAAACAGCACATAAATTAATATTATGTATTTTCATTAATTTTCCATCCTGTAATGAAAATATACGTATAACAATTATTTTTTGAGTTAATATTAATTCATTTTTAACCAACATATCGCTTTGTGTACAACATTCACATAATTCATTAAACGATTGATGCCAATGTGAAAACGTAGCATTTATAAAATCTTGAAGCTTATAACTTTTCTTCTTCAAATCATTAATAAAAATTGAAATAATTATGTTATTATTTGTAGTACACTTTACATTATCACAGGATTTGCACCGACTTATAGTATTTACATTATATTCTAGTAAACATTTTATACAGGGTGCACGATTTATCTGAAGACATTGAAATATCTCGAGAACTATGCATTGGATAAAAAAAGTGGTTAATGAAAGTTGTTAGTCTCGAAGGGGGACATCCAATGATATTAAACTTGACTTCCCACCCCACCCCCTGGCGGTGGGGGTTGGGGCAACTTTGAAATCTTAAATGGAAACCCCCATTTTTTATTGCAGATACGGATTCCACGCCACAAAATACATAAATTTTGTCGGAAACTTTTTTTTTATTCGTGACAGATGGCGCTGTAATCGCAAAAAGTTATATTTTCCGTAATTCTCCAGAAATGATCATTGGATTGAGACATAAAAAATACCTGTTCAATATTTTTAAAGAACATAATAAAAGTTATTCCCCCCCCATCATTTCGGGGTAGGGTGGGTGATAACGTTCAAATCTCAAATGGGGACCCACATTTTTCATTGCAGAATTAGATTGTACGTGAAATTTTTATTGAAACAATTTTTTTCATTCGTGATAGATAGCGTTGAAGTTTTCCGAGAAACTACTTTTAGCGTTACACAGGAACAACGACGAGGACGTAGTAGTTTTATGTTCCCTTCGGGTGCTTTTTTAATGTGAGTCCCCTTGCCTCTCACAGATCGGGGTGCTTTTTTAATGTGAGTCCCCTTGCCTCTCACTGTTCAATTAATTAGAATAAGTGTTCGAAATTTTTACCTTCAACTTCAATACACTTATTGATCCTTTTTTCAAATGACTGTACACAGGATAGAAGCATATCTGCGGGAGTTTCAGCGCAAGCGTTTCTTATGTGTTCTACCATGTTTTCACGACTTGTTGGCACTTATTGATAAACCTTATCTTTTAGGTAACCCCACAGAAAGAAATCTGGCGATGTCAAATCGGGCGACCTAGCAGGCCAATTAATCGGGCCACCTCTGCCAATCCACCGACCATTGTAATCACGGTCTAATACTTCCCGTGCTGCTATTGAGTTATGCGCTGGGCAACCGTCATGCAGATTTGAACGTTACCACCGACCTTACCCCGAGAGGATGGGGGGGGAATAATTTTTATTATGTTCTTTAAAAATATTGAACAGGTATTTTTTATTTCTCAATCCAATGATCATTTCTGGAGAATTACGGAAAATATAATTTTTTGCGATTACAGCGCCATCTGTCACGAATCAAAAAAAAAGTTTCGGACAAAATTTATGTATTTTGTGGTGTGGAATCCGTATCTGCAATAAAAAATGGGAGTTTCCATTTAAGATTTCAAAGTTGCCCCCAAACCCCCACCCCCAGGGGGTGGGGTGGGAGGTCGAGTTTGGTATCATTGGATGTCCCCCTTCGAGCCTAACAACTTTCATTAACCACTTTTTTTCATCCAATGCATAGTTTTCGAAATATTTCAATGTCTTCAGATAAATCGTGCACCCTGTATATATATATATGTCAATAGCTACGGTAGCTAACTAAAAAATTGTCTTAAGGCTCCTGTTTCTTCGCCGCGGTGATTTATGACATTAACAGAAAAAGTATGCTAGAAATTGTTGCGAAATACTTTGAAATCAAGAGATAAAGTGATCCATAAAATGATACTTGTAATCGAGCATATTTGTAAAGTAATCGAAATATTTTCCTTTTGTGCTAATAATTAATAAATGAATGTACAATTAAAGTGATATCGAATCATGGGAAAAAAATATTAAAAATAAAAGTTGTTTGTTATGTTTTTACGGTATATTATTGATTGTTACAGCAAACTGAAAATGTTTGAACTATTTGACAAACCCTCTCGATCGATTGTATCACTTTATAAATATCTTATTATTTCAATGCATTTCGCAAGAATTTTAGGAACGCGTTTTCTTACTTCTGATTTATTGATCAAGAATTCCGCAACGAGTGAAGCTTTAGGAAAGTTTCTAAAAAATACTTCCCAGAATATAAGTTTTAATCGGGCTTAGGCCGGCGGCACACGGAGCGTTTTTGGCTGCTGGATTGCTTGCGTACTCCTGTGCTGGAAATATTCTCAGCTGTTTTGCTGGAAATTATGCAGTCATTTCTAAATTACTATCAGAGATATTAGAACTTATTTCATATGTTTCTTCAACATTAGTTGCAGTTTTTTTAATATAATCATTATCACTACATAAAAAATTAGAATGACAATCTACTTTATGATGTAAATCGAAGTTAATATTTATAGTTGAACTATTTTCAACATTGCTCGAATGAGGTACAATTAATTCGCTATGATTAGTTTTACATTTTACTGATTCTACTTTTCTAGACAGGAAGGAACTACTATGATGTGCCAGTTCATTGTTAATTAACTGAAATCTTCTTCTTTTAGACAATAAATATAGCTGTTTTGGCATCCTTTTTTTCTGTAACAAAAATGTCACATACTTTATCAGAATTTGCTTAATATTATATTCCCAGATAGCATAGAGAATTCCAAAAGAATTCAGTCGTATGTCAGTAATTATAAGTTCATTTCCAGATTAAAAAATAATTCTTTTCGGTACAATTCTCCGAAAAGAATTATTTTTGCATCTGAAAATGAACTCATAATTACTGACAACGACTGAATTCTTTTGGAATTCTTTTTCAACTATCTGTGCCATCTGGGTTTTTATATATACTGAAAGAGCTAACTTTTTCTAATATGCTAAATAAAATAAAATATCTATTGATACTAGTTCATGCTCAAATTAATAAGGTTTAATCGATGGTCGTGCAAGTAGGTAATTTTATAGCGCTGTAATAAAATAATAATAATTTTAACATAATTACTTTATTTTATCTCTCTTGTTGATGCAGTCGTAAATGTTTCAATGTGACTACGCAAGATCCTCTCTCCTTCTTCACCCTCCTCTTGGTGTGAAAAAAATGAGACCATAGGAAGCGACGAGAAACTGTATGTCCCACAGAATGTATCTTCACAGCTTATCGTCTTCTTCTTCTTCTCTTTCCTTGTTTTATGCTGACGGGAAGGTCTGACTGACAGAATTCCGTAACACCACTTACTACGTTAAATAATAGTGAATCAAATATATTATATTTGGAGAAAATGCAAATAGAATTCCAAAAAATAATATATATATATGTACAATATATATAGGTTAAGTGTGAATTTATACCTTTCTTTCCGAAGGTTAGAGCTCGTTGTCCTTTCTCTCCCTTGACAACAGGACAAATCTACAAAGGTCACGTCGAATTTCGCTCTGAATTCCGGACACGTGTTAGCGAACGCAACATAAGAACAATAACGTGCTTCCTTCCTTTCTCGTAGTGAATATCGGAACACGACAATAGTCCGTTATGACTTCTGTTACACACAGGATACGGAAACTCTTGCCGCGTGTCACTCACGACGCAATACGGGAAGCCAGCGTGACCGATCACAGGTCATTCCGCGAATGGCGCGAAATGAAAGAAATAGTTGTGATTGGTCGCGCTGGCTTCGCGCGTTCTGTTCCGCTGAGAATTTCCATGCTATGAGACGCTGACTTCAGGAAAACAGAATTAGCGCCGAAAAAAAGAGAAATGGCTATGATTAGTTACGCTGACTCAGAGCGTACCGTTCCGCTGAGAATTTCCACTCTATCGTTCTTATAATTGGTTATTAACTTTTTATTTCTAGGTTTATATAGCAATAACTGAATGTGTTGACTGAGCAGTTATGTAGAGAAAAACATCAAAATTACATAATTGTAATGTAACTGTTATAACATATTCGTTATATAACTTGTTATTTCCAAGTTATATAGCAGCAACTAAATGTGTTGACTGTGGCAGTTATGTACAAAAAGACAGGAAAATTACAAAAATGTTCTGTAACAGTTATAACATATTCGTTATATAACTTGTTATTTTGAAAGTGTATAGCAGCAATTAAATGTGTTGACTGTGGTAGTTATATACAAAAAGACAGAGAAATTACATAAATGTTGTATAATTATTATAATATATTCGTTATATAACTTGTTATTTCCAAGTTATATAGCAGTAACAAATTATGTCGACTGGGTTGGGACTTGTACATGTCGTAATTAATGTTTGCACAGTTTGCTGTGCGTGGAGGCCACCAACATTTCTGAACACCCTTGTCTTTAAACAGCCAGGCTGTTGGAATTTCAGAATATGTAAAATCCGATAAAAATTTTACAACAGCATACTTTTTATTTTCGTTGCTCATATCGTATAATGTGGGAAATGTCCAATGTTGTAAAAACTGAAAATTAAAAGCAGCTAGTAAGTATTAGTGTGACTATTTCTTAAAGCTAAGAGCTCATTATAGATCCAGATTAATACAAATAATTACCATATCTCTATACTTTCTGTATCAAAATAATTATCGGTTACCTAAATTTTCATTTTCCTATTTTAATTGTATAAAAGAAAGCATAAAGTTTTCATATGTTAAAATATTATAAACTCACCTTTGCAATGTTATCATCCATTAATTCGATATCCGTTCAATACTTGTAGACTTCCAATATTTAATATTGAGGCAAAAGAAATACACAGTCTGTCCCAGATCCAATGAGACTGGTCTAAAAAAAATACAAAGCGTTTATTATTTTGATTTTTTATTCTTGTTTATTCAAAATAGTCTCCTTCTGAGTCAATACAGCGCTGGAAACGTTCAACAAATTTTTCGAAACATTTTTTATACTCATCGGCTGGAATGACCTTTAGTATGGCGGTCGAAGTCTTTTGGATGACCGGGATGGTATCGAAACGATTTCCTTTCATCGCCAATTTCAGTTTGGGAAATAGCCAGAAGTCGCACGGAGCCAAATCAGGTGAATACGGTGGATGATCGATAACAATGATGCCTTTTTTGGTCAAGAATTCACGTACCATGATGGCTTTGTGCGATGGTGCATTATCGTGCAACAAAAACCAACTGCCTGGCTCTCGATATTCCGGTCGAACTCGTCGAATTCTGGCCCACAATCGTTGTAGAACTCCCAGATAATATCTGGGCAGACACACAGCGGTCGCTTCGAAGAATTTCTTTGACTTTCTCGATGTTTTCTTCATTGCGAGTGGTTTTTGGCGGCGGTACTCGGTCATCGTCTGCAAGGTCCTCACGACCGTCACGGAATCGGCCAAACCAACGGAAAACCTGTGCACGGGACATGCATTCATCCCCGTACACATTTTGTAGCGTTTCGTACGTTTCTGCACCACTTTTACCCAATTTAAAAGTTGGTTTTTCAACCGACGTACACAAAGTGACTTTACATAAAATGTCAAACCACAGTGAAATATCAATCGAATTCGCTCAAATTTTGAGGTTAAGTAGATGAAAGGTAGAACATTCACCTACCATCATTCACTCATAGATATCGCTGCGCTAAGAACTTTGATGGAACCAGTTTCATCGTATCTGGGACAGACTGTGTATATACTCACGATATATAAATTTGACACATAATATAGAATGGGAAATAGAAATACATTTAACCAATATATATAACATCTAATTATCAGTAGCTTGTGGTATCATGATATAAGAGTCAATTTCATCAAAGTTTTTAATTTTTATATATTTCTGTTTTATTTATGTTACTGAAATTGTAATTATATCTGCAGTAGTAGTATTTGATATTAAAAATATTCCGAGTCTTTCTGAAGGGCATGGTATATCAAAAAAAGATGTTTCATTTAGAAAACGTTTTGCGCAAATATAACAGATAGAGTTGCCTTCAAATATATCCAAGATAAATATTAAAGATTTGTCATGAAGTATAACATAGTTATCGGGTTGATTAGTTCTAATTTAAAAATTCTTAAACTGGACATAAGAAATTGTATTATTTTTGTTGTAAACAACAATCGGATATTATTGTATTTTACATGACTGAATGAGAAGCTGTAATTCTTCATAAAGACGATTTGATAATTCCTCTAGAGGTGTTCCCGACTGTTCTAATTTCTTTTTTATTTTTTGCATATAATTCTCAAATTTTAAACAATTGAAGTTATTTAATGAACCGTAGTTTTGTACATCATTAGAAAAATGTAGCAAATTGTGAACATTATGCGACATATATTCCTCACCTCACCATAAATCTTTCCGTAATTGGATATAAAATATAATAGCAACGCATTCGCATAAGCATTAAATAGCACATATAATTGCTAATCACTTAATATCCTGAGAGCTACATGTAGAGAAAAAAAGTGATTATATTAGGTGCGCAACTAAGTTCTCGTTGTTTTTTTTTTATGAAAATGCAACTTTATTGTGAAAAAATGGTTACAAATGAATCATTCAAAATATTGCCCATCGCTAGCGACAACTTTTTCCCATCTTTCTGGCAGAGCTCGAATACTGTCACGGTAGAAGTGTTCGTCTTTTGAGGCTATCCACGAATCAAGCCATTTTGAGATGTCTTCATATGAGCGGAACTGCTGATTAACCAAACCATGTGCCATCGAACGGAACAAGTAATAATCGGACGGCGCAATATCTGGGGAATATGGCGGGTAGGGTAGGACTTCCCATTTGAGCGTTTCTAAGTAGGTTTTAACGGGTTTGGCAACGTGAGGCCGAGCGTTGTCATGCTGTAGAATCACTTTTTCGTGCCTCTGCTCGTATTGTGGCCGCTTTTCGCTCAGTGCTCGGCTCAATCGCATCAATTGAGTTCGATACCGTTCCCCAGTGATGGTTTCGTTCGGTTTCAACAGCTCATAATAAATAACACCGCCCTGGTCCCACCAAATATACAGCAAAACCTTCGCAGCGTGAATATTCGGCCGAGCCGACGACGTAGAAGCATGACCGGGCAGTCCCCATGATTTTGTTCTCTTTGGGTTGCTGTAATGAATCCATTTTTCATCACCCGTAACGATGCGATGAAGAAAACCCTTCCTTTTTTGCCGCTGGAGCAGTTGTTCACAGGCGAAAAAACGACGCTCAACGTCTCTTGGCTTCAAATCATAAGGAACCCAAGTTCCTTGTTTTTGAATCATTCCCAACGCATGCAATCGCTTGGAAATGGCTTGGCTGGTAACTCCTAATGCTGAAGCAAGCTCTTTTTGCGTTTGGCACGGATCCTCATCGAGCAATGCCTCCAATTCAGCGTCTTCGAAGGTTTTGGCCTTCCTTCACGCGAACGGTCGTCAACATCGAAATCACCGTCTTTGAAACGACGGAACCAATCACGGCACGTTGTTTCACTTAGAGCAGCATCTCCGTAAACTTTTTGGAGTTCTCGATGCGCTTCAGCCGCCGTTTTCTCGAATGAAAGAAGAAAAGCAACACTTCCCGCAAATGACGTTTATTTGGCACAAAATAAGACATTTTCACACAACCAAAAGTATATGACGCAAAAACAAAATCACTAATGTGTCAAAGCGGTTTGTTTACCATATGTCTAAGCTTGGTTCATGACGTTTTGGTTATGTCATAATCGATCAGCACTTACTACTAGAGCCATCTCTTGAAAAACAGCGGGAACTTAATTGCGCACCTAATAGCAATTTGTAGGTAATATGGATTTCATGACAACAATTCTTGTATAGAGCACGAATTGATTCTGTAGCCTTCCATTTATCAATGTGTTTTAAATCTCTTGGTTTTCTTGCAAATTCTGCTGGAATACAGGATTTCAATGCAATTAAACGACGTGAGACTGAATGTATAGCCTCTGGAGATAATCTAACACATCAATAAGTCCCGGGACTAATCAACAGATGGCGCCTCTAATAACAAATCCATACCATACTCAGTTAGTACCAACCTTTAGAAGTTACGTGTCAAACTTTCATGACATTCCGACATTGTGTCATTGAGTTACAGTGGTTTTAGTGACGCTACTTTTGCTATTTTCAAAATAATGGAAAAAACCGAATTTCGTGTGTTAATAAAACATTGCTTTTTAATGGGAAAAATACTGTTCAAACAAGTGATGGCTTGAAAAGTGTTATCCGGATCTGCTCCGTCGAAAACAACCATTTGTCGGTGGTTAAGATTTCCTCGAAATGGGTGCCGCGTTTGCTCAGAATGGAATAGAAACAACAACGCATCGATGATTCAGAGCGCTGTTTGGCACTGTTTACGCGAAATAAACAGGAGTTTTTGCGTCGGTATGTGACAATGGATGAAACTTGGATCCACCACTATACTCCGGAATCAAATCGGCAGTCAGTTGAGTGGAGCTCAGCCGATGAAAGTCGTCCGAAGCGACCAAAAACTCAACAGTCGGCAGGGAAGGTTATGGCCTCCGTATTTTGGGATGCGCATGTATAATATTCATCGATTACCTTGAAGAGGGAAAAACCATCAATAGCGAATATTACATAGCGTTATTGGGGCGTTTGAAGGCAGAAATTGCATAAAAACGACCTCATATGAAGAAGAAAAAAGTTCTCTTTCATCATGACAATGCACGGTGTCACAAGTCGATGGTAACGATGGCCAAATTGCATGAGTTGAACTTCGAATTGCTTCCGCACCCACCGTATTCTCCAGATTTGGCCCCCAGCGATTATTGGCTATTCACAGACCTCAAAAAGATGCTCCAGGGAAAGAGATTTGGCTCCAATGAAGAAGTGATTGCCGAAACTAACGCCTATTTTAAAACCAAAGATAAATCGTTCTACATGGCTGGCATAAAAGTTAGGAAAGCGTTGGAATGAAGCATTGGAATATATCGCTTTTGAAGGAGACTATGTTGATGAATAAAAAAGAATTTTGGTAAACAAATGTTGTTTTAGTAGTTAGTCCCGGGACTTATTGATCGATGTGTTAATATTTTTATTCCCTCTGACCCATAGTTGTAACAATCGTTTTACAACTCCTAAGCATACAAGATGCATATAATCTAGAAAAATTTGAGATACCATTCTAATGCTAAAATTTTTCTAATATGGGATCACCCGTGTGATATTCAGTATGTATATGACTTTTGGAAGTGTCGTCTGTACGTAACGTATTATGAATTTCTAGAAAAACAACTCTGTTACATACGAACTCCCCTTCTTGAATGCATTTCGAGCAAGA